>NC_045147.1:21034980-21367480 GCF_008831285.2 Nymphaea colorata
TAATTTATAAAACCCCCTTTTTTGTAATTTTTAAGAATTCAGAGGGTACCAAAACGTGATTTCTTATTAAATGCATGGTTTTTGCTGAAAATCACTTTCCCAAGCCTCTTTTTGAAGAGGTTTTCAGCAAAAACGTTGCGGCATTATTTTATAAAAACTATAACCGCTTATCCGTAAATTTCGATAAAGAGGTGGACCCACTTTGTAATTTTTCCAACTTAATATAAAAACGGCCGACGCTCCTTTTTTCTCTCATTTCACGCCTCGTTTTCTCTCTCCTACGAGCTGCTCCTCCGTCTTCTTCTCGCTCGACCAGCGGTGGGGATTCCACCGTTCGTTCTCAACCCAAAACCGAAGAGAAACTCTTCTCCTGCTGCGACATTCCGGCGTTGGGTTTCCACGTCGCTGCGCCACCCGTCGCCTTCCGCCGCCACCACCACCTGCTCTCGTGCTTCTAGCATTGCCCTCGTGAGAAACCTTGACAGAGAGAAAGAAGGGTTGTCGGGCCCTCCACTGCCCGGTTGCAATAGCAGTTGCTGCTACCTCTTTCCCTTGCTCTCGTTCTCTCAAGCAGGAGAGGAACGACTGAAGCTGCGTTCCATCAGCCACCAGCATGAGGAAGGTGGCTGGTCTTCCGATCGATCGAGTGACAGTGCCTGCGCATCACTGCGGTTCCTTCTTTCCTGTTTGTTTTTAGATTTGGGGTTCACCGCAAGTCGATCAAAGCAATGTCATGTCCTCTGTCCATGTTGCTCTGAACTTCCCCCTTTTATTATTACTATTCTTTTTCTTCTCTGCTAGTATCATAGCAGGTTCGGGAAGACAACCGAGTCTTCCCACTGCAGATTGGTATCGCTCCTTCTGTGGCCCGACCCTCTCAGAGGGTTCATGTATCAAATCTTTCTATTGTTTGATGATGTATTAGGTCATAAGGTCGTCTGTGTTTCCGTTCTTTCTGGATAAAACGAAATTATACCTAGCATGCTATTTCCGTTCCAGTCTTCAATAACTCATGCATAGATTCATGTTCAGGCATATATAAATTGATAAACTCTCATGCATACGTATCTAGAAATTCAAAATATACAGGCTTCATGCTCCATTCATGATTGAAAATCCCCATACCTCTGAAAATCTTGGCAACTTTTGCTCCTGGTTTCTTTCCAGCAGCCACTAGCCTCCGTTCCAACAAGAGAGCAAGAAGCATTTCTCACCCTTTCTCTCTCTCTCTTTCTTTCTAATGTTGGACGAGCTCCTCTAAGCCTGCGGTAAAGAAAGTCCTTGCTGTAAAATGTGGTTACATATGCCCTTATCCCTATCTTTTCCACAAATGTCTCCCTTTGATAAGCTTGATAGTTGGAAAAGGATAAGGAAAGAAAATCGTGGGCTTACATTCTCCCTCCCTAAAAAGAAATTTCATCCTCGAAATTTTAGCGTACCTTTTTGAAATAGTTGAGGGTAGCTATTTCTCATATCTTCTTCTGGTGAAATAGTTGAGGGTAGCTATTTCTCATATCTTCTTCTGGTTCCCACGTACATTCTTTGATGCCATGATGTTGCCATTCCACTTGAACTAATGGGATGGTCTTCTTTCGCAACGCATGTTCCTTCCGGTCTATGATCCGAAGTGGCTTTTCATCTGTTGTCATGTCCTCTTGCAAATCAACCTCTTCGTAGTCTATCACATGCGAAGGATCGGGTACATATTTCCTTAGCATCGACTCATGAAATACTGGATGAACATGACTATATTGTGGTGGAAGTGCAATTCGATATGCCACCACTCCAACTTTTTCCAGAATCTCGAATGGACCAATGTATCTTGGACTCAATTTTCCTTTCTTTCCGAATCGAAAAACACTTTTAGTGGGTGATATCTTGATAAAAACATGATCTCCTGCTTCAAAAGCTAGCTCTCTTCGTCGTTGGTCTGCATAACTCTTTTGTCGACTTTGGGCAGCCAATAATTTCTTTCTAATCATGTTGACTTGATCAGTATAATGTTGTATTACTAAAAGATCCTCAATCTTGTTGTCTCCTATCTCAGTCCAACACGATGGTGATCTACAAGGTCGGCCATAAAGAGCTTCAAACGGAGCCATTCCAATGCTAGAGTGATAGTTGTTGTTGTAGGCAAATTCACCCAACTTCACATGTTTATCCCATTCACCCTTCCACTGCAAAACACAAGCTCTTAACATATCTTCAAGAGTCTGGATGGTTCGCTCAGACTGTCCATCTGTCTGCGGATGAAATGCTGTACTCAGTTTCAATTTTGTTCCCAACGCTTCCTGTAACCTTCCCCAAAACTTGGATGTAAATCTTGGATCTCTGTCTGAGATTATTGATTTAGGGATTCCATGAAGTCTCACAATTTCATCAACATACAAATCTGCCAGACTTTCTAGTGATTGTGAAATCTTGATCGGAAGAAAATGTGCAGATTTAGTTAGGCGGTCTACCACTACCCAAATAGCATCGTGTTGTCGTCGAGTACGTGGTAACCCCACTACGAAGTCCATGGTGATGTCTTCCCATTTCCATTGAGGAATTTCTATCTGTTGCATCAAACCACCTGGTTTCTGATGTTCCACTTTAACCTGTTGACACACCAAGCATCGTGAGACGAACTCAGTAATCTCTTTCTTCATTCCTGGCCACCAGAAGTTTATCCTTAAATTTTGATACATCTTTGTGCTTCCTGGATGTATGGTGTATCTTGTCTTGTGTGCCTCTTCCAGCAACTTGTTCTTCACTTCAGGATCATTCGGAACCCACAATCTACCATTGAACCACATAGATCCATCTTCGTCCTCAAAATAAGGAGTTTCTTCTTTCTTGTGACACTCAAGTTTCAACTTCGCATATTCCAGGCTCTGTTTTTGTTTCTCAATAATTTCATCAAGGAAACTATCTCGAATTATTCCTGCACACTTCACCTTTCCATTATCATCTCTCAATGGATGCCATTTTTCAAAGTCTTCCACCAAATTCCATGTCTGCATTAATAGTCCACTAGCTTTAGCAGTCGTCTTTCTGCTGAGTGCATCGGCTACCACATTGGCCTTTCCTGGATGATACTTTATTTCAAAGTCGTAATCTTTGAGATATTCCAGCCATCTTCTCTGTCTTAGATTCAATTCCTTTTGCGAGAACAAATATTTGAGCGATTTGTGGTCAGAAAATACTTCAAATTCCACACCATAGAGATAATGTCTCCATATTTTTAGCGCAAATACCACAGCTCCTAATTCCAAATCGTGTGTTGGATAGTTTTTCTCGTGTTGTTTTAGTTGTCTAGAGGCATAAGCTATAACATTGTCCTTTTGCACAAGCACCGCTCCATATCCTGTTCCCGAAGCATCGGTATATACCACAAATCCTTTCCTCCCATTTGGCAGTGTTAGAATTGGGGCACTAGTCAAACTGTCTTTCAACATCTAAAAACTCTTCTGACAATCCTCTGTCCACGTAAATTTCACTCCTTTTTGTAGCAGTTTAGTCATTGGGGTTGCAATTTTCGAAAAATCCTTGATGAACTTCCTGTAGTAACCTGCTAAGCCAAGAAAACTTCTGATTTCTGACACATTAGTTGGCGCATTCCATTGTTGTACAACTTCCACTTTGGCCGGATCAACTGCCACTCCCTCCTTAGAGATTACATGTCCCAAGAAATTCACTTTGTCTAGCCAAAACTCACACTTGGAATATTTGGCAAACAGTTGATTTTGTATCAATATCCTCATCACTAACTCGAGATGTGCCGCATGCATCGCTTCACACTCTGAGTACACTAGCACATCGTCAATGAACACTATAACGAATCGGTCTAAGTACTCGTGAAATATCCGATTCATGAGATCCATAAAAGCTGCTGGGGCATTTGTGAGTCCAAAAGGCATCACTCGAAACTCATAATGCCCATAACGTGTGCGAAATGCTGTTTTGGGAATATCTTCTTCCTTAATTCGCAATTGATGGTATCCCGACCTTAAGTCTATCTTAGAAAACACCTTTGCTTCCTTTAATTGATCGAATAAATCTTCGATTCTAGGCAATGGATATTTGTTCTTGATTGTAACCTGATTCAACATTCGATAGTCAATACACAACCGCATTGACCCATCCTTTTTCTTTACAAATAAGACCGGTGCTCCCTAAGGTGACACACTTGGACGAATGAATCCCTTGCTGGCCAAATCTTGGATCTGTTTCTTTAATTCTTCTAGTTCTGCTGGTGCCATTCTATATGGAGCCTTAGAAACAGGTGCAGTTCCTGGTATCAATTCGATGCCAAACTCCACCTCTCGTACAGGAGGTAATCCAGGTAAATCTTCAGGAAACACGTCTGCGTAGTCCTTCACCGTACGCACCTCACTAATGGGTTTTAATTTCTGCTCGATTGCATCCATGCTAACCAAATATGCAGTGCACCCATTTTCCATGTATTTTCTTGCCTTAACCGCTGACACAACTAGCTTTCTTTGATCTTGGGGCGTTTTTACCCTAAATTCGATCTTTTGACCATTCTCCAATTGAATCTTCAACTTCTTTTTTCTGCAATCTATCGTTGCGTAGTGATGGTATAACCAATCCATTCCTAGGATTACGTCATACCCCAACATATTCATTACCACCAACTGTGCTGGTAATAAATGTTCATGTATTTCTATTTTCACATTTTCTAAATACGTTCTGCATGTGTCTTTGTTTCCCATAGGTGTAGCAACTAACAATTGATAAGGCATATTCTTTCTTTCTAACTTTAAAAGTTCAGCAAAACTCTTAGAAACAAAAGAATGCGATGCTCCAGAATCAAACAAAACATGAGCCCAATGAGATTGTACAAGAAGGGTACCTTCAATCATGTCAGTAGGTTTCAACTCTTCAACCGTGGTCGCGTAAACTCTGCCAGGTACCTTCTTTTCTGCTGGCTGATTGGTTGCACCACGCCTCTGCTCTGCCTCTTTCTTCTTTGAGCACTCACGAATAAAATGACCTTGTGCTCCACAGTAAAGACATGCTCCGATATCTCTGTAACATGGTTTACCAGGATGTTGGCGATGACACTTGGGGCATTCACCATCCCCCCTGAATGTTGATGGCCTCTGTCTTTTGAATTTGTCCCCTTGGTTTCCCCTGTCACTACGCCCTCTCTTAAACATGTCAGGTCTCGACCTGGGTCGCAGAGATTCACTCTTCCTATTTGTCCCTTGCATCCTGTTCCAGCCCTCCTCAAGACGTGTGGCCATGTCGATAGCGTCGTCTAGATCTCTCGGACGACTACTAATTACTTGGTTCTGCAACCCGTCTTTAAGTCCTCTGACGAACTTATTTGCTCGGTCCGCATCAATAACATACACATGGGGGCAATATTTTTCCAAATGTCTGAATTTGACGATGTATTCGTACAAACTCAGACTCCCTTGTTGAAGGTCCAGGAATTCTTGCATGCGTTTCTCTCGTGTGAAGGTTGGGATGTAGGCATGTGTGAAGGATTTTACTGTCATCTTTGTTATTAAGAGAACTCAAACCACCAGAAATGATGCAAAGCTTAAAGGGAATTCAGTCTTGAAAATGTCCAAATGTTTTGTTGCCATGTAAGGCTAATAAAACTTGCAGGTTCAGAATCTTGTTGAACTCGTATCAAATCTAAATACCTGTTTTTGCAAACTAGCAGTACACCACCAGGACACAACTTAACATCTTGCATGTATAGACCTTTATGGAGGAGAAACGTTTTTTCCGTTAACTAGGGGGTAGGGGCCTTGATCAAGTAAACAAGAAAGGCACACATGAGTATGAGTTTGGATCACGTTAGCTTTTGTTTGGTCTACATCTACCAACTGTGAAGTAACTAGGCCAGAGATGGTCCGAGCAAAAGGGCATGCCCGATGGTACCACCTCCATGATATCGGGTATGCTTTAAAACATAATAGATTCATACCACAGAAACTGGAAAAATTTATCACACAATAAAGCGATCTGTGTCTAATGGCACAGTAAAATAAAACATTGAATACTTTAGTGACAGAAACAGGGAAAGATCTGTACCATTTTCCTAGTGGAGGCAAATAAATGACCGCAGCAAGGAGGGAAAAGATAAATCCCATGATCTATGTTTTGTACCATTTTGCATAGTGGAGCTAAAAAGTCTGAGCACAGCAACGACAAAAACCCATGGTCTTTCCTATCTTTCGTTCCATCCATATTAGCAGCAGACAGCTGGTAATAGAAAGCAAATTTTCACCAACCATCACTTTGAGTGAGTCAGACAAAGCAACATGTTTTCAACTCGCTGGACATGCTAATGTATGCTATTGTTATTTACAACTGTAGGATATAGTGGTTCAGCAGGCAATTCATCTTCCATCACCATAATCAGACCTCATAAATGTGCCGCAGCGTGAGTTTCAATTACCTGGCATCACAGGTCTATAGATTAACTTGCTGAATCTCGTATAGCTTAAGTCTCCTATCACATCACGTTAACAGAGGTTCTTTAGATTAACTTGCTGAAGAAATAACTGTTAACAGCTGATGCTGAAGTTGCATATTTATGACAGACTTTGAGGTCATCACAGTTACAATAGAAATCAAATGATGTCGCAGCTAACATGATCATAAGTTATCACGATGAATCTGAATCAGAGAAGCCTCACAGAGTGCAAGAAAAGTCATGTTTCAGGCTCTTAGTATCTCCCACCTAATATCATCTTCTGAACCAAAAGTATAAAACTTACAGAAACAAAAAAAAGTTTAGAATTCTAAAAAATTCACATCGGAAAAATCTTGTGTATGGATTCCATACGTGCCTATTAAGTTGTAAACCAGGGGGATTAGGTTGGCACCATTAAAATCTAGAAACAAATTAAGAAAAATATGCAGAACTTGAGTTTTAAAGCATTTCAACCTATACTCAGCGGAGGAGACAAAGAGAAGGGGAGGGCATGGCGATGAATCTACCATCCCAAAAAACGAGCGTACCAGATGCTATGGATCTTGACGTCTTTGGGCACCCACGAACCAAATCCCCATCAAACGGCTGGAGGATCTCCAACACGCCGATCACCTCGCTGGTCTCCGAATTGCTCTTCGCCGCACTCAGCGTGATCTTCCCCGTTGACGACGATGAGTCATTGATCTCACAGTCACCGTCCTCCTCCTCGAACTTGAGGGAGCCATAGGAGGAGACCTTGAAGCCCGATCACGTCTAGGGTGTGGATGAGGCGGGTCACGAACTTCTTCTCCAACTCCGGTGGGGCGTTCTTGCTGACGCCCTAGACCTTTCTTGAAAAAGCAAAACGAGATGGGGGAGGGCGAGCGCACGCACGGGGGGGAGAGAGTGTGTGTGTGTGGGAGCTTCTTGTAACCGCCAACGGGAGGTCCTAACCGCCACTCGCACGTCCAGCGGCCTGAAATGGGTGGTGTGTACCAACATTTATTTGAAGCAGAAAGCGAACGAAAAGTCATTTGCGACGGGAAGGGGAGATAAGTTCATAAATCAGCATTTTCTTTAAAATCCAATTTATACATCGGTTCGGTCTCTAAGTTGTTCTCGTTTCAATATTTCCCCAAGTTTTCGAGTTTAAACCATTAACTTATTTTACCAACTCATCTTACTTTTCTCTCTCTCTCTAAATTGTAATCCCATGCGGGAGTCCTAAGCGCTTTAGATATTGTATAATGTACAAACAAAATATTCAAATTGTTTAATAATCAACACCTAAGTTTATTGGCTTATAATACCCATCTTAATTCTTCATATATATACCACTACGGTCCTAGTCTACCTACACATGGACTGTTACTAACGCTGTTGTTTGTCGACTCGACAACGTGGCCAGGTGCTTTTTCTCTTTCCTCTTTTCTCCATTTCTTCTGATTTATCTGCATGGAAATTTTGTCGCAGTAACGTAATATTAAGTGCAGTGCACCGCCACCACAAAAGCTTCAAGTTTTTCAATTTCTCATGTAAGGAAGAAAGACATTTTCCTCTTTTCTAAAGGGGATTAATTTAAGCACTTGACAATGTCTTCAATCACTAATCGCAGGCTGTTTCTTGTTGTGGGGTAGGGACTTGGTGGACATAACTGAACTTAGACGTAATGACTCGTTGAAGTCGGGGCTCAGCTGACCCTCCGCTCAACCTTACAGGTTGACATCAAGAACGTGGCGCAACCAGTAGACCCATGAACTTGATCAAGTTCTATTTATCAAAAGAATTGTGCAAAGACAGGAAAATAAAAAAACATGAGTATGGATGCTCGAAGAAGTCAGGATCAGCCCGAGACCGACCTATTTCCAGCCCCCTGTCACCCCATCTAGGAAAGATTCCACCATAGCTTCACGTAGTTGGGTTGATAAATGGGAACAGTTAAATTCCAATTAATTGGAACTTGGTTCCAAAAATATTTTATGTTAAAATTCAAAATTTTTTAAGAACCTACAAATATCTAAATACAGAAAAATGGCTATAGTTTCTTATTCCATCTTGTATAAAAATTACAGTAGCATGGAGCGCCTAATCTTTCTCTGCAACGCAGAACGAACATGGTGATAGATTCACGCAAAAAAGCCCTTATAATCCTTCTGCCACATACATGTTCTCATATAAGAAAATGCATGTGAATGACTTTCCCTATAAGGGGGATGATCCAACAATTCCAAACCAATGTAATTCTTCTGCCACGTAGCGTTATTCAAACCATTTGCTCAATACTTATGAGGCCAAATCCTTCCATTTTCCCATAAAAGCCACAGTTCCCAGGAAAACTCGTTTCCCCTTCTTAGATAATTAATAATTTAAAGAAGTATTAAGATGACAAATATAACAACATAAGGCGACCTTCAAACCGAATAGATTGTTTATTATATATCTATCTTGAAGACAGAAAATCAGACATTAAAGTTACTTGATGAATGGTGAAATACCGTGCTCCTTTTGCAAATAAACTCATTGTGCAGCAACATAAAAAAAAGGCTACCTCATTTCTACTTACCAAAGTATAGCTTTGGAGAGAATCTTGAAAAAAAGAAAAAACAAGTAAGCCAAATACCCAAAAGAAAGCAAAGCAAAAGACAAATTAACATGTCGACTCTGTGTTCTTGAGAGGACGAGCTTCTTGCTCACTTTTCCCTAGCAATTGTGAGAAGCAGAGTTAGTAAGTTCAGTGTGTTGAACAACATGACTTTGTGCACAAAGAAAGAGGACAAACGTTAGTAACTCGAGTGTGTTGAGCATGAATTAGTGCATAAAAAAAGAGGACAAATGTACAATATTTCATCCATCTCGTCCTCTTTCTTCTTCCCAGACACAAGATTTTTTGGCAGTGCCTTTTCCTTTTCTCGCTGCATCGCTATTGGATCACCGGTATTTGTTTAGAGCGGTGAGGATTGTCCCCGCTATAGCATTTTGGGAAAAACGATCACCGCTATAGATCTATTGCGGTGAGAAAGTTCCTCGCTATAACCTAAGAGTACCGGCGACAATGCTCGCCGGTAGAGGTAAGCTGAAAATTACCGCCGCTACAGGCATACTTGATTATCCTCAAAACTGGTTTGAGGGGCACAAGGAGCAAGTCATTGATGCTGTTACAACGATGACTCTGGACTTTGTGCGTGAAATTCAGCATCTATATGTTCCACTTACCTCAGTTCTTAATGAGCTGTGGATTGGACAACTGTTCTTATGAATTTGGCTTGGAACTTGATCAATGAATGGTAAACTTATTAATCACGTTAGACTGATTATGCTCTCCTGTCTTGTTTTTTTTCACATGACTGGGATTAGAAGTCCTCTTTATAGCAATGTATTGCTGTAATATACTTTCATAGCAAAAGTGTGTTGTACTAGTGAGTGTAATAATGGTAAATGTGTCTGTTGTTTTAAGGTTCTAGATTCAATGAAAGATGATAAGGTCCTAGAAGTTGTACATCGTAGGAGATGATGGGATTCCCCTTGTAAGTTTTAAGTACTTAAGTACTTTCCTTACAATTATGTAACTTATATGTGCAGTTGCTTTTCTACTAACTAGATGTGCACATGTGTAGACTGTAGATGCTGTTCATCCATGCTAGTGGTGCACAAAATTCATGGACTACACAGTTGATGACATGCCCATTGGTAAGCATGTCTTTTATGAAAATCAGTTTTTTAATTCTTCCCGTCATGTTACATATGAAAATTGATGCATATTTTTGTGCGTGACGAGGGGTATAATGATTGGGATTCATCTAGTTCAATCTTGTTGTTCTTAAATTTTATTTCGCTGATTGTTTCTGTTTGATATTTCAATGAGTTGGATATGCCCTCATTTGGATCAATATATAGTATGAAGTTTATGGTTAGGCGAGACCATCTTTTTTAGGAAAAACGAGACGGGTCTCAGTTTTGCTCGAATATTTCATTCACTGGCAAGACTGTCTCATATCCATATCCAAAGATGGCCACCCATCGTTAGACGGCGTGCAGCGACCGGCGATCAGTGATGGCAGCCGAGGTACAGGTCTCTCTTTCTCTCTCTTTCATTTCGGCTAGAAATGTGGGCTGGCCTAAAGGTCCTCTGTTTTCAAGCCTGATCTCTATTTCTCTCAAACCCTCGACCGCCCGAGAGTTGCACTCTCTCTCACACCGATCTACAACAATTGGAATTCTGTAACAACCTGCATCGAGTTCATTTTCCTATTTTGATTTTTTTTTTTTTCTAGATTTCAATTGATGAAGGCCTCTTCGGTTGTGGAAGGGCATGACCCTTTGCCGAGGAGACCTTGGTTGACAAGGCAGAGGTTGTGGCCATCGCTTGTGGTGACGACCTTAGTGTCTCTGGTGGCAGATAGTGCTGTGGTAATAAAATCAGGACTGGTGTAGCGATCCTCTTGAAATTGTGGTTTTACGGGGTTCAATTCTGGATCTTTGTAGAATAGGATTAGGTCTGATGTTTTTCTAATTTTCAGCATGCTTTATAACGGGTCCGTCGAAGGAACTTAGAAAATGATATATTCTCTTTTTGCATCGCTGATCGAAGGAAATGGACTCCAAAGCGGATATACTCATGTTTTGCGTTGTTGTATTTTCATAAATACGTTCTGTCGTTTGCTTTCGGATGGCAATTACTTTTTTGCCTTGCGTTGTCATAGTTGGGTCGTGAAGCCGTTTGGATTTGGCTAGTCTGTTATATAGTGATATTGGTAGTGCTGCGGGTAGAGGGCGTGGCTTGGGTATGAGGTGTCCAACAGGGCAATTAGTTAAAAAGTTGGACAAGGGTATCTGTGTATATATATGCTAAAAATCTGTAACGTGCAAATGTGTTGAACCGTCAAATTAAGTACTAAATTATGGGATATTTTAAAATATATAACTAAAACAGCTAAATTAGAACATTATGTAGGTGGGTTAGATGTTTTTTAATCCTAAGCGTGAAGCCTGTTGAAGTACCCAAGTATGAATATAGGTGCCGTAGGTGTCTGCCAGTCTGATGGAGGTGCCTCATGTTCCATTGGTTAAGACGTTTTCTTGGTTGAGTATTTAAGTTTTTATCTTCTTAACCTGCTGGGACTTGTTGAGTTCAGTGGATTTGAGATCCTCATTTGATGATCGAAGCTTTAGATTTGAGGTCGAAGGAAAGAAGGGCCTGACTGGATTTGACATCACCAATGATTTCAAATCGATAAGGCTATCAAACACTCCTAAAGGATTTTGAGGTCTGATATGAGTTTAGATCACTTAGATTTTGCTCATGTTTGCTTCGGTAATTAAAATACCGAACTGATAAAATTTTGATAAAATAATTAAAGTGTAGATTTCCAATCTTATATTTAGTTAAAGAGTTGTTACTAAGCTTTTTGTATATAGTAAGATAACAAAAAATTGTTTGCATGTATAGTTCGGCCCACTAATGAAAAAAACTAATGTATATATATATATATATCAGCATACCTAATGCAAATTGTTTGGGACTCTGATCTTAATAATATCATAAGATTAAGATTAAATTGAAAAAAAAAAGAAATAGTAGTACTCATTATTACTAAACAGGCAATTATTATTAATGCTAACACATAAATTTTGCTATTATTCCTTTGAGTTGCAAATAGTGTGAAGTACAATATTTGAGTTGAATGGTGTACTATTCTGAATCAAATCAATCAATCGTCACTATAATGTCACACCTTTCAAAATTAATACATTAAAATTGTCTGGATATCATTATAGTCAGACTTACAAGGTGATATATTATTGAAATTGTCTGAGATCGTAAATTAGAAAAGCGTTGATCATAAACTTTGTGGGTACTCAACATGGTCCATTGACACCATTCCAAATGATTAAACTATAAATATGTGTTCTTAATATAGATCTCACTGTTCCCTAATAAACAATACGACAATGAACAGAAATCATGACAGTGGCAGAGATGAACAGTATGACAATGAACAGATGAGTGGTGGATCTAGAAATTTAAACCAGAGCAAAGGCATTGGATTGGTGTTGGTGTTGTCTAAGTGCCAATCCCAGCCTATGTGTAGCTTCCTCTTTAAGTAATAGCAAGGCACAAGTTGAGGAACATGGGTTGAGACTCATTTGGCAACAGTTTGTTAGCATTCTATGAACACGCCATAAGATTGGGGGCAGATTTATGTTAATAACAGTTTGTTATTGTTATCAATGTACAGCCGTTAAAGTTTAATGACTTTGCATCTAAAATTGATATATTAGTAATAACAAAATTTTAAGAAAATGGATTATTTTAATGGCATTTTATATTACTAAATTAAAGTAAAAAGCACCTGAATTGCTGTTGGCAAACTTGAGAACGCTGTAAGGAATAGGAACTCATCTTGAACAAAACAGGTATTATTATGTGACCTTTCAAGACATGAATATGACCCCCAAACAACGTTTTCCTCATGATCTCAACATAGAACTTAAAATGTTTTTAATTTACGGACTTGTCCTCTTTTTAGTTATAGTTTAGAATTTATATGAACAAATGATTTTCTTCATTTCTCAAAAACCAGTTCTACAAAATATCAGGAAATCAGGTTTCTTAGATATTTTCCTAATTAAGAGAGAGGTTTCCAACTAGGGCACTTGTAATAAATGTACATGCAAATAGGAGTTAGGGTGGACAAAATCCCACACGAAAAAAAAAAAAAAAAAAAGAACGTTGGCAGGGGAAACCTTGGGTTGCTGCCCAACAGAGTACAAATTCCAGTCGAATCTGTACCGCTGGTTCAGATCCAAAACCAGTGCATAATCACATCAATTTGATCTATCCTGATTCTGAATCCAACCCAAAATTTGAAACTATGTGTATGCAAGAAAAGAATCAAATTCAGGTTTAACTTATATTTTTCACTGAGAGTATGCTTTTCACAAAAGACTGCACTGAAGAGCTTAAAGCTGATGCATATTTGTACTCTGCATACAAACAATCTCGAGTGCCATGCGAGTTGCACTTAGAACATAAAACTCGGAAACTTAACAATCTCATTTTAGGCTTTTCGCAGATCTGTCTAATCTCAGAGAAACATTGAATCACAACGAAGCATACCTCGTTGTCACGGTTAAATAAAAGGGGGAAGCTTAGGCAACAGACAGGTTTGGTGCGGATGCCAAACACGTTTGATTTAGATGGTTATGAGGAGGACAATGAGGATGCAGAAACCAATCACAAAGCATCCTCTCTCTAGATGCTTCTCAGAAAGGAGACGGGAACATAATCTCATTCTCCATCAAAAAAAGAGAGGCTGTGCTTTTAATTTTTCAATATGATAAAAGAAATAGACATTTGATGTTGCAAAACTGTAGCTTATGAATTGACTGAGGGTATGCTGACGAAATACGTGAGTTCATAACTTGAGAATGCCCCCTGTCAAAGTTGAGTACAACATTAGCTTATTATTATTATTACTATTTGATTATTATTATTCAACAAGATGTAAGACCAATATGCGATTAAAAGATTTTATTTTCCTTTACTTTGAAATATTTCGTTTCCCTTTACTTTCTGCCCTTCGGTTGTGCCACAGTTTGCATTGGGACTTGTTGGCATTACTACATGTATTTTAGCATATAGTCTGACAAAAATGTTATCAGAATGGGGCCATTAAAATCCAGTTGCAGATCGATTCAATTTTATCCAGTTTGAGATTTTAATATATTTATATATTTTATTATTTATTTTTTGTACATTTTTTATTTATTTTTAAAATAAATATGCATTTGACGGCATTTGCTCATGCACGTTTTTTGAGTGGGTTTTAGTTTTATCACTTCTGTTGGTTTCACCTCGCTTTGCTTTCTGATTTCTTGAACTCAAAACTGCAGTTGGTCTTCTTCTTCCTCATCCTAGATTCATTAGAGATCCAGTTTCGTGAGCACCTCTGTGCACGCAACAAACATACACTCCTCTAGAAAAAAAAGAGCTTATTTTAGAAATTTTTGCTAATAAAATATACTTGTTGATCTCTTGCTTTTTCTACAATGCGCCATGTCTAGTAGCTAGTATGAAACTGACAGGACCGGCTCCAAGTCAAGTCCTACATGGCAGCTCTTGTCTCGTCTCGAGAAAGCGTGGCCAAGCGGGAGCCATGAGTCATCGGTAGCCACCATCCACAAGGCATTGGATCTAGTCAGCCAATCCAATCACGACGATTGAGATAACAAAATAATTTTCTTCCAAAATTATCGAAGAGAACATGAGGCCCTTTCTTCTCTTTCTCTCTATTTTCTTTTTAATTTTTAAAACATTAGATTTCAAGTTAATAAGCCCAATAAACAAGTCTTATGAAACAAGCCACCCCATTGATGGCTCAAGTTGGGTCCTAAAATTTTGTCACTTTATCTTGATTTAGACGAGTCATGCACTTTTTAGTGAGTCAAATGAGAAATTTAGCTGGACTAAGCTGGTATTGATTCGCGAAACAAACATAAAAAATAAATGAATATATAAACACACACACACATCGCATGCATGCTCGCGCATGTAAAATTGCATAGAAAAAAAAATCTTATTAATTAATTAATTAATGTTAATCATAATTTTTCTTGTAAGGCTTATGACTATCAATTTGCGGGACAAACGTAGCGTGTACCTTCAATCCGAGTCCATCACTGGATAGCATGTCGAGTCTCGTGATAGATCCTCAAAAGCGATCGAGTTGGTGAGATTACATTGTATCTTGTAAAGGGGATGTCCCTTTTACCCAAAAGGCAAACAGTTAAAAAGCAAGTGAGAAAGAAGAAAAAGCCAATTATGCAGAGAAAATGCCGACCGAGAGAGGAGCTCCTGCGCCTCTCCTATATAAGACCGCAGGCGACAAGGAGCGGCTGACCAGGTAACTCTGGCCCAACTGCTCCCATGGCTGCCCCTACCAAGAGTGCCAGGCTCTCCGTCGCCGTCGAGAAAACTGGAAAATGGTACGTTACCATCGTCTTTTGGTTCTGGTGCTTCACTGTAAGCAAGGATAGCTGCTCATATTTGAAAAGCTTTCCGGTGAATTTGATCTTGCGGCAACTGGTTTGGTCATTCCATGGCATGTATTCTTACCTCCCTTTGGTAATTTTGCAGGGTTTTATCTCAGGATGTTCCGAGCGACGTGGTGGTTCAAGTTGGAGAGACCAATTTCTGCTTGCACAAGGTAAGTTAATTGAAGCTGAGCTCTCTGTGGTAGAGGTTTAAGTGTATATATCCGCGGTGATGGCTCCACCGTGGCTTTGAAAGCATGCCCTGGTTGAAAGGTTGCAGGTGGCCGGCGCCGCCATCTTTTGCCGCAAATATGGGCGACCCTAGTTCTGTGGTGGGACCTTGCTGCAGCGCAGCCGGTCGCCTGAGATCCGTCACCAGCCACCACCACCTTTTTCGTTTAAAAAAAAAAAAAGAAAAAGAAAAATCTTCGTGCAAGTCCGCGCCTGCCTTGAAAATTTTCATTGCTTGTCTTGAAGTTTTGCGGTAGATATAGCCTGGTTAGTTTTGTTGTGAAGTTCAGCTTTAATTGCCCATTTGAATCAAATTGGTGGCAAATGTCGTTATTCACCGTTATTATTGTTATTGTTTTTAGAGATCATGAAGTTCATCGTATTCGTTTTCATTTTTATATGTTTTTTTCATTTATGAATTCAAAGAAAAAAAACTCCAGCTCCAAATTGACTATTTTCTCAAATATATACTTCTAATCAGCAATAGAAGTTTTTTCTTGCTT
This sequence comes from Nymphaea colorata, assembly GCF_008831285.2. Taxonomy (NCBI): domain Eukaryota; kingdom Viridiplantae; phylum Streptophyta; class Magnoliopsida; order Nymphaeales; family Nymphaeaceae; genus Nymphaea; species Nymphaea colorata. The sequence continues at coordinate 21,051,187 of NC_045147.1, forward strand.
GGTTTAAGCGGCCTGTTGTAGTGTCTTGATAGCCAGAAGAAGTTCCTTGCCATAAGTACTTCTGCAGGCTGTCAGGAAAGCAAATGAATCTCTCTAGTGGCCTTTCTCTCAGAATTTTAGGCCAAAAAATTGTACAACAAGTGAACTTGAATCTGTTCATTGTGTTCTTGTAACCTTCATCCTTAGTAGAAGTTTTTTCAGGGCGACAAACAAGCCATCATTCGGTATCTTTTATATTTGTCTATGGTTTTATCCTCGCTGATTTGAGGGTGTGCTTCAGCTCTCAAAGATAACAGTACTAGCTTTGCATCGGCAACTGCATCCTTCTTAATCCTGCTTTGAGAAAACCCTTATAGGGCTACGGATCTTTCGTGTAGATCTCCACTGAAAGGAAGCCTGGCCGAAGGATCTGTAAGGTTTTACTAACATCTACTGGAACACCAATTACTAATTATGGTCGCAACTGCATCTTTCTTAATCCTGCTTTGAGAAAACTTTTTAAGGCTACGGATCTCTCGTGTAGATCTCCAGTGAAAGGAAGCCTGACCGAAGGATATGTAAGGTTTTACTAAGACATCTACTGGAACACCAATTATTGACTATGGTCGCAACTGCATCCTGCTTTGAGAAAACCTTTTTAAGGCAATGGATCTCTCGTGTAAATCTCCACTGAAAGGAGGCCTGGCCGAAAGATCTGTAAGGTTTTACTAAGACATCTACTGGAACACCAATTACTGATTATGGTCCCCATTTCTCTCTCCCTATGTGTTTGCGTGGGGAACATATTTTATTGTCTTCTGATTACCGTGATTGCGAGTTTGTATAAACTTAACTTGTTATTTACTTTTTTAAAAAATAATTTTGTATGTGGTATGCATGCATGCACTTTATAAATATTATATATGTATAAACGTAACGTTATCCCTTTGTTCATGCAGTAATTATTAACAGTCTGAACGGTTATTCTGATGATTATCATACAGCATAAATAACACTGTATCTCGAATAGCTCCAAATACTTAAATATTATTAAATCATTGACGAAGCTTCTCTGATAAAATTCAGATAGAGAGATGATGAAGAGAAATCTCCATCTACTCTCAACGCCACAAAAAATGGGAATCAAATATGAGATGCATCTCAGCTCGTGCTTTCTCAACTGCATGCAACTCAAAGAATCTGAATCTTATGTGGAAATTTTGCTTTATCATTTTATGGTGAAACATGAAAATGGTCTCTTCAGCGACCAGTGATGGTAGCGTTAGATGTAAAAGTTAAGAGAGTGACAATTAAAAGAGTTGGTGATAGGTAGAGTGAAGGCAGTCTCAACTACATGCAACTCAAAGAATCTGAAACATGTGTGGAAATTTTGCCTTATCATTTTATGGTGAAACATGAAAATGGTCGCTTCAGCGGCCGATGATGGTAGCGTTAGATGTAAAAAGTTAAGAGAGTGACAATTAAAAGAGTGGTGATCGGTAGAGTGAAGGCAGCTATCGATCGAGCAACAAGACGACAGTCGTCGACCACACAGTCGTCGATCGGTTCCTGTCGGCGCCTTCAGCTACAGACCAAGGAGGGAGAGGGTGCATGTGGTGCAGGGGCTACATGTATGGGCCCCCTTCCTTCATCAGTCATATCAACCACTCGACCCACAGCGTGCAGCCAACGGCTGCCATCCTCATCTAAAAAGATTCACCAACAACTTGGACGATATCTAATCTTCATCCAAATCCGGACTAGTTAATTTGTCCTTCTCGTACTTTGATCACGTCCAGTACCCCAGCACACAGTAAAAGAGATATCAAAAGGAAAAAGAAAATTCAGTATACAATTAATTAAAAGTATGATTAAAAAGGTAATGAATTAGTGTAAGAAGTGGATTTCATGAATCGGCTACCAATTGGCCTATTTTTAATAAAATTGATTTTGACAACCTCGTCTCTCATACTGTCTCTTTTCAGATTGAGTGTTCTTGATAAAAATCAAACAAACGAATCATCCCCTCCACAATGTACTAAAGTTGGCATTCCTTTGTTACAGTGGAAACACGATTCTGATGCCCAAACTTAAAATGGTCATTTGGTGTTTGGATGTAATAGATGACTCTATTATAACTAAACTTTGATTTTTAATACTTGAATCGCAAAATCTACCTTCTGTGGAAATGCTTGCTTAGACCACTGACCATTCTATTTTCTTTCGCAGTTCATGTTAGTGACCAAGTGTGGCCACATAAGGAAATTGATCTTGGAGAGCTCGGAAACGGATCTGTCAAGAATTGACCTGCCGGATTTGCCAGGTGGGCCTGAGATTTTCGAGAAGGTGGCCAAGTTCTGCTATGGTGAAAACTTCGAGATCACTGTGAGAAATGTGGCCGCGCTCCGCTGTGCGGGAGAGTACCTGGAAATGTCTGAAGCTTATTGCCAGGAAAACTTGATCTCTCGAACGGAGGAATTCCTTGCACGAGCCGCACTCACCACCTTTTCCGGTGCCATCGCCGTGCTTAAGAGCTGTGAGGAGTTTATGCCCATGGCTGCGGAGCTAGAAATAGTTCAGCAGTGCTTGGATGTTGCAAGCTTGAAGGTATGGCTTGCTTGTACAAGAATTCCAGAAATTGAACACCAGCTTTGTTTTAAACTGAGAATTAAATGGTTAACCGTTTTCTTTTGAAATCTAGTTTTTTGGGAATTCTGGATGTTATAAAATCTCGTCTACATCATTTGGCAGCTGATACGAACAAAGAACTTTTCGATTTCACTTCACGTTTATCCATTCTGGTTATTCGGAAAATTTAGCCTTTTTCTCCTAAATGTATTCAATGCCAATTTCAGGCTTACAACGAATCAAATTCCCCCATGAGGCCTCCTCCTGGAAGGTGGATGGAGGAGCTCTCCATCCTGTCTGTCGATTCCTTCAAGCAATTCATGGTCTCCCTCAAATCTCGAGGCGCGCGGATGCAGACCCTCGCTGCCACGGTCATGACGTTCGCCGAACGTTCCCTTCGGGAGCTCGTTCGTGACCGGACCGGAGGTGCGGCGATCTCCGGTCGGGCGGGCGACGTCAATCAGAGAAGGCGGCAAAGGGAGACGCTCGAGGGGATCGTCGGGACAATGCCGGACGAGACAACTGCATTCCCGGTGTCCTTCCTATGTTGCCTTCTCCGGGCCGCCATATTCTTGGACTCCGCCCTCGCGGTGCGGGGCGAGTTGGAGCAGCGGGTGGCGGCGGTGCTGGAGCATGCGGCAGTGGACGACCTACTCGCGGTGGGAATGGGGTACGAGGGCGAGCGGCTGGTGGACCACGAGAGCGTGAGGCGGATTGTGGCGGAGTTCGCGGAGAAGGAAAAGGAGAGGAAAGGGAGCAGCTTAAGGGACGCGGCAGTGAGGGGGACCGCCTCCGAGGCAATGCAGAGGGTGGCGAAGACGGTGGACTTGTACCTGGCGGAGATCGCCACCGACGGCGACCTGAGCATATCTACGTTCACGGCGATGGCAGTGCTCATCCCGAAGTCGGCCAGGACCCATGATGACGACCTCTACAGGGCCGCCGATATCTACCTGAAGGTTCCTGCGTTTAGCTTTTTTCCAATCTTACCCGATCAATGAATTTTTTTAATGAACCCAACTAAATGGATTTGGAAGTGATTTCTTCTTATTGAACCCAGCTAAACGGATTCGGCTTTCAATCAAATATGGAATTACACTTGTTTGGTCAATATGATCACTTTTGTTAGTCTGGATCTCAAGTTTACGATTTTGTATTGATCCATTAATTACTGCAGGCACATCCTGGACTGGATGAAATAGATAGAGAGAAAGTGTGCAGCATCATGGACCCCTTGAGCCTCTCACATAATGCAAGGGTGCATGCTTCCCAGAACAAGAGGCTCCCTGTTCAGGTCGTGCTGCATGTTGTGTACTATGATCAGCTTACGGTCAGATGTGAGGATCACAAGCTCTCTGATGCCTCCATTACCAGAAACCAAGTTAGTGCAGATGTTTCCTTGATAAGAGAGAATGAATCTCTGCGGATGGAGCTGGACAAGATGAAGGCGATCGTCTCGGGTCTGCAGAGAGGTTCGGAGCCAGCAGCGGCAGCAAAAACATCAAAGCGGCCAACCTTCTTTGCATCTGTGTCGAAGACATTTGGTAAGCTGAATCCCTTCCGCCATGGCTCGAAGGACACGTCACAAATTGAGATCATCACTTGTGGGAGCATCGATATCACAAAGCCCAAGAAGAGGAGGTTTTCTTTATCTTGATCAATTGGCAAGCCCTGGAATGTGTGTTTATTATGTTTTCCTTGTTAGCGGGTGTGTAAGAAAATACATTTTAAGCAGTCTATGCTTTTAGTTTACAGGAAAATCTGTGTGCATGTGTACACGCACACCGACGTGCATGTGTGTGTTCATGTAATTCTGTATTCATGCATGGTTATCTGCAAGCATGGTAGGTTGCAATCTAATTGCACGGATTTCGTGTGATTATCGCATTGCATTTCGCAGATCATTCCTTTAAGTTTCGTCTGTAGACAAGATTTTGAAAAATAGTTACCAAAAAATGATTTGTAGAGGGAAATTAAGTGAAGTTAGTTCAATTGCGTCGCATTCAACTTTTTCAGTGAAAAATTAATCTTGTCGACGAAAGGTGGTGTCGATCAAATCTGACATTCAACCACACTGCTCCATAAAAAAAAAAATTAGACAAAAAAAAATGAATATCAGACTAAGAAACCAGATTGGATTTGGAAATCTAATTCAGATTTTGATTTAAAATATCAGATTCAGATTTGAATCCAAATCAGATTTAATTTTAAATAAATATCCTGTCCACATATTTTGGAAGTGCGCATATTTAAAATATCAGATTCAGCCGTCAGAATTATTACGACCTTTGAGATTATAAATTTCACTTTCTAGAAGAGTTTGCATAACACATTCGAAAATTCTTTTTGAGGGAGAAAATGTTGCCCTGTTTACTCTTACTGAAAAGCTAAAGGAATGGTTGGACACTTACTGAGAGAAAAAAATTCACTCTCTTTTAAAAATATAAGGTGATTATTTGTACAATCAAACAACGCTTTGCAGCTTAAATGGACCTTATTTTACCACGTATTGCTAACGTCGAAGCCAGCTGCCTATTGAGAGCCAGTTACTTTACCACTTATACAAAAGTATGTACTGTTTGTGGGTCTACGTTTGCACATGTCCCACACGTTGCTTACACCTGCTTTCACCACCCTTGGAGAGAGGCAATCGATATGTTTTACTTAAAAAACTATATTCACACACACACACACACACACACACACACACACATATATATATATATATATATATATATATATAGACAACAGGCTTAAGCTTCCATAATGGAGAACATAAACCATCCACTCATGATTTCTCCAATAGTTGACGGCTCCCATGCCACTAAGAACTCCATAACATTCAAAAAAAAAAAAAATCAGTTCATCTAATACGCCCAATTACTGCTATGATTATTCAGTTCTCAAGGTTAAATTGGTGGTCAAATAAAAGTATTTGAATGGAGCATATTTCCTCATAAGGGGTAAATGCATGAAAGGGCCGCAGCCCTGCCCTCTTTATCTTGCCCCCATAGTCTAGCATTGGTTCGGAATCTGAGTGAACTTAGGAATATTCCCTTCAATTCGAGAGTAACTGCTGATCGTAATATTCCATTAATTAGACTATTATTGCAATATATATGAATGGTTTCATTTCTCCACAACTGTAGCCTCCAGCAGACTACATGGAAAGCAATTAGTTACTCAAGGAATGCAGAATCCATGTTACCCAACATCTGCTTATTTCAGTCTCCACGCTCTTTCTTTTTGTTATAGGAATTGCTTTTCTTGATCAATCCTCTTCCTCATTTAAAGCTCACATTTTGCTTTGCGCATAAACACAGGTTTGGTTTTCTGTCTCGATCTTCTGGAGTTATTCTAGATCCCTCACCACCCCTCATCACTCACATTTACACCAACGATCTATCTTACTTCATGTTATGGTGATTTTTTTATTAAGATCATGTCAATATCAAGGGTGATTTTTACTATGGTAAAATTAATATCTGTATGTAAATCTTCTTCCAACTTTAAAGTCAAATGATCTCACGATTTTCAATGAGTAACGGATATTATGATGCATAGCGATTACATTCATATTTTCCAACGGACATTTTCTTCGCCTCACGCTTAATGGGCAGGAAAAATGAAATTCGATTTGCCCCAAAGAACATTTTGTTCATCTCATGCTTAATGGGCAGGGATTTTTTTTTTTCAAGTTGAATTTTATTCAATCGTTACAGGCTCCTCATCAAAATAGTAAATAACTATTCAATTTAAATAATTTTAAAATGTTTTTTTAATGTAAGAAATGTCATAAAACAGCGGCAAAAGAAGCTTGTTTTTAAGGTGAGTTTCAATTTAAAGGAATGCTTGCATTTCTTCAAAATTCTTTACTAGTTTCTACTTCCATGGCCAGTTTTATAGTTTTATACAATTATGAACTGGACTCCTATCTGATTATGTAAATAAGGTACTGTACACCGCCCTATATGTCTCTTTGTTTTCATTTATTCTATGACATCCCTTTGATTTTCTTCTCATTCTTTGCCCCACCCTGAAATTTAGTGCGTGTAAAATCAATGAATGTGATGAAAGGGATCTCATACCTCATCAAAATTGTGTCACATTAAATGGATTAAATGGATGCACTAGAAGCAAATTGAGGAGACCTTTTAGAGAAGAGAAGAGAAAAGTTTATAAAATAATTACAGGAAACTGATTTCTAAAGAGAAATTGAGTGAAGTTGGTTCAACTCCATCACATTCAATGGATTAGATTGAATCAGATTTACAGCAGTGAATGCCATCACCGCTATAACTTCCGCAAAATAGCACCACCATCGACCACCGGTGGAGATACCGTACAGAGGTGAAGTTAATCACCGCAAAAGATCAGTGCCAACTCGTTTAATATGTTTTTCTCTATCTCATCGTTCACGTTCATTTATCGACTTCGGTGGCCCAGTCAAGAAGTTTCCCAAACCAAAGAAAACGGTTTCATTTACGAGTAAATGACTGAAGGAATTCTTGAACCAAATTTTCTATCTCATCCTTTATGATCAGTAGCTGGTCCGAGACGAATCAAAGCGAAAACAACAGCTGTGCTTCTCCTGGGAATGCTGTGCACTCAAACCTTACTTTATGTTGACAACACAAATGAAAGGAATTTACTTCCGTTCTTCAGTCTCCAGTTTAAAGTACCGAGAGAAACAATCCAAAATCCTACTTGAACAAACTATTCAGATGACAGCAAGCAAGCACTGTCCTGAACAGGATATGTCAACTTAGCAATGAATAGGATGGACGGATTCTCCAAGTGCCAACATAGGATGAAGTTAGTTTGTTGGGGGAGGACTGTTTGCAATCAAAACAACAGCTGAATCTCGAAAAAGATGGTTGGAATTCAAATTGCCTTCATCCGAGTTATCACACTGGGTTTGAAAACCTTGGTTGTTACCCAATGCACATTTCAAGATAATTTCCTTTGATCCAAAATTGTCAAGTTAAAAACCTAACAATATTAGGTAGGTGAATCCAAACCCCTAATTATTGGAAAGTCCTATCAGTCTCTTGGGGATCCGATCCAATTTTATACCCAATGCCTGAAAAAGACCTTGTCCTCAACGTGTAAAGAAAAATTGTTGCTGTATGAGAAGAGCCTTGCGTCAGTCCAGGCCCCCACAATGCATTGACTTCTTGATTAACCTTGATTGACCCCCAACAGAACCAGAACATCTCTGCTTCTATCAAGTTGATTGCAGGTTCTTTTGCCCATCAGATTTGGGCTGTCGCTGGGGCTTTTCGCATGGGCTGTCCCAAGGCATCTGCCAAAACATGAACTCTCTCCCTCATAATGCCTAGTGTCTGAGGCGGTTACATACACATTGATTTAGATCTTGCAATTGCTTCCCCCTCCCCATTTCCTGGCAAGCAACCCCTGCTCCATTGAATGACTTCAATAGTTCTGTGTTGATGTCTATGGTCAAGGTGAGTAGAGATTGGAACCTGTGTTTGTTTTGCAGATCTTCTCAAGCAATGTGACCAAGGTAGCCCATCAGAGTGCGGGCCGGCCCACTGGAATGAATATGCAATAAGGCAAAATCTTTTCCCCTCTCTACACTTCGACAGCCCCTTCCATTCCTCCGATACTAATTGTGTAATTACCCTTCCATTCCTCACTGAGAACAACATCTAACTTGGGCGACACCTGCCAGAATATAACATCGATATTTCTTAAATTTTTTGGCAATTTCAATCAATGTTAGTCTAACCTTTAAATTAACTTTGAAGTGCCCGTCAGACGAGTTTGCTGTGACTGGTTGGAAATGGGTCATCAACAAGGTGTGCCTCAGGAGATTAAGAAAGGTGCTGAAGGCTGAGCAATCTCTTCACTTTTCTCTTTGGAAAACTCCATGACAATCTTGTCAGCAGATATCTTTAAAGGTTTGGAAATGCCTGAATTGAGATATATGCCTCTCTACCTGCTTAGTACTCCTGGGAACATGTGATCCTTATCACAGAGAATGCATCATTTCTTTTCGGATTTATTATAGGCTTCAGTCTCGTTCCCCTTCCGACAGATACTAACAATTCCCCTTCCAATAATACTAACAATTCAGTCACCTACATGCCCCCTCTCCAATTCTGCCTAGATCATTCTTGCAGTTGACTCTCCGTCTTTTTCTCTACCCACAAGCAGGTTTTAGAAAAATGGTAGCCAATGGTAGCAACTTTAGAGAGTTCAGCCTGCCCCATTGGAAAACAAGCTGTTGATTACCCATCTTCTCCAAACTTGCTGCTCCATTCCTGCCCTCCATGACATTGAGTCCCCTAGTTTTTGCTGGAAGTACTAACTCGGCAATCCTGTGTACTGCCATAGCCATAGTCGCAAGCCATCTAACTGCAGCTCTCTGTATGCCTACAAGGAGTGCACCGATCCACTTTGCTTGCTTCTTCTTGGTATTCCCTTCGCAAGGTCAGTCAATATAGGAGTGCTGCTCAACAGCAGAAAAGAAGCCTCATCTTCCCCTCCATCAAATAGGCCTAAGCTCTCTTTAACTTCAGTCATCTGGTCACTTGGTCACTGAGGCACTGATCTACGATACTAATCACTAGCGGTGATGGAAGGTTTTACACTGCTGCTTCACTTGTATGCTACGGTTTGGCAGCACCTGGGCCCATCCGGGGAATTGCAGTCGACTTCCAACACTCCCTGAAACTACACCAACCCACCAATTGCCATTGTCTAGCCTTCGAAAATCTTCAGCCAACTACATCTCTTAGCCATACTGGCGACTTCCTCTAGGCGGCACAACCTCTCAAAAGGACCAATGCATTCTTGCTTGATGTTGTTAGCCTTTGAGAGGTACGCTTTGTTCATGGGTTCAAGAGATCAATTCATGCTCTTAAGAATGCTAGCAGAATTAGAGAAGGGGCCTCAGAAGTGTCTTGCAAAACAGTCATTTTGTTGTCTTTTTTTTTTGTTTATTCTGTCGAAAACTAACGGGACAACAAAGCAGCTGGAGGTAGGAACTGGAAGTCTGGCACTAGATGAATAGATGAATGGTTGAAGGTGCTCTCTCTCTCTCTCTCTTTTATGATACTCATTCGTGGGTCTAGGATGTGGGAACGTACATCGCTATGCAATATGGCAAAATCTTTTCCCCTCTCTACAACTTCGACAGCCCCTTCCATTCCCCCAATACTAATTGTGTAATTACCCTTCCATTCCTCCAATACTAATTGTGTAATTACCCTTTCTAGCACTGAGAACAACATCTAACTTGGGCGACACCTGCCAGAATATAACATCGATATTTCTTAAATCTTTTGGCAATTTCAATCAATGTTAGTCTAACCTTTAAATTAACTTTGAAGTGCTCGTCAGACGAGTTTGCTGACTGGTTGGAAATGGGTCATCAGGTGTGCCTCAGGAGATTAAGAAAGGAGAAAGGTGCTGAGCAATCTCTTCACTTTTCTCTTTGAAAAACTCCATGACAATCTTGTCAACAGATATCTTTAAAGGTTTGGAAATGCCTGAATTTTGATATATGCCTCTCTACCTCTCTACCTGCTTAGTACTCCAGTACTCCTGGGAACATGTGATCCTACTATCACATAGAATGCATCATTTCTTTTCGGATTTGTCAGTCTGGTTCCCCTTTCGACAGATACTAACAATTCCCGTTCCAACAATACTAACAATTCAGTCACCTACATGCCCCCTCTCCAATTCTGCCTAAGTCTTTTTATCTACCCACAAGCACGTTTTAGAAAAATGGTAGCCAATGGTAGCAACTTTAGAGAGTTCAGCCTGCCCCATTGGAAAACAAGCAGTTGATTACCCATCTTCTCCAAACTTGCTGCTCCATTCCTGCTCTGCATGACATTGAGTCCCCTAGTTTTTGTTGCTGGAAGTACTAAGTACTAACTTGGCAATCCTGTGTCTGTTGCTTGCTTCTTTGTGGTGAATTCCTTCGCAAGGTCAGTCACATACGAGTGCGGCTCAACAGCAGAAAAGAAGCCATTGTGCTCATCTTCCCCTCCATTAAATAGGCCTAATCTCTCTTTAACTTCAGTCATCTGGTCACTTGGTCACTGAGGCACTGATCTACGATACTAATCTCTAGGTGATGGAAGGTTTTACATTGTTGCTTGACTTGTATGCTACGGTTTGGCAGCACCTGGGGCCCATCCGGGGAATTGCAGTCGACTTCCAACACTCCCTGAAACTACACCAAACCACCAATTGCCATTGTCTAGCCTTCTAAAATCTTCAGCCAACTACATCTCTTAGCCATACTGGAAAACATACCCTACATTAAGACGCCTAAGGAGGTATTTCACTTAGCAGGATCTTTGGAGCTGAGCATAACTGCCAGGGAATTTTAGTTTGCCAAACTGTAGTGCATTTGGAAGAACCGAAAATTAGATGTTTTAAGTAGTTTCTCTCTTGACCAAGGTGGCAGCAGTCTATTGATGCTGTAATGGTTAGATTTGGCCCTTAGATTATAATATTGAACAACCACAATTGTAGGGGACGTACCTGATGAAATTCAAGTGGAAGAGGAAGAGCTGCCACAGGAGCCATAGCCCAAAACTCGCGAGGGCATGGCCATACAGCTCAGTCCCAATTTGCAGTAGCAAATAGCCATGAGGAATTTCATATTATGGCTGAAGCGGCACGTGGATGATCAACTGAGACATCCGGCTACCTTTCGGCTGGAATCGATCAACACTGCCCTGGTATGCTATGATACCAGTTGTTAGCCACTACTACGCATGCTCAGCCCTAATCCCCAATTAGGGTTCTCCCTCGCCAGACTATCAATGTTTGTGGTGGTTTCCATTGAGGTCCTTCAACCATATATATATAAACACTACTAGATCAGTCTCTTGGGGATTAAACGCCCAGCAGCTTCTGTATTTTGTCATAAGCAACACCAAAGAATTTCCCAAAAAGACTCCTAACTCTGTCCCGTTTAAAAGGCCAACCACAACTGTGGCTTGCCTGTACTTCAATGTGAAAACCTCCAGCATAATTTGGGGATTCATAATGTATGCATGCTTGGATATTCATGATGTATGTATGCCTATTGGTTAAATTGGGCATTCCAAGGCATGTCCATAGTCCTGTGTCACAAGCATTCTTTACTAGGCACTCTGCTATAATACAGCAAAAAATAAAAAAGTCATGCTGGAGGTGCAACTGAACATCAAATCTATTATTTCAAAATAAAACCATGCTACTGATCCTGATATAATAAACCACTGACCTTCCATTCACAGGACGCCCTACAATCTGTCACCTGGTCGATGGACTTCTTCACGGGTTGCGTCAACTAGGTAATGTGCATCCCAATGACCAGTAAGTCTCCCTTGCCGCCGAGAAACAGCTTGCTCACCTTCCCAGGCACAAGCCTTCTGCCAAACTATTTACTGCAAGTTTATCAGCCATCACATTTTGCCCATGTTGCTACAGAGCACCATAAGATGTAGAACACCACCATGCCCGTACTACTGCTCTCTTTCTTGTCCTTATCTTTTTACTCATTGGAGATCCAATTATTTACACTTTGAACAAACCTTTATATCACATTCTAAGTGAAGATATAAAGGTAATTTGCTGGGCTGCATTAGGATCACCTGTGGGTCAGCATTATTAGTATTCGACTATGTGAAATCATGAAATCATTAAGTCTATTAGCACTGAAACTGAAACTGAAGCTATTTGAGGAGGGAGTGTGTTTCAGATCTGCCAAAGCAGCAGACCAAACACGGTGTGGAAGAGGATAAGCAACCTGCACCATATAAGAACAGCTTAGCTTATATTTGAACTTTGAAAGCCCAGTCTTCAAGGAACAATTGAGCAGATATCATTGGTGAAACGAAAGTGTGACATATGCATTGTGGATTAACCAAAAACCCAAATCTATTAACCTGAGGAAGAGCAGTACAACTATAATAGGGTTACTGAGTAATGCTTTTCAGAAAAGCACGTAAAATTGCAAGGTATCCCTAATGCTCAAGGATTTTCTTGTGCCTTGTTGTCTAGATCCTAATCTCAACTCCGAAAATTTAATGGCCTGTGCAACTGCAAGAACCCATGCAGAACAAGGAAAGGATATCTGGAAACTGATAAAAGGCCAGTGACAATCCACTTGAAGATGCCTAACCTTGCAAGCTCACCGTCACAATTTAGTCTCTAGCTTTCAAGTCTGCAATACCACCTAACTGCCAAATACCTGTTCAACAAAGGTGGCCTTGGCTTAGGGTAAACATGTCAAATTCAGTTAGGGCGCAAAGTTGACTACTATACACTGAAGCTGGCTTGAAAATATTCTTGACGCCCCATCAACATATAGCCCCACTGTAACTGCAAAACGATCATACTAATTCTAAGGAAAAAAGAGCCGCCCAAACCATCACTGCTGAGCCACAATAAAATCAAGAAATAAACACTGAATTAAACCATCAAACACAAGTAGACTTCTACTCTATCCCTACCTGTCTAATCTCTCCTCCTTGCACTCTAAGCTCAATAATTCAACAACTCAAGCCAAAAAAGTTGGAACAAAAACACACCAAGAAAATGGAGAAATATTCCTACATTCATTAACTAAGTTGAACCCTATGCTTATTAACTACCAGATATAAAATCTCTCTCACCCACACGCACACAAAAACAAATGAAAAAGGAAAAACCAAATCAACAAACAAGGCAATAGTACAAAGTGTACAAAGATTTCCACTAATGGCTACAAGTCTCCAAGCCCTGGCAATGTCGACAAAAATTTGGTGTGGTTTTTATGTTAAATCTCTTTAAAATGATATTCTTGATAAAAACCAGAGAAAACCGTACACCAAATTTTAAATTTTCCAATAAGTGGCAAGTCCATATCAAATATGGGGAACAAACAGATACTAAAACGGACTCAAAAATGCACAATTCTCTAGACGCCAAACATGTACGAAGATAGACCAAAAATGCAAGATTCTCTGGATGCATCCGCCCTTTAATTTCTTCAAAAGTTTCTTTTGATCACCAACTTGGAAACAAATGAATGAGACTTGGGAAAAAATGTAAGAGCTCTAAGATAAACTGATAAACGCTTTAATTATAGAGTCTGTACTCTCTAAACTAATTGGACTATGGTAAACGGCAACTGAATATCAACAAATTTGAAAGACTGCTTTAAGTGTACATGACTCTGACTTAAGTTGTCTCATGCATACACTAGCAGAACTGAGATCACAAATTCAGGTAAAAGACAGACTAATTGATTACTAGAAACTTGTCAGGTTGCTGCAAGCAATCTAATTTCTGCAGATATATGTAATTTTCTCATGAATTTACAGCAAAAATTCTTCATTTCAATATAAATTTGCAACCACTGGGTCAAATCAGATTCCCTGCAATCAAATAAGCTAAACCCAAGGGATAACTGGTCTTGGGAAGCAAAACAAATCAATTGTCAAAGGTTGAAGTCACCTAAACATCCACAATTTTGGAAATAGAAGTTTACAACAACAGAGGAGATTTCTGGTGTTTTGGGTGTGGTTTTCAAGCTCTCAAATGTACAGGCATAGAGTTGGTTTCCTACCAAATTATGACAAGCCAATAAACAAAAAACGCAAACAAACAACTGTTTACCTATCTTTATGCAAGTCATTGCCCAGCTAACACTGCAAACACACGATAGGAAATTCATTACACTCGATATGAATGGAATAGGTTTGCCGGGTAGCCGTTTTGGTAATAAGAAAATGACATCTTTCAAGAACAAAGAGGAGTTGGCAGTTCCTCACTGGTCCAAGAAGCTAGGAAACATAACAAAAGATGTCAAGTTTTTAATTTGAAACAACACATTAATCATCGATTTAAATCATAAGCTTGAGTGCTCATTGTGCAAATGATATGTCCTTCATTTACCATCAATATTGTACAAGCAGTAGGATTCATTTCGCATCAATGTTGTTGAATCTCTAGAAAGGAAAATCTTTAAATTTTCAAAATATGAACATAAAATAATCATCCTCAACATCTTAGAAAGTCAAAAAGAGGAATGGCTATTGACTCAAGACTCGTGCATCCACAAAAGACTGTCACATTCAATTCCTAGGAGTTCAGCCTTCATGCCATTCATATCTTGGCAGCCACTTTTTTTGTTTTTCTTTTTCTTTTTTTTTTGCAATAGGCTTTTTGCCCTTTCTTTTTTTTTTTTTGCTTTTGATTTTTTTCTTTAGGCCGACCTTCACCTTTGAGGGAATCCCTCACCACCCCAAAGGCTACTACGGAGCTCCACCACTTTAGTGGTTATGTGTAGTTTTTTTCATGTATCCAACCCGTTTCACCTTGCGGGTTTTCAACATGTCAAAAGTTCATAAGTCTTCATCTTCGCGGTATAGACATAAATCACCTTTATGCCTACCCGGTACTCTCGATTACTGACCCAGAGGAACGACCACACAAGCCCCGAGCCCATCTCTCAACTCTCATTTTGCTACCTGCCAATATTTTAAAAGGCATTATGGCTTCTCTCCTAAGATATTTTCCTGATAAATCCTTGCAGACGCTTGATCACTTAAGTCAATAGCCCTTCATAATCTTGACTTTCTCAGTTTCATTGAATTTTTCTTCACTGCTCATATCCAAGATCTTTGAAGATTTCCTCTTCTAATGATTGACAACAAAAACTTGAAATTTTTTCCTTCTACTCAAGGAGGTATTAAGAATAAGCTGAAGGTATATCATTATGTGAGAAAATATTTTCAAAATGTTTTTTGGTAAAATTAAAAATTTTCACTTTTAAAAATCTTCTTGACATCAAATGGTATATCACCTAGAAGTAGAAACTCTCGTCTGCCTAAAGAGAGGAGTGTCTATGAAACCAGATGGATTTGTTGGGTAGAAGAATGAACTACATCAGCTCTCCTATAAAAGTAGGGTATTCAAAACAAAATGTTGGTTTCAGGGTGAAGGGTTCTCATCCATGTCAAGTCCTCAACTAATTGGAAGTTTCAAACAATTGGGTAAAGCACATTCTCTCCCTAAACAAACGACTAGGTTTAGATTGCACAAAAGTTTGGCCCATCGACAACTTTTAGCTTCAATAATTTCACCAATAGTTGGTGAACACCACATTTATGAACCAACAAAAAAGTTGTATCCACAATCAGAGATCTCTAATACCATAAAAATGTGAGTCACAATAGTGACATGTAAACCTACAATGAAACTCAATGAAAGGCACTAATGCCAAGTCACCAAGAAAATAAAGAATGAAAATTATAATTGGATCACAACAAAAGTTGGGGAAAAAGCTTCCTTACAATGGCAAACACAAGATCTACATATACACACATATGAAAGATCTAGCATAAGAGCAGTCTGCAAGCTTATCCTTGTCGAGCATTGAAGTGGTCTTCTCAGTAGCAGAAATACACTAACAGGAAGGTATTAGAAAACAGCAGTTACGACTCAGACCTTACTGAAGTGAAGAATGTAACCGAAACTACTGTCGAGGTGATGTTTCAAAAGATGAGCATGTAAACAAATCCTGTTAGTCAGACCCCCTCATTTATATCACATAAAAAAATGCAACACCACTTCTAATACAGAGACAAACTTCCAGCTACACGGCACTATCAGAGTTTGAAGACCGTGAGAACGTAAAACAGAACCTGAAACAAGAAAACGTATCAAGTGTGCTGCCAAGCTCCTAACCACACCTTCAATGTGAAAATTTCTCATAAAATTACTCAATTTCACCATAAAACAGCCTGCGTTTGCGATTTAGGAATCGGCCTTGTAACAGTGCTTGAAGCATGGAAAAACACGGCTTATCCCCTCATGTCTGAGACACTGCCAAACCATGTTCTTCTGCCAAATTCTATTAAAACAAAACCTTGTGGGGTTCCATTCCTGGAACAAAGTGTAAGCCCGTAACGGTCGCCAGAAAAGGAAAAACACCATTCTCGGGTCAGAAAAAAATAAAAGCCCTTAAAAAACACGACCATGCAAAAAAAAAAAAAAAGAACAAAGGAAATCAGGGAATCTCAACCTCGCCAAACAAAAAAAAAACGGATGCCCATGGATTAAAATGATCAGCAACTAGAGGCAGGAAAAGAAGACCCTCAACTTCGAAGATGAGAGCGAGGAAAAGGTCGCTCAAATCTATCCAACCAGAACAAGGTAAGAAAGGAGAAACAGGACAAGGAAATAGCGAGACAGAACACAATCAATCAAATTCATCGCAGGAGAGAGAGAGAGAGAGAGAGGGGAACCTGCAGTTGGTGAAAATCTGAAAGCTTTTCGTTGGCTGAGAAGACGATGGGAGGAACAAAAGCTTCGCAGAACACGGAGAACTCCAGTGCCTTCTTAACCAGTCCCTTTTGAAGCGGGCTTCCGGACGAGCTTTGAAGACCTTCACGGCAGCCGGCACACGGACCAGATGTCGCCAGACGAAAACTGTTTACCGCCGACGCCGTTCCGCTCACCCACGAAGCTGCAGGGCTAGAGGAGGGAGCTGCGATGAATTGAAGCTGCAAGGAGGAGGACGGCGGCTGCGGCAGAAGCCGATGCTCACCATGCCAGCCCTAACGGGCTTTTTCATCGAACAGGAAAGCTGATCCCAAATTTCTGGAAATATGATTATGGAAAATCGTGCAACGGACATATTCTTCAACTCAGGTTTAATGGGCAGGAAAAAAGAAATTCGATTTGCCACAACGAGCGTTTTGGGTATTGTCACGTATAATGGGCAGGGATTTTTTGTTTTTTATTTTAATTTGAATTTTATTCGGTCGTTAGGGCTTCCCATCAAAATAGTAAACAACTGTTCAATTTTAAAAAAATCTAAAAGGTCTTTTTAAATGTAAGAAATGGCATAAAACAGCGGCAAAAGAAACTTGTTTTTAAGGTGAGTTATGATTTTCACATTACATTCAATGGGTTAAGTTTATATATTTCAGTCCTGCTATTGTCATGTTTACCATTGGAATATGGAAATATATTTTTAGATTAATCTAACATATATATATATATAATCATGTGATCTGTCACAGGTTGTTTGTTGTTTGTTTGGAGGTATGGGTTGTGGGATGTGTACTCAAAAATGTCATTCCTTTCATTCTCCTAGGTTTGTACCGCTATTATGAACTTAAGTGATGAAGTTGATCTAGTAGGCTATGTTTCTTGGGCCACACAGTACTGAGGTATGCATCTTGATGGCGCCTTGCGGTTCTGACGGTTGATAATATTCCATTTGCTTGTCATTCCTTTTTTTTTTTTTAGAAAGTTATAAAATATTGCACACTATAATTGGCTTTACAATAAATAATTTTACAGTTGCTACATCGCTAAGTTTTTCTGTTTCCGTTGGTTGTTCTTATCTGTAATTATTTTGTCACATGTACTTTCAAATGAAACTAAAGAAATGCAAGCAAGCTGTTGAACAGCCAAAGACACAATAATGCAAACTTCTCTACTAGCTTCTTTGGCTGTTCAATAGCTTGCTTGTATTTTTCCAAAATTCTAGAATTCTGTTTCTACTTTCATGGCCAGTTTTATATAATTATGAGCTGGACTCCTACCTGATTATGTAAATAAGGTACTGTTATATAGATTCACAATAACTGTTGAATCAAGAGTACCCAACCGCGAAAAGATATGAGACGGTTTGCCATGAGCTGCCATAAAATCCAAAATCCCACCTGAACAAACTTAGCAATGAGTAGGAACCTTTTTTGGGGGAGGACTGGTGGCAATCAAAACAACAGCCGAATCTAGGAAAAGATGCCTGGAGTTCAAATTGCCTTCATCAGCGTTGGGGTTTAAACCCTTCATTGTCACCCGTAATTTCCCAAAATTTTCAAGTTAAATACCTAACAAAATGTGATTATACAACTGAGCTCAATTTTCTTAAAGAGATATATTTTTAAAGAAAATTCTTTTGGGCACCACTAGACTGGGGATCCTATCCAATTTTATACCCAATGCCTAAAAAACACTTTCTCGTGTAAGAAAAATGGTTGTTGTACGAGAAGAGCCTTCCATTGAGCCAAGAGATGCAGTCCCGGCCCCCACAATGCATTGACTTCTTGTGTTTGTTTTGTAGATCTTCTCAAGCAATGTGACCAGGGTAGCACATCATAGTGCGGCCCAGCCCACAGGAATGAATATGCAATATGGAAAAATCTTTTCCCCTCTCTACAACTTCGACAGCCGGCACCAAGAAGAACTATCTTTGTAAAAGGTAGTTCCACTGGGGCGACACCTGCCAGAATATAACATCGATATTTCTTAAATTTTCTGGCAATTTCAATCAATGTTAGTCTAACCTTGAAATTAACTTCAAAGTGCTCGTCAGAGAGTTTGCTGTGACTGGTTGGAAATGGGTCATCAACAAGGTGTGCCTCGGGAGATTAAGAAAGGTGCTAATCATTCTTGAAGGCTCAGCAATCTCTTCACTTATCTTTAAAGGTTTGAAAATGCCTGATATATGCCCCTCTATCTGCTTAGTACTCCTAGGAACATGTGATCCTACTATGACAGAGAATGCATCATTCATTTCTTTTCGGATTTATTATAGGCTTCAGTCTCGTTCCCCTTCCGTCTCGTTCACCTTTCGATAGATACAATGCTTGTAACCATTCGGTCACCTACATGCCCCCTCTCCACTCTCCAATTCTGCCTGGATCATTCTAAACTTGTTTCCCTTTGATCAACAATGCCTATCCTATTGCCTGTTCAAGCTACCATGACAGCTGCAAAGATCTTAAGGTGCACCCCCCCTAAAAGCTTAAAGCTTGGGGTATATTGATGCAACACTACTAGCAGGGATGTGACTCTCCCGTCTTTTTTTTTCTCTACCCACAATCATGTTTTAGAAAAATGATACCCAATGGTAGCATCTTTAGAGAGTTCAGCCTGCCCCATTGGAACTACTTTGTCTCGCATAGTTCTAGCTAGCTGTTGATTACCCATCTTCTCCAAACTTGCTGCTCCGTTCCCGCCCTCAATGACATCAATGACATCGATCCCGCCCTCAATGACATCGAGTCCCCTAGTTTAGTTTTTGCAGAAGTACTAACTCGATTGCATAGTTGCAAGCCATCTAACTGGAGCTCTCCACTTTGCTTGTTCTTGCTCATCTAATAGTCGACCCACCACCCCTCTCTGTATACCTACAACAAGTAGTGCACCGATCTTGTTCTTGCTCATCTAATAGTCCACCCACCACCCTTTTTTTGAACTTGTAGACACTCTGAATGGAAAGGCAATCACAATCGCCTCCTTCCAAGAAAAGAAAAAAGACTCGACTCGGCTTGCAACTCTCACATTAACTTGCCAACATCAAGAGATGCTTCGGTAGGACTCCCACTCACTAGGCCGGCTGCAGCCTTGCACCACTAGTTAGTCGGAGACCACTAGTTAGTCGGAGACAAGTGACCTTTCTAAACCCCATAACATCCCTCCTTTGGCTTCTCTACAATTAACAAAGCATTATCAACCAATCCTTCAAACCTATCCATGCCCCATAGGGAGTTTCTATAAGCAGACCTTTCTAAACCCCATAGTGTGAACATCCTCCTTTGGCTTCTCTACAATTAACAAAGCATTAACCAATCCTTCAAACCTATCCATGCCCGATAGGGAGTTTCTATAAGCAGCGACTGTAATCCTTAGCATCCAGCGACTGTAATCCTTAGCTTCCCTGGGGCCGTCGTTGGTGAAAATGAGTCCCTTAGAACCTGTAAGATGCCTCCCTCTTTCAACGGATGAAAAGAACCATCTCGACTCCTGACTGTGAAGACGCCTCCCTCTTACTCCTAAAAAATATGTCATACTTTCCGGCGGCACAACCTCTCATAACACTCCTAGACGAGGACGGCACAACCTCTCATAACACTCCTAGACGAGGAAGAGCTGCCACCAGAGCTATAGCCCAAAACTCGCGAGGGCTGGATTCGATCAACACTGCTCTGGTATGCTCTGATACCAGTTGTTAGCCACTACCAGTTGTAGCCACTGCTACGCACGCTCAGCCCTAATTCCCAATTAGTGTTCTCCCTCGCCAGACTCTCAATGTTTGTGGTGTGCTTCGACCATATATATATATATAATATATATATATATATATATATATATATATAAGCACTACTAGATCAGTCTCTTGGGGATCTCATACAATTTTATACCCAATGCCAAACACTTTTGACAGTTAAACGCCCAGCAGCTTCTGTATTTTGTCATAAGCAACACCAAAGAATTTCCGAAAAAGACTCCTAACTCTGTCCGGTTGAAAAGGCCAACAACTGTGGCTTAGCTGCAATCCAACAACAATGCCTTAGCTGCCTGTACTTCAATGTGAATTTCATTTTCATCAGGTACGTCCCCTACAATTGTGGTTGTTCAATATTATAATCTAAGTTGAAGGGCCAAATCTAGACTGCTGCCACCTTGGTCAAGAGACAAACTACTTAAACCATCTAATTTTCGGTTCTTCCAAATGCACTACAGAAAGGGAAACCCTTTGGCAAACTAAAATTCCCTGGCAGTTAGGGCTCATCTCCAGAGATCCAGCTAAGTGAAATACCTCCTTAGGCGTCTTCAAGTAGGGGTATGTTTTCTCTATATCCCCCTGGGAGACTGTTGAACTTGTTGCTGTGACTAAAGTGCCCGAAGAATTAGGATGAGGAGGAGGGCGATGTACGATGGGAGACTGTTGAACTTGTTGCTGTGACTAAAGTGCCCGAAGAATTAGGATGAGGAGGAGGGCGATGTACGATGATTGAAAATTTAACATGGCTCTACAATTGCCCACATCCTAAACCCACTAATGAGTATCATAAAAGAGAGAGAGAAAGCACCTTCAACCATTCATCTAGCGCACCAATATAGTTCCAGACTTCCAGTTCCTACCTCCAGCTTTGTTGTCCCGTTCGTTTTCTACAGAATAAACCAAAAAGGACAATACCACACATGCATGTTGTATTCAAAATTAATGTTGTATTCAAAATTGACACTTCTGAGGCCCCTTGTCTACCAATTGACTAATTCTGCTAGCATTCTTAAGAGCATGAATTGATCTCCTGAACCCATGAACAAAGCGTACCTCTCAAAGATGCGGCCAACAACATCAAGCAGGAATGCATTGGTCCTTTTTAGAATGGTAAAACAGTTCAAGCAATAAAACCTCCAGCATAATTTGGGGATTCATAATGTATGTATGCTTGGGTATTCATGATGTATGTATGCCTATTGGTTAAATTGGGCATTCTAAGGCATGTCCATAGTCCTGTGTCACAAGCATTCTTTACTAGGCAGTCTGCTATAATACAGCAAAAAATAAAAAAGTCATGCTCGAGGTGCAAGTGAACATCAAATCTATTATTTCAAAATAAATCCATGCTACTGATCCTGATATAATAAACCACTCACCTTCCATTCACAGGCGGCCCAACAATCTGTCACCTGGTCCATGGACTTCTTCACGGGTTTCAACCATCAATGGATTGCGTCAACTAGGCAATGTGCATCCCAATGACCAGTGAGTCTCCCTTGCCACCGAGAAATAGCTTCAGGCACAAGCCTTCTGCCAAACTATTTACTGCAAGTTCATCAGCCATCACATTTTGCCCATGTTGACCACCATGCCCCTACTACTGCTCTCTTTCTTGTCTTTTATCTTTTTACTCATTGGAGATCCAATTATTTAGTCTTTGACCGAACCTTTACATCACATTCTAAGTGAAGATATAAAGGTAATTTGCTGGGCTGCATTAGGATCACCTGTGGGTCAGCATTATTAATATTCTACTTTGTGAAATCATGAAATCATTAAGTCTATTAGCACTGAAACTGAAACTGAAGCTATTTGAGGAGGGAGTGTGTTTCAGATCTGCCAAAGCAGCAGACCAAACACGGTGTGGAAGAGGATAAGCAACCTGCACCATATAAGAACAGCTTAGCTTATATTTGAACTTTGAAAGCCCAGTCGTCTTCAAGGAAGAATTGAGCAGATATCATTGGTGAAAGGAAAGTGTGACATATGCATTGTGGATTAACCAAAAACCCAAATCTATTAACCTGAGGAAGAGCGGTACAACTATAATAGGGTTACGGAGTAATGCTTTTCAGAAAAGCACGTGGAATTGCAAGGTATCCCTCATGCTCAAGGATTGATCCTAACCTCAACTCCGAAAATTTAATGGCCTGTGCAACTGCAAGAACCCATGCAGAACACGGAAAGGATATCTGGAAAATGATAAAAGGCCAGTGACAATCCACTTGAAAATGCCGAACCTTGCAATCTCGGCGTCACAATTTAATCTCTAGCTTTCAAGTCTGCAATACCACCTAACTGCCAAATACCTGTTCAACCAAGGTGGACTTGGCTTAGGGTAAACATGTCAAATTCAGTTAGGGTGCAAAGTTTACTACTATACACTGAAGCTGGCTTGAAAATCTAAGGAAAAAAGAACCGCCCATTATTCTCTATCTACGCAAGTTCAGTAAATAACACATTATTCACAAACAGTGCTACCCTTCTTTTTCTCAGTTACAGTAAGGTATGAAAAATGTTCAGTTTTCTTTTTCAATTACACCATCCAACACAAGTAGACTTCTACTCTATCCCTACCTGTCTAATCTCTCCTCCTTGCACTTTAAGCTCAATAATTCAACAACTCAAGCCAAAAAAGTTGGAATAAAAACAAACCAAGAAAATGAAGAAATAATCCTACATTCACTAACTAAGTTGAACTCTTATTAACTACCAGATATAAAATCTCTCTCACCCACACGCACACAAAAACAAAAGAAAAAGGAAAAACCAAATCAACAAAGCAGGCAATAGTACAAAGTGTACAAAGATTTCCACTAATGGCTACAAGGTTAATGATAAAGATTCCGCTTGAATACTAAACAATGTTGCAGATTCTACCTAAGAGGCAACAAAAGTAATTTTGGTATACTTTCTCCATGCCCTGGCAATGTCGACAAAAATTTGGTGTGGTTTTTATGTTAAATCTCTTTAAAATGATATTCTTGATAAAAACCAGTGAAAACCATACACCAAATTTTAAATTTTCCAATAAGTGGCAAGTCCGTATCAAATATGGGGAACAAACAGATACTAAGATGGACTCAAAAATGCACAATTCTCTAGACGCCACACATGTACTAAGATAGACCAAAAATGGAAGATTCTCTGGATGCATCCTCCCTTTAATTTCTTCAAACATTCTTTTGATCACCAACTTGGAAACAAATGAGACTTGGAAAAAAATGTAAGAGCTCTAAGATAAACTAATAAACGCTTTAATTATAGACATAAAATGGAAAATAACCAAAATAATACCCACTTTGAAGTCTGTACTCTCTAAACTAATTGGACTATGGTAAACGGCAACTCAATATCAACAAATTTGAAAGACTGCTTTAAGCATGTAACTTAAGTTGTCTAATGCATACACTAGCAGAACTGAGATCACAAATTCAGGTAAAAGACAGACTAATTGATTACTAGAAACTCGTCAGGTTGCTGCAAGCAATCTAATTTCTGCACATATATGTAATTTTCTCATGAATTTATAGCAAAAATTCTTCGTTTCAATATAAATTTTGCAATCACTTTGCAGCCACTGGGTCAAATAAGATTCCCTGCAATCAAATAAGCCAAAACCAAGGGATAACTGGTCTTAGGAAGCAAAACAAATCAATTGTCAAAGGTTGAAGTCACCTAAACATCCACAATTTGGAAACAAAAGTTTACAACAACAACAACTCTATCTCTGAGGAGATTTCTGGTGTTTTGGGTGTGGTTTTCAAGCTCTCAAATGTACAGTACAGGCATAGAGTTGATTTCCTACCAAAAGATGTCAAGTTTTTACTTTGAAATAGCTCATAAATCATCGATTTAAATCACAAGCTTGAGTGCTCGTTGTGCAAATGATATGTCCTTCATTTACCCTCAATATTGTACAAGCATTAGGATTCATTTCGCATCAATGTAGTTGAATCTCTAGAAAGGAAAATCTTTAAATTTTCAAAATATGAACATAAAAGAATAGTCCTCAACATCTTAGAAAGTCAAAAAGAGGAATGGCTATTGACTCAAGACACGTGCATCCACAAAAGACTGTCACATTCAATTCCTAGGAGTTTAGCCATCATGCCATTCATATCTTGACAGGCACCTTTTTTTTCTTTTTTTTTTCCTTTTCTTTTTTGTTTTTGCAATAAGCTTTTTGTCACTTTTTTTTTTGTTTTTGATTTTTTTCTTTAGGCCGACCTTCACCTTTGAGGGAATCCCTCACCACCCCAAAGGCTACTACGGAGCTCCACCACTTTAGTGGTTATGTGTAGTTTTTTTCATGTATCCAACCCGTTTCACCTTGCGGGTTTTCAACATGTCAAAAGTTCATAAGTCTTCATCTTCGCGGTATAGACATAAATCACCTTTATGCCTACCCGGTACTCTCGATTACTGACCCAGAGGAACGACCACACAAGCCCCGAGCCCATCTCTCAACTCTCATTTTGCTACCTGCCAATATTTTAAAAGGCATTATGGCTTCTCTCCTAAGATATTTTCCTGATAAATCCTTGCAGACGCTTGATCACTTAAGTCAATAGCCCTTCATAGTCTTGACTTTCTCAGTTTCATTGAATTTTTCTTCACTGCTCATATCCAAGATCTTTGAAGATTTCCGCTTCTAATGATTGACAACAAAAACTTGAAATTTTTTCCTTCTACTCAAGGAGGTATTAAGAATAAGCTGAAGGTATATCATTATGTGAGAAAATATTTTCAAAATGTTTTTTGGTAAAATTAAAAATTTTCACTTTTAAAAATCTTCTTGACATCAAATGGTATATCACCTAGAATTAGAAACTCTCGTCTGCCTAAAGAGAGGAGTGTCTATGAAACCAGATGGATTTGTTGGGTAGAAGAATGAACTACATCAGCTCTCCTATAAAAGTAGGGTATTCAAAACAAAATGTTGATTTCAGGGTGAAGGGTTCTCATCCATGTCAAGTCCTCAACTAATTGGAAGTTTCAAACAATTGGGTAAAGCACATTCTCTCCCTAAACAAACGACTAGATTTAGATTGCACAAAAGTTTGGCCCACCGACAACTTGATTTCACCAATAGTTTATGAACACCACATTTATGAACCAATAAAAAATTTGTATCCACAATCAGCAAATCAAATCTCAAACCAGAGTTCTGATACAATAAAAATGTGAGTCACATAGTGACATATGTAAACCTACAATGAAACTCAATGAAAGGCACCAATGCCAAGTTACCACGAAAATAAAGAATGAAAAATATAATTGAATATCACCAAAAGTTGTGGAAAAAGCTACGTTACAATGGCAAACACAAGATCTACATATACACGCATCTGAAAGATTTAGCATAAGAGCAGTCTGCAAGCTTATCCTTGTCAAGCATTGAAGTGTTCTTCTCATTAGCAGAAATCCACTAATAGGATGTTCTTAGAAAACACCAGTTACGACTCAGACCATACTGAAGTGAAAAATGTATTTGAAACTACCGTCAAGGTGAAGTTTCAAAAAATTAGCGTGTAAACAAATCCTGTTAGTCAGACGCCCTCATTTATATCACATAAAACAATGCACCACTACTTCTAATACAGAGACAGAATTCCAGCTACGCTGCAGTATCAGAGTTCGAAAATCGAGTTCCTGTCAATTAACTTCCAAGAAGTTGGCCTTCATTTTCCTTCTTCTTTTTTTCTTCGAGATACCAATGCTCATAAGTAAAATTTTAAGATGCTCGAGTGATGCCAAATCCATGTTACGAATCTTTTTTTGAGCATCACAACTAGTTCAAAAAACGCTCATTTTGAAGTTAGAACCAGGTGTACATGGTTTTAGTCTAATGTCAGCAAAAAAGAAAAATTGAAAGTCCAAAACCTGTCGTTCTAAACCTATTTCACTAATGACCGTCAGAACGTAAAACAGAACTTGAAACAAGAAAACGTACCAACTGTGCTGCAAGCTGCTAACCGCACCTTCAATGTAAAAAATTCTCATAAAATTACTCAATTTCACCATAAAACAGCCTGCATTTGCGATTTAGGAATCGTCCTTACAACAGTGCTTCAAGTATGGCAAAACATGGTTTATCACTTCATGTCTGAGACACTGCCAAATTCTATTAAAAGAAAACCCTGTGGGGTTTCATTCCTGGAACAGAGTGTAAGCCCGTAAACGGTCGGCAGAAAACGAAAACACCATTCTCGGGTCAGAAAATCAAAGCCCTTAAAAAACACGACCATGCAGAACAAAAAAACAAAGGAAATCAGGGAATCTCAACCTCACGAAACAAAAAAACCGGATGCCTATGGATTAAAATAATCAGCAACTAGAGGCAGGAATAGAAGACCCTCAACTTCGAAGATGAGAGCGAGGAAAAGATCGCTCAAATCTATCCAACCTGAACAAGGTAAGAAAGGAGAAATAGGACAAGCAAATAGCAGGACAGAACACAATCAATCTAATTCATCGCAAGAGAGAGAGGGGGGGAGGGAGAGGAACCTGCAGTCGGTGAAAATCTCAGACTTCTCCGTTGGTGAAGAATACGATGAATGGAACAAAAGCTTTGCAGAACACGAAGAGCTCCAGCGCCTTCTTAACCAATCCCTTTTGAAGCAGGCTTCCGGCCGAGCTTTGAAGACCTTCACGGCCGTCGGCACACGGAGCAGATGTCGCCGGACGAAAACTGTTTACTGTCGACGCCGTTCCGCTCACCCACGAAGCTGCAGGACTAGAGGAGGAAGAAGGAAGCTGCAAGGAGGAGGACGGCGGCTGCGGCAGAAGCCGACGTTCACCATGCCAGCCCTAACGGGCTTGTTCATCGAACAGGAAAGTTGATCCCTAAATTTCCGGAAATATCTTTGCGGAAAAATCGTCCAACGGACACTTTCTTCAACTCACGTTAATGGGCAGGAAAAATGAAATTCGGTTTGCCCCAACGAAACGTTTAATGGGTATGGACATTTTTTTTCAAATTGAATAGTAAACAATTATTTAATTTAAATAATTTTAAAATCCTTTTTCATGTAAGAAATGGCATAAAGCCGCGGCAGAAGAAGCTTGTTTTTCAAGTGAGTTATAATTTTCAGATTACATTGATTGGTTTAAGTTTATATTTTTCTGTCTTGCTATTACCATGTTTAGCGCCTTGCTGTTCTGACCGTTAATAATATTTCATTTGCTTGTTATTCCTTTTTTTATATTGAAAAGTTATAAAATTGCACACTCTAAGTGTCTTTATAATAATTTTATAGTTGCTACATGGCAAAGTTTATTTGCTTCCATTACTTATTCTTATATGTGATATTTTGTCACTTCGACTCTCAAATCAAACTAAGGAAATGCAAGGAAGCTGTTGAATGGTGAAAGGCACAATAATGCAAAATAGTCTAATAGTTTCTACTTCCACAGTCCGTTTATATAATTAATGAATGCGATGAAAGACATTTCATACCTCATCAAAGTTGTGCCACATTAAATGGATGCACTAGCTTGTTTGTTTAATCATAAGATAATTGCAGAAATTTGATTTTTAGAGAGAAATTGAGTGAAGTTGGTTCAATTCCATCACATTCAATGGATTAGATTGGATCAGATTTACCATTTCTGATCTTTGATCAAATATAAACAAATGAAAACCTATGTCATATTAGCTTTTAATCACAATCAAAATCTTATCTCATTCCAACTTTTAACCAACTCACTTTTATGAAGCGGTGAATGCATCCCCGGTAGAGATTTACTACGCAATAATCATCACCGTTGAAGCTTCTGGGGACAAGGGGGGGCGTTGAAAGAGCTAAGCTTAAAGCGGTGAGAAATATCACCCGTGTAGATTGATTAGTCACCGCTATAGCCCAAGATGATATTCCAAAGACCGATTTCAAAATAAATATAAGGTGTAAGTTTCTTCGCTGTGATGTAACAAAAGATTCCCAACTGTGGAGGAGTTTAAACGAATGAAGGTTTGTTTAGACAAGCATGGAGGAAGATCTATTGCCATTTGGTAATTAGCTCTGTTGATGAAGGCAAGGTCAGACAAAGACGGTGAAAATAGAAGAAAAGCAAAAGAGAAATAAGAAAGAAATGCATCATAATAATGTTGCTAATTGTCTGAGGAATATTGCAGCAAAGGACAAGTGAAAAACCGAAAGAAAGAAGGTAAATCTTGCCGTTAAGGAAAAGAAAAAAGAAACAACGCTCCTTTGCCTTTTCCTTTGTTTCTTGCTCATTTTATTAATTTAAAACTCTTGCGACAACCTGCAATGTAGATGGTTCGCGTTGTCGTCCAGAAAATAGTTGCCATTATATATCTGACAATGCTGCCTTTGTAGCAAACAGGTCACTTTACCTGTTGCTTTTTTTAACCTTTTATTGTAGCAAACAGCTGATTCCGACATGAATCAGCAAAATCTACTATTATATATTTCTTAAGAATAAAAATTACATTAAATAATTAAAATTAATTAGAAACTTTCAAAAAAATTAAAATAACTTAAAATATAAATTGTGGATGACATTTGGCATCCATGTACTGGCTGATTAAGCAAAGTATTCAAATTGACACATTCAATTCGTTTTTCTATAATAGCACTTTCTAGTACATATATTATAGTTGAGACGTCAGTCCCACCTACTCTGCTTAGGTTGATTCAATACTATTTTTCTGCAACCTAACCATTTCAGCTAATCAAAAGTGTTTACAGTCTTCAAATAAAAATACCAAATACATTTTCTTCATCATATGTCATAGCAATGCAGAAAGTCCACATAGCAGACCGGATTACAATATAAATATATATATATATATATATATATATATATATATAAAGCAAAGGCAAAGCAGTTGCTTTCATAAATGCCCTAGAGGCAAGGTTGTTTCTTGGGAGAGGGGGAAGAGGGAATTCCATGAATGGACCAGTCCCATTACAACGCCCCCCATGTGACTGAGTCAGGCTTTTAAAAGAAGGCATTTAATCCTCGACCTCCTTTTGTGGCATGGGAATTGCTTTTCTTCATCTGCCCTCTTCCTTCATTCAAAGCTCACATTCTGCTTTGCCCATTACACACACAGGTTTGGTTTTCTGTCTCTATCTTCTGGATTATTCTACATCCCTCACCGCCCGTCATCACTTGCATTTACTTCATCTTACGGTAAATTTTTTACTGTGATCAAGCGTTAACACCAAGGGTGAATGTTTTTACTGTGGTAAAATTCATTACCGTATATAAATCTGCTTCCAACTTTAAAGTCAAATGATCTCACGATTTTCAATGCCGTAACGGGTCTTATGATGCATATTGATTACATTCATATTTTCGCCAGTTGTTTTAATGAAAATCTTGGTAAGAGTGTCGTATCTAAGTATTTTAATCAACATTTTCAACATCATTGGACTTTAAGCAATTACAAAGTATACAATCCAAAGATTGAAGATAGTATTTTAACTCAAAACTTTTGTCTTTTGTTTAGAAAACAAAGATGGTTGTTCATCGGGTGTGACCAACTCCAGTTGGAGCGCAAACCATTCAGTTTTCCCTCTCTCTGGTAGTACCAAATCCATTTTCAATCCAATTTTCTATCTACCTAGCCCATCTGGATCCGACCTATTTGCTCCCTTTGACTCTTCTTTATATCGTTCTTTTATGTGACTTAGGTCTCCAAGGGGGTTGACACAGTGGGCTACGCGCCAAATGAGCAGTTCCGATCCCCCCCCCCCTATGGCCTCCGATACGAGTGAGTTGATGCAGTCCATGGCCCCGGGGTTTCGGACCAGTTTTAAGTAAGGATGTCAACGGATCAGATGTATCCTTAATCATATCCCCTTTTTCGAATATTTAAAATTGTATCCAAATCTAAAATCTGAATCTGATTTTTATATTTATATCTGAATCCGAATCCGCATTTTGAATCGGATTTTATCAAATTTCAAAATTTAATAGCATTAGATACAAGATATTTGTCTAAAAAAGAATTCGATCAGATATTTATGTATATCCGAATCCGAATTCGACTGGATGTCATTTATTAAATTCGAATCTGATCCGATTTCTTAATCGGATATTAAATTTGTTTTCATATCCGATTTTTTTCGAATTGGTTCGGTCGGATATCCTATTCAGATCAGATATATTGACATCCCTAGTTTTAAGAGACCTGAGCTTGTTTTGAAGCTTGAAATTGGATCCAGGGCGACTTTCTTAATGTGTTGAACACCTGCCACAAGTTAGACACAGTGATCGTGATCAAGGGCCGTGCCACCTAAACGGATCGTGACCGGTTTGGACCACTGGTTTCAAACGTATCGAAGAGATCTGGGTGCTGACATCTTCATTTGAATAGCGTGGATGTACAAATCTAGGGAAAGCTTTAAACCAAAATCTGGCCTTTCTCAAACAAAGAATTTGAGATCGCACTTTCGCGCAGATCTCACCATAGTTTAAGTCATTTTCCATGATGTATCCTCAGATTTTTGCAATTTAAAGCTTCGGATCATTTGCCTTTCGGCTCGATGTGCAGCGTTGAAATTTGAGGCCCCTTTGGATAGCGGCAGCCCCGCTTTTCTGGAATTTCATTGTCAACGTTTGTTCCACTAAACATCGGAAATTTAATTCTAAGATGAAAAGTCCAAGCCATCAAACACAACATAGCTGACAGATCCCAGGATCGAAACTTGTGTCTGATGCCGTATATGATGTTTCCACCACTAGATATTGTCCTGGATTGGTTTATTCTTCACCTTTGACTAAAAAATAATTAATAATTTTTAAGACAAAAAATCTTTTGGTTCACCTTTTGGTTTATAGACTAAGTAAAACCATTGTTTGTAATTTTTGTAATAAAGTCTACACTTTCCATAAAAATGGTCAAATAAACGCTTGAAGAATGTTTTAGTTATCTTGGAATATAAAAAAAAAAATATTAGGTAAAACCCTCAAACTGTAATTTAGTGATGAAAAATAAACATACTTGAAACTTTTATTTAGTAATTCTTACGAAAAATTGGGTTCTTACTAAGCAAATCACAAGAAAGGAATATGACTAAATTTGTACTGAAGATAGAGAACAATTTAAAGATATCCATTAAGTAGTTTTCGAACCAAAAACCTAATTCGCACAAAATCCCGTTTTATGCTGAAAGCCATTAAAATTTCCAGTTATTTAAGGCAAAATGTAGCGCATATAAAATAAATTAAACTTTTGCGGATAGTTGCAAGTTAAAAGGCAAAAAAAACTTGTCCTTCGTTTCAGGTGTCCCAACTCTTTCTACATGCAGCCTTTTCGACACCTCGGTCTGTCCGTCCGTCCAACCAGCTATGCATATTATGGCCCTCGAAACCCTTTACAGTTTTCAATTCCTTAAAAATTAGTTGACACTTTTTTCTTTTTTTTTTCAGAAAAAAAAAACATAATTCCCATTGTAAGTTTCTAACCACTAAATATTCCATGCAAGTTTCTTAAATGGTAATTTTTTTTTTACTGCCATTTTCACGAAATATTCATCACCGAACACCCGTGTACATCGCATGCGTCCCAATCTGAAACGGGCAGCACAACATTTATGAGGTGTAAATTGCCATATGCTGTGGTCAGGCTATCATACAAAACGAGTCATTTTCTTCTCTACTCACACCGGCCTATGGAGTCTGGACCACTCTTATTTAGCAACATTTGGCCCGTTGGTGCTCTACTGGGTAACGGGCATGAACCATGCATTCAACTCAAGAAAATCTTCCCCAAGGAAATAAGAACCAGTGATTCAGCCAACGCTTCAACCCCAAATCCAAGATCCAAATAGTACGGGTAAACGTCGGATCTTATACTAATTGCGGGTTAAACAATTGAATTGAAGGAGATCCGATTAAATTCAAAGCCTGGAGTTTCATAAAAAGCGTGCTCTCCACCTGCCTTGGTCTTTTATGGCAACATTTTTAGATGTATATGCACATGATCGAACAATTAAGAGCGTTGGTGTAATGTCCCGGGAGAAATTAAATTTATGTAAGTGCCAAGGCATTTATGATCATATTCTTTTTGCTGACATGGTATGGCTTAAATTAGAAGAGTTAATGGCAGTTGGGGCGTGTTTGATTGCCTCAGATTTTATATCTCAAGTGACATAAAATCTTAGGATCCGATGCTTTAAGATTTAATAATTGACTTTTAACAATGATTTGAAATGTCGCTTTTGAAAGACGTAAGAGTTGCATAAGGTTACGTCACAGAACCGAATCGGTATCTGATTAGCATCGGATCCAAATATTACAGCGCGATCGGAACTGATTGTTGGTGGATCATAATCAGATTCAGTTGTTAAATCACAAAACGAATCTGAAGTAACCAGATCGGAAACACTGACAACGATCCGGACATTCGGGTCCTGGATTTCTTCCTTTGGGCCGACGAAACGGGTGATACGGTTCGGAGACTAACTCCCCGAGTCCATAGTAGCCGTCCGTTTCGTTGATGAACCGGGTAAGTTTTGGCAAGAGCACCTAACCACCCTTCACTCGGAGCATGGAAACGAAAGCAGAAAAGGCACGAACATAAATTTACAGAGAAGTAAGAAACCTTCGCCCCTCACTCCACACTCTGTTCTGCTCTCTCTCTCTCTCGCGCGCTACCCTTTCTACATTGAATGTCGGTCGCCGTTTCCGTAATGTAATGGAAGATCTTGACCTTCCAGATTCAGCTTTTCGATCTTCCCGCCGCGGTGATCAGCAAATTTCAGCAGATTTCGTGCTCAGGTACGTGAAATTTAGCTCTGATGTGTTCATTGGTCTTCTTATGTAGATTTCTCTGAATTTTCTGGTGATGTGTTTCTTCTTGCTTAGAAGTTTTTGTCCCACTGGCCAGCTTAACTGCGAGTTATCGGGGTCTGGGGCTAGATTATAGGGCTAAACGCGGTGAATCTCTTTCTACATTTCGTTCTTGGCCGGGAAGTATCTGGATCTGGTGTCTTGCCTCCGTCGAATTGAATCTCTTGAATGATTTTAGGCATTTGTTTGGGTTTCTCGTGTGTCGAGCTAAATCAGCTCCGGATTTTCGTTGTTCAATTTCAGGGCTTGACTTGACTGCCCTGCTTCTGCTCGGTGTCTCGGCGAAAATCCTGGCCATTTGCACCCTTTTTGAGGATTTATTATGTAGAATTTCTCAAAACTTTTGACTTCAGTCTCTCAGAATCTCAGATTCTTTCTCTATCTTATTCTCCACGTTCATTTCTCGACTTCGGAGGCCCTTACTGGGCTTCAAGAAGTGCTATTCGAAGAAATTTCCACTTTAACTGATAGACTGAGAAATCTTGTGCATCTTCATTCCTGAAATGTGAATCGAACTGCTTCCCAAAGGGAAACGGTTTCATTGTTGTGTGAATGACTGAAGGATTTGTTGAACCTAATTGTCTCTCTCATCCTTGAGAAAATAAGGCGTTTTGTCACTCTTGTAGTCCTGTGGGAATTTTCTGATCATGTTGGGATTTTCAGTTCAATGTTCATAGCTCTTTAACTAGGCCTGCATTTTGCTGCCAATTGACTCCTAATCTCCTGAACGATTCTTCTTCTTCTTCGAACTTATTAATGATTTTCTTCGTCTCCAGAATTCCGCAGACTCCGTTTTAACTTCGGTTGTATTACCCAGATTTAGCGTTCAATGAAGAGGCGCTGTCGCAAGTAGTGACTTAATAATCGGGGCCACTTTCCCTAGCTCTCTCTTTCCTTTCCCCTCATCCTGTTTACCTCTTCGAGCTTTGACTTGGGTGTATTCGTACCGGACTATCCTTTCCTTTTTCCCCGTACTGTCGTTTTTCTCTCTTTTTTTATGGTTTTACTTTATTTTCCAGATTTCTACTTTCTACCGCGTTTGCCGGCATAAGTGACAAAAAAAATGTACTACTAGATGGTCACCCAACCCAATTGCGTGAGTCAAGTGTGTAATGCCCTTCATAGTTGCCCGTGAGATGTGCCCTTTTTATGCGGGGTTCCTCGTTTAAGGGCCGCTCACATGGGAGCATGGGTGTCATTGCCAGACTCCGGCAAATTGCTTCAATGCTTCTTGTCATGGACTGGCCTGTAGCTGTGGGCCTTTTGGTCGTAATTATGCAGTGAAAAAAGAAAACGTGGAGGTGCCTGTTCTGTTTTGCTGTTCTTCTTTAGTTCTTGTGCCTTTTCTTGCTGGCCTTTGTCCTTCTCCCCTCGATGGTGGGCTTTCAGAATGAGTTTGTTCTCACCTACCAACATAACCTTTATGTGTGTGGATTTCTGCACAGCACCGCTCGTTCTCGTATTTCTCCCCCGATGAACGACGCAGCTACTGCTTCTACCATGTCATGATCTAGATGGCCTTCGAAAAAGTGGCTTTGTTTCTTTGTATGTCCTCCCTTTGGCATTTGGGTTTAGAAGTGGTAACGAAAATTCACTTTTCCGGTCGTTAAGTTCTCCTAAAATTGACCCTAGACT
Organism: Nymphaea colorata; assembly: GCF_008831285.2. Lineage (NCBI taxonomy): Eukaryota > Viridiplantae > Streptophyta > Magnoliopsida > Nymphaeales > Nymphaeaceae > Nymphaea > Nymphaea colorata. Next base: position 21,086,306 of record NC_045147.1, read on the forward strand.
GATCACAGATGGACAATTGGAGACAACAGCTACACATGACAAACAAAAGAAATACTTTCTAGCAAACTTGATTCTAAGAGAATTTATAATAGAATTACAAATTTCTTTTTTTTTTCTTAAAAGATGTGTATAGAATGACGTTTCAGCATCGATCTGTTGTCGATGCTTGGTACCAAACAATAGTTTATTGTAAGGCGATTGATTTGAGAGAAGGCCATCAAGAAACGACTTGGATAATTTATCTGGGTCGAAACATATTGGGGTTAAGTTATCTGTAAGACGAATTCTTATTGTGTTAGAATGAGACAAAGTTAAAATTCCACCAAAGTGAACATTGTCACCTTCAGGAATCGGACAATTATCTTCACCGTGTAGTCGTGCTGGGGGGAGATGATATCTTGGATACGACGTCTTCAAGTGAAAATTTCATTTACCCTCTGAAGAGGGTGTAATTTTAGCCGGGCACGCATTATCCCAGCTGTGACGCCTTCTTTGAGCCCATCGTGTGTGTCGTCGCCGTTGATTGCGCCTTTTGCGAAACAGATTTGCAGCTTTTCATTGATGGCGATCTCTGAACTTGAAGCATGAATTTCGGTCGGGATGCAGAGCTGCAGAAGGGGTACTGCACCGATAACAAAAAACAGGTAAGTCTGCTTCTTTTTCAAGTAACCGGAGCAGTGAATCGGTCACCCTTGAGGTATCTAAAACTCTCGCTTCTTGGGCTATTTCTTTTTACTCTGCCGCGTAGTCATTTATTCGTGGCCCTTTAAATGCACAGCCAATTTATCCACGCCGGTTTCTGAGTATTTGACCTGAGAACATGCACCTTCTTAAAGAAATTACTCGAGCGACTGCCTCGTACCATTTTCACCTTCCCAAGGTACTCTACTACTTTTAAGCAAGGGAGTTGCGATAATGACATATAATAATTCAAATGATAGAAATCCCTTTATCTTGAAAGTTTCTCTGGTTTATGTGCAAAAATCTATTCCTACAGTCACCGAGTGATTTCCTGTTCAGTGGGTAGGTTTAACTTTGTCGTATCAGAAGCTACATTAAACTACCTAGAAAAAAAAAAAAAAACCACTCATAACCTTTAAAATATGAGGATGTTGAGCCCCAACAACAGTTTGCTGTTTTTCTTTTTTTTTTCTTGTAAATTGTGGTCGGATACTCCAAAACCGTCTTCCGATCCAAAACAAAAGGCAAATGAACAAATGATCTTTCACTAGCTCATGCCTACATCAAACTACCCATAATTTTCTGTAATTTCCTGCTTCCATTTCTGGGTCGGAAGCCGCCCTTTAACGTGAAGGATGGTAAATAAAAGAAATCACTACCTTCAAAACCGGGATCGTCCTTAAATTATTGTAGGGGTACCTTTGTCCTTTCTCTTTGTCTTGTCAATGTACCAAATTCCATCATTTCACTGTTCCATTCCGAGTGTTGATACTGGTGGAGATATTCCCTTTCCTCTTCGCCTGCACTGTCTGGTTCTCTATTTTATGGATCACAACTGAATCTCAAGAGCATTTTAGATGCCTTCCGAACATCAGGATGATTCTTTCCGAATACGACTTCAAAATGAACTCGACAATGAACAAATGTGCAGGATTTTTTTCCTAGTTCTGCCAATCACATATTTGTTGAGCGACGTTCGTTTTATATTTTATAATTTTATGGTTCTATTCTCTATCCTATATCACTCCCTCCTCTTTCGACGCTTGTGGGATTTATCGCAGAAGTCCAAAACCACGCCCATCCTTTCTTTTGTCCACTATCGGTTCTCCGCTTTTTAAATAACACGTTCTAGTGCTTTTACTGAGAGACGACAAGAACTTGATGATTGTCAGTGAGACTTGACTGTAGCCCCATAACTGGGTGTAAAACGCCGCGTGCCTGTTGGTGGTAGTAGTGTCAGAGGTAAATGGCATTTGGAAGCATGGCACTTTTTCTCGAGTGTCGCTTTATAAAATGTCGCCGATATTTAGGAATCCATCTTGTTTTGTTTGAGCAATGTGCTTCATCGCTTTCATTCAGATGCGATCTTGACAGGTTCACGCTCGTAGGCTTAGTAGACAAAATGAGTATCCTAAACCAACTAGTGGCTAATGGACAATGTCCCTTTCTTTTTCTGAAGTGAAATGCAGGCACGGTCTGAGCATGATTTCCTTGCCGTGACTTTCCATGTAGTTCAAACTTACCCATGATATATTTCAAACAAAGTTTGCGACCATTTGTAGACAAGTTGCTCTTAATAATCCAATTTGTGTGAAGATATTGCAAATGACAAGGCAACTGATACACGCAAGTGTATCTTTGTCATGGCACTTCTAGGCTTGTCCAGTTATTCTTGTTACCATGTCATTGTTATTTCTCAAACGGATGGAATCTTTCGAAAATTTGTGATTCAACCTGCAAGGTTTCAAGCATTTGCCGCCAAAGTTACAGGAAGGCCAGTCTGCTTTTTGGGTCTCGAGAAACTAAACCAAAATCGCTTAAAAATACCCATCAAGTTGTTGAAAGGGACCGAGGTATGGAGATGACAGCATCACGCACTTCTATAATTTTTTCGTTGAGGTGTTAGTCCAAATCCGCTTCATATTGTATGCAACCTAATTATTTGGGAGGGAGGAAAGAAATAGAGAAGGTGCCGTGAAGATGAGGTGGTTTGCTTGATTTCATTTGATATTCGTAATTCATCTGTTTGATTTTGGTTGTTCTCTGTCACCAATTCAGTATGTTGCCGGACACGGTTCTTTGCAGAAATTAGTAGAATTGGTAGAGCCTAATCAACTATACAAGTACCTTCCTTTCCGTAAGCAGGTTGGTCTAAAAACTGATTCTTCTTTACATGTTCTTCCTGTGACACAGTGGCAGAACAAGCAAAAGGAGCCGGTGCTTCTTCCTATTTTGAAGGGCGAATAACAAGAACAGCGCAGATGAAAGGCCTCTCTTTTGGTTCATTTCCTTCACTCGTCTTCCTATCTTTTCTTCTGCTTTCACCTGTGATTGCCGATTTAGCTTCCGACCAGCAAGCGCTTCTCGCCTTCTCCTCTGCGGTCCGCCATGGCCGCAAACTAAACTGGAATCAATCAACTCCAATCTGTACCTCTTGGTTAGGTGTAACTTGTGCACCTGACCGCTCCTATGTACTCAACCTCCGCCTCCCCGGCATCGGCCTCAAAGGAACGGTCCCCCCTTCTACGCTTGGGAATCTTACTGGCCTGCGTGTACTTAGCATGCGTTCGAATAGGCTTTCTGGAACGCTCCCTGCTGATCTAGTTTCTCTTCCTTCTCTCCAGTATCTGTACCTCCAAAAAAACAATTTCTCCGGTGATATTCCGGTCTCACTTTCGTCGAACCTAATTTTTCTTGATTTATCGTTCAACTCCTTCAGTGGGAGCATTCCTTCCTCACTGAACAATCTGACCAAGCTCACCTCGCTTTACCTTCAGAGCAATTCTCTTACTGGCCCTATTCCTGATCTCATCATCTCAACACTTAGGCACCTCAATCTCAGTGACAACAATCTCAGTGGTACAATTCCAGCATCGCTCCAAGGGTTCGGTAGTTCCTCCTTCTCAGGAAACTCATTGCTCTGCGGTTCCCCTCTTGCTCAGTGTGTTCCAAATCTCCCCTCACCTTCACCTTTCACTTCCCCTTCAACAACCGAGACTCCAAACAGAAAGCTCAGCACGGGAGCTATACTTGCCATTGTCATCGGTGGAACTTCGTTGGTTTTTCTGTTGGCAGCAATTCTAATCATATGCTGCCTCAAGAGGAGGACTGAGGGTTCTCGCGATGTTGCGTTGGCCAAGGGCAAGAAGAGCGGGGCAGACAAGCCAAAAGATGAATTTGCGACTGCAGCTCAAGAAGCGGAGAAGAATAAACTGGTGTTTTTCGAGGGTTGTTCTTATAATTTTGACCTCGAAGATCTGTTGAGAGCTTCGGCAGAAGTGTTGGGCAAGGGGAGCTATGGGACTGCTTATAAGGCAGTCTTGGAAGAAGGAACAACTGTGGTGGTGAAGCGATTGAAGGAGGTGGTGGTTGGCAAGAGGGAATTCGAGCAGCAGATGGAGATCGTAGGGAGAGTCGTCTCCCACCCGAATGTGGTGCCGTTGCGTGCATATTACTATTCCAAGGATGAGAAACTCCTGGTCTACGACTACATCCCAGCTGGAAGCCTATCTTCACATCTCCATGGTAACTGGTTTTGTTTCTCCCGCTAAATTTTTGCATAATTTTGATAAAATTCTTTGCATTCATTTTCTACACATTCATTTCTTGGCACGCATGGTCTGCTAATTAATACTTATCCGTTATATGCCCGCAATATCTCTGTGGTAATTCGAGGGCATGATCTCAGCCGAATTCAAATCTTATTGGAAGGATCGTGTCTGTTTATGGAAATGGCTTCCTTTGTCGATCTTAAATTGACAAATCTGTCTGATGATGTTCTTACTACTATCAAAATTTCTTATCCACAAATCACTTGTAATCTCCAGGGAACAAAGGTGTTGGACGGGCGCCCTTAGACTGGGAGGCCAGAGTAAAGATCTCACTTGCAACTGCTCGTGGAATCATGCACATTCATTCCGAAGGTGGGGAAAGATTTGCTCATGGAAACATAAAGTCGTCAAATATCTTGCTCACTGAGGACTTCAATGCATGTGTTTCCGATGCTGGTCTGGCTCCACTTATGAATGCACCTATGACTCCTGCCCGGACTGCTGGATATCGTGCACCAGAGCTGCTTGAGACGCGGAAATTTACTCAAAAAACTGACGTTTATGCCTTTGGTGTCCTCCTGTTGGAAATGCTTACCGGTAAGTCGCCGATCCAGTCCCCTGGCAACGATGAAATTGTGGATCTCCCTAGGTGGGTTCAGTCAGTCGTGCGGGAAGAGTGGACTGCTGAAGTGTTCGATGTGGAGCTTATGAGGTACCAGAACATTGAAGAGGAGATGGTGCAGATGTTGCAGATAGCCATGGCATGTGTTGGGAAAACTCCTGACCTCCGGCCTCAGATGGCAGATGTTGTAAAGATGATTGAGGAGGTCCGGCAACCGGAATCTGCAAACAGACCGTCTTCTGAGGATATCAAGTCCAAGGATTCCAATTCACAGACACCGTGACTTCGTAATTCTTTTGATGATCTCTGTGATTCATGGTGCTTCCGGATGATGGCTTTATGTGTTAACCACGCTTTGCTTAGAAAATCTGCCTTCAAAAGCTTTGTGTGAATCTGCGACTTTGTGAAATCGTCGATCAACGTTTGGTTTGAGTTTCTGAGTTTTGGTTCAATTCAACACGGCCGGAAAGTGCAGCCTGTAATCCGACTTAAATTTGCTTTTTTTTTTTTCTTTTTTTTAATCCTTCATTTGGATTGTGCGATTTCTCTGTTTAATGTATGGATGTCGCCTATTTACAACATGCATGTTCAGGTGAATGTGAAGGGTATCAAGTTCAAATTCTTATCACTCTCTTCTTAGCTTTCTCTTGATGTTATTGAGAAGCTTGCTGTTCAAAGCTTACTCTTAATTAAAAAATAGTGATTGCTCTTTGCACGGGCACCATTATGGCATTATCTGCTACTAGACCGTGATGGGCTTCCAACTGTAATAAATCGAAAAAACCACAAAAAATGATGGTGAATCTTCATAAAGTCTGGGCCACTGACAAACGCAAACAGATCGTACACGGGGAAAGATCTAAGTGTTTCCGCGTTTGACATAACGTACCTGATTAATTTGATTTAGATTTGGACTTAAAAAGATAACCTGAAATAAAATCAAGCTTTTTTATTTATTTTGAATATTATATCCAAATGTAATTTTATTTGGATGTAGTTTGTTGGATTCAGATGCAAAACTTTTTCTTCGTAAACGAACTGAAGTTAGGCAGACCACCAACAGATACATGCCACGCAAGCACACACACACACACACAAAGAGACTTTGATTCAACATTACAAAAAACAGCAACCAAAAAGATGTTGGAAGATACTGTCAGGAGAGCAACAGCATGTTGGAAGATGCTGTCAGGAGAGTAAATGGAAAAAAACCGGCTATTATCAAACAGATCTATCAGAACAAAAGAAAACCACAGTGGACAACTTTCCATTCAATGGACGAAGTACTAACATCCACGGCTACCACTTTGGTCTCTGTAGGTGTTGTTGCCGAATCCAATTGACCGCGAACAATTGCTTTTCCATGGCATTCGAGCCTCCAGTATTCCAAGAGCCCTATTGATCAAGGATAACTTTTTGCTTCCTAATCCTCGTAGACATCCGGGTGGGAGTGGAAGAAGTGACCCCCGCTGGCCTTATGGAAGAACGATTGACAGGCGTAAAGAGCTGAGCAAAACCTCAGCAAGAAAAATTTGTCTGGTTGACTAAGGCTTTGGACAGGGTGATGTTCAAAGAGTGTAAAACGCCCGGCAGAGGTCGACCAAGTGCTATATATATAGATATATATATATATATATATATATAGAGAGAGAGAGAGAGAGAGAGAAGAGAGAGAATAACCCTTCTCAAATCTGTTGATTTATATTTGGCATCCACAACATAGTTAAAATATCTATTGCATAACTTCTTGCCTCCTTTATATGGCTGTATGCAAATATAGGACTTTCGTTCCATATCCATTGGTCGTAGTGAAAATCCAACGATACAAGCCATGAATTTTTAAAACCCAGAAAGGTGAAAACTATAATCTATTTGGTAAAAATTCAACTTATTGAAAAAGAAAACACCGACGTTTCCCTCCCCTAAAAAAATAGATTAACCAAAAGCCATACAACAAACCGCAATCATCCGGAATTTTTAGGTTTCACCAGATCAGCACCACTTACGTATCTGGCCACAAAACCCAGAAACCGGAATGGTGCTCCAATCAGGGGTGCATCAGACAGTGGGACCTCCCCCTCTTCAACAACCAACTCTGTACTCGGTTTTTCTTCACTTGCTTTGCTTTCAGCTTCTGCTTCCTCGACTATCTCTATGTTGTCATAAGTGACGGGGACTTCATCGAACTGAATCCGGGAACTGATACCTTCGCTAGGAATAACATTATTCTCACTCCCTTGCTCTACATGGTTAGGCAGATGGCTGTTCATGGGACGTGGACTGCCAGCCTTTTCACTGGATTGTGGTGGGTGCATGTGGGTGGGAATTGTAGCTGGGAATGAAGCAATTTGAACTGGATAAGTATCAATATGGATGGGAGCAGAACCCCTGAAGGTAGGAGTCATGGAAGCGCTTGCATCAAAAGATGTAACAGTGGGAACTTCAATCTGTTGTGATGATTTCAGAGCACTTGTCTCACCAGGTAGTTGTGTGGGAATCACTGAGCTGGTGGGAAATTCAGCTATATTCACTGCCATTGATGCGCTTTTAAGTTGATCAATCCGTATATGCAGTTCATTGACCTGCAACTTAATTTATAAGTTAGTTGCACAACGTCATCCATGTACCAAGCATGCTTGCTTGGATGCATTTGCATAATCAGAAACAGCTTTTTCCACATCCAGTACATGAAGTAGTTAAACTACTGGCTGCAGTTTAAGATTCATCCAACTTTGCATTTTTCCAAATCATTTTGCATGTCAAACACGCCTATTAAAATATTCAAGCCTGTCAATAGTTTAACACTTCAGATAAAGCCCAACGCAATTAATTTTATGTTCACCCTCTGGAGCATATGACTGCAAGCAAGATAAAGTTTAAGCATGCAAGTATGAGAATAACTGCAATAACAAAATACAGCTATCATCCTAATACCAATATCGTTCCATTTATAAGAACACGATCAGCATTATGAATTTACCATGGTACCAGCACAGTCGTTATCAAGAATTTATCATGGTACCAGCACAGTCGTTAACAAAAAAAGGAAGGAACAAATATCAATGATAAGCATAACATTGGTAGGATTTTGTTGCGACATTTTCTATTCCTGAAATTATTCAGTTAGCGGCCATATTTTGAGCTTTACCATTTAGAGCATTTGAAGATGCTCTATTTGATGCTAACTAGACATAGCTATCAACATTCTCAAGGGTTGACTTTTTATTTATTAGCCATGAGAATGCAATGAGTCGAATTATAGGACAATGCCCTCTGAAGATGCATCCATCCCCATCGAAGCAATTTTGTAACTGTTTAGAAGCATGACATGCCACCAAACTTAATACTTGAGCTCTCATGTACTACATGTTATAAGGCTCTTTTTCAAAGTAAATTCATTGACCAACAAAAATTCTGAATCAAGAATACAAAATGTCATAGAGCTTTAACCTACCTCTCCCATAAGCTTTACATTTTGAGTCATCAGTTTCTCTACAAGTGCATTACTTCCTCCTCTATGAACACTCTGATCATCATCTTGAGGTAATATCTGTAGTTCAAAAATAAAATAGTTCGTTACAACTTACAGTGACAGGTGAAAGCATATCCCGAAACTGATTTGTAGACAACTTTTCATGTTTTCCAAACACCACCACCAGTTTGGATCCAACACAAATAGAGAATCATCAAGAAAGCTGCTAAATTAGAAAAGAAACCAACACAAGTGAAAAGAATAAATAGGCAACACAAATGAAAAAATAAACAGGTATCCGCAAGGAGGTAACATAAACAATTAATGACGTACAAAAAACCACTAACACTTTCTTGGAACAACTGAAATAATAAGCATCAAAATACGATCACAAAAACACAAGGGCTTTCCCATCACCATTAGAGAGAAGTAGTACTCAAGATCCTTTTTTATCGCTGAAAGAATAGCACCTAATTGGACTCCAGTAATAGTTAAGGCTGCCAAGTATGGCCCTAAAACAGAAAAAAAAAATAACTAGAAGAATCAACATATCATCTATCATGAGATTAGATATACCATCGTACCAAGTCAACTGACTGATACATAATAACTATGAACATTGTCCTCAAACCATCATGTGCAGGAGAACCATTCAACATCTAAGATTGTTAACCTCCACCAGTAACAAAGGAAGCTGTACCTGAGATTCAGCATGAAAGGTAAGTTTACTGAGCTGCTGTATATGCAATTCCAAGTCATTGATCCTAGAAACCAGTTCCAGACGCTCTTGTAGGAGCTGATCCTTGGTTGAATTCAACTCCTTCACCTGTCAGACTTTGTTATTTAATTTTCATATCAGGAACCTTGATAAAACCTTTGAAACCTACCATGACCTAATGATGCACAGAAAGGGAAGCAAGGATTTCATATGCCATAAAGCAAAAAGCACATAAAGCAGTGTTAACAAACCCAGGCCTAATCAAGAAGCATGCTAGAATTTTCTGGGGCAAGGCCAATATGCAAAAGCAGTTGTTGTTTTTTTAATTTATGCCACAAATGCAGAACAAAATGATTCAAATACTGTAGATAAACAAGTGTTATCATCTTCTATTCCAACTCAAGAAGTGGATCATCTTATACTGAATTAGGCAGAGTTTTTTTGTTTGTACAATTATTTTGGTAATCTATTGCTTCAATGAGCAGCTTGAAGCAAAAGAAGAACTAATGTCTGTAAAGAAGAATAATTTTAATCACAAATCCAGGACCTTTTAATATTGATCTTGTACTTTGAGGTCTACAGGATATCTTCATTTCCAGTAAGCTGTGAGATAAACAAACAACCTAATTCATGATTGCGATCTTTCACAAAATAGCCAATTATACATTCAGATATCGTTCATACGACAGGATTATTAGATTCGAGTTTGCAATGGATCCATACAACGTAAAAATCTTTCCTTCTCATCAGGTTTTGGAGTTATTCTTTATATTATCCATTGACCAATGAATAAGGTGGGTGAATACTCGAAAGTTTACTACAATCACTCACTCAGTCAATAATCAGAACCAATCAAAGCATCTCTAAAGTGGTATGCAGCTCTTATTTACTGATCAATTCACATGGATATGGATGATCTGATGTTTCCAGAATATAAAACTCTTTGCCAACCATGTTTTCAGAAAAGCGTTTGATGTAATGCTGGACAGAAAGGCATCTCGCTAATCTAAAGAAAACTTGCTCAATTTAGTTTGAAGATAAACAGTTCTTTCCTGTCAAAGCAGGAAACATTCAGGTAGATTGCTTAGTAATTGCTATATGAGCCACCACTGTAGCATCCGCATAAAGAAAAGTAGAAAACATAGAGCGCTATCTTAAATTAAACTCACAGTATGCTAATTCCTCAGCAGAAAGAATAATTATTAGAAGAAGAAAAATGCAATTGAAGAGGTCAAAAATACAGCTACCTCTGTCTGGAATATGGTATTAGCTTCGCTTAGTCTTGCAACCATTTCCTTAATTGATGACTGGAAAAGATACAAAAGTACTGTAAGAAATATCAAATATGAAATGACTGTAAGAAATATGAAATGACTACATATTCATTAAACAGATGCCCACAGTTTAGTTTCACTAATACATGGAGCAAACGACCTTCTAACTTCAATTAGGAAATCCCATGACCTAAGGAGAACAAAGAGAATAAACCTTTGACTATAAGCATTTACAGGCATAAACGATTATCGCAATCAAAAGTATTTATCAATAAATGATTACCACAATCAAGAGTACTGATCAATGTGCTGCACCATGTTCCATCCTACCAACTAGATGCAATAACTTCTAACCTCAACAGCAAACTTGACTGACAGATAAACTGATAACATAGACAAACTGCCTCACCACTTTTGCAGTGATCTTCACAATGGATGCACAAAAGAACAGACCTCGAGTCATAACATCAGTGCCTGTGTCACATACTAGCAAGCTTATAACCATTACCCAGTCCATGTTTCTCTATTTAAGAACTGCTGACAGTTGCATCCTTTCTTTATATACCTTTTTTTAAAAAAAAAAAAAGTGAAATGAATAGTATCAGTTTTGAGTGAGAAACTAAAAAAAAAAAGAAAAGAACATTTCCACGATAACAAATGTTCCCATTCCAAAAGAGTGTGAGGTCGTGGGATGCGTGTGCGAGTATAGAACACCACTGCCACACCCAAAAGTTTCAAGGATCCGCACTCTTTCTTGCCAATAAGAAATGATCATCCTAGTGAAGTAGATCAGACAAAGTGAAAATAATGAATACACCACCAATGATTATTATATACAGCATAGTAAATAGAGGCGACGTTCCACATTCCAAAGAATGAGGAAAACAAATGAAAATAATTTTTCTCCCTTTATGACATCAAAAGCGTTACCTCCTCCAAAGTCCAGGCTTTCTTCTCATCTTCTAATATTCCGATATGTTCTTCAAGGCAGGCCTGATAAATTAAAAGGAAGCTGTTTTCAGGAACATGAATATGGATCACTCTTTTCTATTTCATCTCATAAATTAAAAAGAAACATAAGCACAGGGATGAGTCTTCTTGAAGTTATGTGGTGTAAATTCAGAAAAAACTTATATGGATTCAATGAGTACTTATAAATGAACGGGGGTAGTGAGGTAATACTACCTCCTTCTCTAGCCAACACTTCTTTTCAGATTCAAGACGTGCAAGCTCAACCTCAAGCATGGCCTAGAAAAACAAAAAAAAGTTGTGAAAGAAATTCAGATAGAGATGGATAGCCTGCAAAAATCAACAAAGGGAATATTACCTTCTTCTCCAGCCAAGAATTTTTTTCTGATTCAAGACGTGCAAGTTCACCTTCAAGCATGGCCTGGAAAACAAATTCCTGAAAAAAATTAGATATAGACGGATAACATACAAATAAAGAAACAGCTGCCGTAATCTGCAACTTGAAAACAAGCTGGTTATACATTTACAAGGCATCAGTCATGAAATAGTGCAGAGAAAAATACACATGCGTAGCAGAAATGCCAAGTCTGAAAATATGATGCCTAATACATAATAACTGCCAGTATATCATGAATTCTTTCAAATTCTTGGTGCCCTTTAAATGCTGCAAATCTTCTTGACAGCTTTCGAACATGCATGTCTAAGATTTGACTAAAACCAACCAACCAAACTTACTGAATAATGTATGTCCAGCCAGATGCACATCATTAGGTACATAAACAGTGCAAAAGTAAAGTACATTGAACATTGACTTACCTTCTTGACATTTTACGGTAGATGGTCAGACTAAGGATATCACCTTTGAATTTGGAGTATTAGTTGATTTGCAATTTTGCATTTCACTATGATTATTTTCTTGATATACGAATCTTGTGAAAGAGCAAGAAATATCTTAGAATGATCTCTCTCTAAGTCACAGTGGTGCGTTAAGTATGCCCCTGTACGTGTACCAATGGTGGTAGGGGTTTGGTATGTTTGGATCGGTTCCAGGTTGAAACAAGCCACACTTTCTTACCATTTTAATTTACATCCAATGTCTCCCTCCTCCATCGATGCCTCTCACGGTTTCTTCTTCAGCCGCAATATAACTCAAAAGCAGATGGCTGGAAGTGAGAAGCTTCACCACCTGGTGGTGACTGGCAGACAGGCGACGGCAGTCTTCAGCATCACTAGCGGCATAAGTTTTTTTTTTTCATTTTACTATTTTTTTGGGTTTTTTGCATTGTTTCCCCCTTTTTTGTTTTTCATATGCTGTTTCTCCCTTTTTTTCATTCGATTCTGTTTTTCATATGTTGTTTTCCCTTTTGTTGTATTTCCTTTGTTACTACTAGTGTCATTTCTTCATGATTTACGTTTTGCACTGCTGTACTTTTCCTGCATCTTTCTTATTTATTCTTTACATGTATTTGATGATTTTGGGGTTCAATTTTTGCCCTTCCGTTGATAATGTTCCTGTTGAGCAGCTGCCTTCCATGGCTCTGCTGCATTCCTATTTAATCTGCCATTTCTTCAAAATCTACTAGTTTGCCCACTTGCTTAGGTTATAGACATATGGTTCGTAACTTGAAAGATATAAGTTGTATATCTTTAACTATAAATATTGCTCTGTTTTAAACTTTTCACCAAATAGTATGAATTTGGTTTGATTTTTATTCTTTTATGAAATTTTGTATATATATATATATACTAAATGATGACTATGGCTATCCAGAGTTCCATCTGAATCAAATTGATGGTTAAGAGAAAGACAAGGAGAAAAAGGTGTGAATTAATACTAAAGGACAAAAATGCCCCTCACTTTTTCCTCCTTGTTTTTCTCTTAACTGTCCATCATTTTGAATCAGACGGCCTGATTAGATGGTTGAGTAACTGTATATATATATATATATATATATATATATATATATATATATAACACTTTTGACTTTGTACCCATACCCACTTCTGTATACCCCTAACTATGTGACTTTGATCTCACTTAATTTCAAATATTAAGATGAAAGATGCATCATTCATGTCTTTCATTTCAAAATGAAAGGATAACCGTCCTTTAATAGATGCATCTTCATTATTACATTTAGCATGCCAAATCATTTTGATAATTCTAACTACCAAGGTGAAATACGCACAATTAATTCTTACATTAAGTACTTCAAAGTTCAAACCATTACTAGCCAACAATAAATAATCTACATATAATGTAAGAGTTACAAAACTCTTTCCTCAATTTTTCGTATAAAGTTGTTAACACAGTCATCTTTATTAATAATGTCAAAATCATTATCCACAATTCTCTTATAACATTAATAAATTATTTTTCATAAAATATATTTTAAGTGTGAAAACCATGTAACAAATTCAAATAATTGGGCAAGTCAACTCAAGCTCAAAGCAGTCATAGAGCCATCAGAGTTGAAACCCGTTAAAAACATGAATGAAGAAAGAGTCAACAAGTGAGCTCGACCCTCTAAGGTTTAATTTGTGCTTGCCCCTAGTTGAGGTCCTGTCAATATTGAGAGTACAATTCAAAGTCATAGAGTGTTGAGTTTGTGCTTGCCCCTAGTTGAGGTCCTCACAGTAATGACAGTCCAATTCGAACTCAGGGAATGGAATAAGAAAGATAAAAAAAACTGAGTGAATCATTATCAAAAGACAAAAACTACATGTGAAGCTAATAAAACTTTACATGCACTTCAAATTTCAAAGTGTATCTGCTAGCAAAATTAGTATCTGATAAGTATACTTACAATTTTCAATAGTTCACAGATCTAGGTTTCCTCATTTATTTAAAACAAAGGTGAAGGATAATAAAACTTTTACAGCAGAGAAGCACAAAAAATCACATAAATGTTTCTAAGTGTGGTTATAAGTAAAATCACTCTAATAGCATATTGGGTTGAATGAATGGAGTATAATATTGTATACTTACAAGTGTATGTTCCTGCATTTTTGTATCATGTTCATGCTGATCAGGCTTTGCATCTGATTCTGAGTGCCCTGAATTGTCTATCTCTCCACCATTTGAGATTTGTAGATGAACATTCTGCTCAGAAGCGGCTAGACAATTCTGCTCCAATTGTGCTGTTCCCCCAATGTGGGTAGTGTCTTCTGTGTTTTTAGCTTGCTTGTTTTTCTTTTTCTTGTTCTTCTTCTTCTTACTTTCATTCTCCATTGCTTCTAGAACAAACAGCGGAGATGTGCCTCTATATGATCTAAGCAATACTTACAAGACTGACGGCCCATTTTCTCCATCCATAGATCTACCTTTTTGTGCTACTGCCTCCATCAAAGTAGCAATATGTTAGAACCCAAACTTCAAAATGGAAAGGCTCTTAAATACTGAATAGTTAGTACATGTATATGTTGGATTCCAGAAATTTCCAACTATCCTATGTTTTACATCTATCCATAAAATTGTTAACGTGTCCCTGACAGCATCCCATCATGTTGCAATGAAGTTATAGGAAACACAAACATTGAAATCTCACATATATATGACAAACTCAATTTAGAAAATGAGTTTCAATTCAGCTGCAGACCTAGAATAGAAGTAGACCCAAACTTTAATTTTGATCTCTAGTTGTTGTTTCTTGTTTGGTTACTTGAGAGAGAAAAAACAGAAAACCTTTTAGACAAATCTTCGAAATATGTTAAGGAAGTTTTGCAACAAAATGCTGAGAAGTCACCCATAGGAAGCTGGCTGATGTTCAGTGCTAAAGAAATGAACGATAGGAACTCCAAACTGACAAACCACTTTTCCATGGGAGGTCTGGAGAAATTACAAGACATACTGCAACTGTAAATATCCATGACACAAGCTTCTGTTAGAGGAGTAAACTACAAGCCCCTTGCAAGCACATTCCATTTACTCACGTATCCTAAAAGTAATTTAACACAGTTCTTTGTCCATCTTTGCGTGATTGGAGAACAAACCGTGTAAATAACAACATTATCCTCTTTGTAAGTTTCGAAAAAGTGTGGACCAGAAAGATCAGCGACTTTTAAGTAGTAAAATTCAATATAAAATTAAAAAAAATGGAAAAAATACCTTTATCGGATTCATCGATCGCATGGTTCTTCTGATGATGAACGTTTTGTTTGCAATATTAGCTAAAAATCAAATGCCACCTCATCATTCTCGTACCCAAAAAAAAATATATGGAGTAGAGCTCACTATGGAGGTGCATTGTCGTATTCCTTTCTTGTTTGCTCCTTTTGTTTGATACTTCCACCGTCACTAATCTAACAAACTCCCAACGACTATATTCGTTACTTTCTCACGTAAAAAAGGTACTCCCCATTGTCCTCACTCGAATAACTTGCCCCGTGAATCAAAATTCCTAACACACCTAGCTTTTCTAGTTCCGCCAACAAATTCTTCCGTCCATGCGGGAAAATTAACCATTCAATCTGTCACAACCTCTAACCAACTCTTCCTACGCCCAAATCGGTGAAAGCAATTCTTGACAGCGTGAACGCTCTCAACTCAAACTGCGTACACCTAATAAACTAAAGCGGCAAAACAACCACACGAACCCACTGACATTTCATCTTACCCATCCAATTTTACTCGGTCGACATTAAATAAATAGCTAGAACGCACAAATGGCGACATAAATCAGCCAGAAGACCAACCAATAACAAATATATCAAGATCTGCAATGCAATTCCCGTATTTCACCCCATGGAAGTATCGATCTCGAGAGTACCCCAAACAATGGATACTACCGATGATGAAAAGTAAAACATAAGAGCATTCAAACTCGACGCCTACCTCGAGAGATCTGCAGACTCCGTCAGTTCCCTAGGGTTTCCGATCCCGAAAATTCCTTCTCTGTGCTGCGAAGCACGATCGCAGGGAATAATAGACGACACGAAAAAGAAGGCAAGACGTGGAAAATAAAAGTCACTCTGCAGAGTGCGGGAGGGGAAGAAGAACTGCCGCTACCATAACGGAAGCGCGGGGAGCGTTTTATATGAAAATCACGGCGCGCACGAAGTCGATATTTTTGCCCCAATATCATGAACTTGACGGCCTTTGTTCTGAAATCGTACGTTTCAGGCCGTCGGCCGTTGATGATAGGGATGCCGACGGATCCAAAACTAATTGGATCATATATCAACTAATCGGGTTCGGGTGCCTGTCAGAATCCGATGTCTATCGGGTTCATTCACAAGTTTGATATATAGACCGAAACTGGCACCCGACTGCCAGTGGATCGATTACTTGGATCTAGATCCGTAATGAACATCCAGTTATATGTAAACCATTACCATGGACATCTCCCATATTCAAGTTCATATCGGATGCATTTGACCACATGAACACTTGAAATATTAATTTATCTCAATCCTTTGATATATTCATAGAACATGATGTGTTGGTCTTTCTATTGCCAAAAGATATTTATCAGGTTGATCGATTTCAGGTATAACTTTTATATTATGTCAGTGTTGAAGTTAAGGCAAAACTATTTTAAGTGGTCACATATGAATTTTATCATTTGATTATGAATTCATGTGAAGTATATGATTTATAATAACAAATCTAAAAGATAGTTGGGTTCAATTGTTATGAGATCCCGAGAGGTTGTAGTGCATTGAGTGGTAAGGCAGTCCACCTTGTTCAAAAACTTGATCTCAACTTAAATCCTAGAGTGGTCGTTGTCATATTTTAATGTATTATTCCTTTTCAATCGTACAAAGATTCTAAAACAAGTTTGGTAAACTTTGATGGTGGTGGGCACATGAGAAAGCCAGTGGTCTCTCAAAAAACACTTACCATTAAAAAAAAAAATCAAGTTAATGAACGAGCATTAGTGATGCCAGATGTTGTAAACGATATATCCAGGGAAAACTAATACAAGTAACCATCCATTATTTCATTTTACTGAGGTGCTATGATTTTGGTTTTGTTCTAGTGGTCAGAGGCATTAAGATATTAAAATTGATCAGCTCATATACCTGATATCAGGACAAAATAGTCGTTTCACTAATCAGAAAATGACCTTCAGTTATTTGCAATATTTAAGTTAGTTGTTTTTCCATAACAATGTCATGAAATTATACACAATATGTATTATGCACATTCTAGAAAAAAAAAGTTATTGAGATTTAGTCGAGCGATGGGAGTAGCTAGCTTTTAAGGAACATTAAATTCGGAAAAGGGAAAGGTGCACAATTAATTTTGCTCATGGATATTAATACATTTCAATTGATGCCATGCTTAAAAAGTTGATTAGTATTCTTGTTCGCAACCATAAAGAGAACACATAATGTCGACACCACATTCCAGCGAGTTAATAAAATAATAATGATCTCAACAGAAAAATTTTCAAATATCGAACCTAATATACTGCAGTTTGACATATTCATGCCTGCCAGCTCGTAAAGAATGCATGGTCATGTAACTGATAAAGATAGACTGATCTCATTTCAACATCGTTGTTTATTAAATGATTAGTTTTAATTTTTCACAAAGAAATTAAGAGTACTTTTGGTCCTATCGTACAAAAGAAGCAGCTTTTTGATGATACGACTAATTTGGAGCACTTAAGTAAAAAGCAAGCTTGAGCATAAATTTGTCGCCGGTCAGTGCCAATAACAGCAAAAATAGGCATCAATTCGTCAATTTCCTAAAAGTTGACTCGAGGTCTAGAAAGATCCAAGCTAAAAGCAGAAGAAGAAAAACTGGTTTATGGCTGGCATTCTATCGTTCTCTCTCTCTCCACTCTCTCTCTCTTCAAAGGAAGGAGGAAAGAAGAGGAGGAGGCGGAGGAGGGGAAGGGTTGCACCCTTCGTTGTCTACCCACTCGCGATTCCCTTTGCGTGTTTTCCCAATATTCTTTCTCTACAAGAGGAAAAAGATTTCTTCTCGGGGATTTGGGTGTTGGTTCTTGGCCCCTTGGCCTTTCCCCTTCTTTCCATTGATTCCCGGGCTTGCAGATCGTCGATCATCTAGGTAATCTCTCTCTCTCTCTTTCCTTTTTTTTTTTCTTTATCCCAATCGCCCTGTTAATCAATATATGTATTTTATGTTCATATATTTCAGCGTAGAGGAGACCTTTCTTGGATTTGTAAAACAATGACGAGGGTTTGTCTTGTTTTCTAAACACGAGTTGTTTGGGTTTCGGGTTCGTGCTTGCTTCGCGTTTGTAAACGAGAGGAGAGATCTAGGCCTCTGTTTTTTTATCGTGGGGATGCGTTTCGTCTGGCCAGGGGCTTTTGGGTGTTTCTGTGCTGTGCGAACAGAAGGAAGATTACTATAGAATTGGATGCACGGCTCGCTTGTGACTTAGGTTTGACCTTTGCGTTGGCTGCTTGAGAGATTTAATTTTGGTTTTGTGCCGATCAGAGATATACCGGTGCTGGTAGCTTACTTTGAGGTTCTTTTTGTTTGTGGTATCTGGGAATTACTTTACGTGGTTTTAGAAGATTGCGTTTGCGAAGTTGGTGTCTGTTTCTGGACTGATTTGGTTGGGGGTTTTGGTCAAATTGTTTCACTGTTGTTGGTTTCTTGTTTTGACGTTTTTGGTCCTGATATGAAGCTTCCTCATTTAACTAGGTGCGATATTCTTCTTTTTTTTGTTTCGTGCACTTATTATTTACAGATTAATTCCATGGCATCCAAACGCATCTTGAAGGAACTTAAGGACCTTCAGAAGGATCCTCCAACGTCATGCAGTGCAGGTACTTTTATTCGGGCTGTGTACCATGTGAAAATATTTGTTCTACTAAATTTGAAATCAGAAATCCAAATATGAAATGTCGCAGTTGTAGTTTTTATCAGTTGAACGGATGATCGATCTATAAACTTTTTTCCTTTTTTGAGTCTTTCCTTATTTAATGGCATGAATAAGTGGTACGAGAATCAGGTTTCACATTTTACCAATTCTGGTGACTTTGAGGCTGTTCTATTGGATGCATACTGTTTATCCTATAACAATCGTTGGATCCATGTTTCTTTTTTCAACAGTTTATTTATGTAAACATTAAAATGAAAACTTACTATTTGTTTGCTTGTTTGCTGAACGGTCTTTTGGTAGGAATAAATTCAAGGGCCAAACCTCTATGGTTACCTTCTGGAATAAAACGTATTAGGTACTTGGATGGTAAATATGGGTAATCCCTGTCATTTACTAGATTTTTTTGTATTGTTTGTTTATCATAGATGAGTCGATTGGCTTGGGGAGACAACTTTATTCATTTGTAGTTGTGTCAGGTTCATCAATTGCAACAGGACCAGCTTTTATGAATGCCAGTTTGGTTGCCATGTGACTGTGAGCCTTCTGGGATTTGAGGAGCTTATTCTGGATCTGGAAACTACCAGGTAGACTTGGGTTGCCTGTTTTGGATGCCTGGCCTACTAGTAAACGAAGTGAAGAAATAGTGCCAGTAATCCAAATTAGAATTGGCTCCAACAACTGGGCTCAAATCCTACAACAAGCAGATTGGTGAACATGAATATGAAAATGGTTCCCATTATCCCCCTTTCTTTCCCATCTGGTTGATTGCGATGGAGAGTTGTGGTTAGGGAGAGGGGCGCAAAGAGCAAAGGGTTCACGTCCAGAGTCAGGTTTAGCATTACCTGCCTTGTGTCAAAGATGTCCACTCTGAGTTTTATTTGGCTCTGGAGCAAGGAAATTGCAAATTGCAAACAAGTCTATTGTAGCTCCATCTCTGGCAAAGGGAAAACACTCTATCTTAGTAAAACATAATGGTTTTAAACTTTTATATGGGGATTTTAGGTGGACTTCCTCTTGCAGATTTAATATGCTTATAGAAAGTATAATTTGCAGGAAGACTCATGATACTAATTGTTGCGGCTTTTGTTACTATAGTTGATAATCACAAATGTCATTCTCGGTCCTCGAGAGGTTCTGTTTAGGAAAATCCCAATAATAAAATGTAGATAGTTAAAAATTAGGAAATAATGTGTTTTCTGCAGTTTTTTTTAAGGAACATTCACAAGCATTCATGAAAGTCCTTTGAATCATAAAAAGAAATGGCAAGGGAAAAAATGCAGGTAAAGGTTATTGTTATATTATCAAAAGAATACTATATACATAAAGGATATATATTTTTTCTCTAAAAAAGTAAAATATCATAATATTACTGTGATATTTATTTTCTAGCAACATTTTCAAAATGTCACAACTTACAATACTTTTCTGATATTATAATTTAAGTTTGAAATGCCTAAAATATTTCAAACTTTTGTAGATATTTGTGATACTGCATGACTGTTTCTGTCATTACTGGTAACTCTTTCTTGTATGTGTTCTCCTTTTGAGAAATCTGTGCTACAGCCTTAGGAAGAGAAAATAATAAAATCTATGGTTCCTTGTGTTTTTTTTTTTTTTTTGGTGTTTTTGGTTACTGCCTTTCGTTTTTTGGTACAATCAATTGCTAGTGTGTATACTATACATGAGAATTAGGTGATCTTTTGCCATCTGAAATTAAAGCTTCTTATATGTTTGATTGAATATGCAACCAACTAGATTTAGTCTATTTCACTTCTTGTTTAGCACTGTAAAGATGAGTTCTCCTAATGATATGCAGAGTTGATCAAAAGAATGCTGATGATTAATTTTCTTTTGATGCCTAATTGTCAATTACTTGTAGGTCCTGTGGCTGAAGATATGTTCCACTGGCAGGCAACAATTATGGGACCTCCTGATAGTCCTTATGCTGGAGGCGTGTTTCTAGTCACAATTCACTTCCCCCCTGACTATCCGTTTAAGCCTCCCAAGGTTATATTTTATATTTACTTTATTTCGGATGTGATGGATGTATTTTGTAGGTTTCTTCTTGAAAAATATTTTATCATTTGCAAACAGCTACCAATAATAATGATAACTTGTATTTCTTGTTTTCTAATTATATGAAGGTGTACTTGATTGCAATATATATATATATATATATATATATATATTTACTTGGGTTGTTTTTCTCCTTGAGAAAAATCTTGTATGGCACAGTTTCACAAATAAATATTAGGAGATGTTTGGCACAGCGTGTGAATACTTTTGTTGGTGATTCTCAATGGAAGGGTTCCCTGTAGCATTGGGCTCCCTCACTTCTGGCAGAAGAGTTGTTCTAAGGGGAAATAAACAATTTTGTTTTAGATGTTTACTTCACAATCTTTTCATGTGTCATCTTTATAAGGGTAAAAATGGAACTTTCCAAGAAGATTGAAAGCCTTTTCTCCTCCAGACTGTTTACTTTAAAGCATCTCTCATCATGGTTTATTCATTTAAGCATCAACCAATCCTGTTGGAAAATTTTCTTTGAAAGTTTTAGTTGGTGCTCTTTGGAGTGCTTGTACTTGTGGTACTGCCTTATTGTTGTTACTAGAATATGGGGACATGATGACCTGCTAAAACGTTTGGACTTAGGCTGATTACTTTTTGTTGTTGATTTTGGAATATTCTTGTCTCCCTGGTAGAAGTAGAACCAATATCTATTCTGGTGACTGGATCCTTTTAGTGTAAAGTCAGGACTAGATGATCACGAAAATTCTTTGAAGAATTTTCTCCTATATACTCATTCAAATGGTCTGCTGCATAGTTAGCTTGAGGCTTGTCATCAGGGAACTCCAATACTTTTGGTGGAACATGTGTCTCTTGTTCAAGCAACAACAGTTTCAGCGTTGGTCCAGTAAAATTGATTAAGGATGCCTCTTATTTGTTTGATGAGATAAATGGCTGTGTTTTGCTATATAACAAAATTGTTTGGAATATTCTCGTCTCCCTGGTAGAAGTAGGACCAATATTTATGCTGGTGACTGGATCCTTTTAGTGTAAAGTCAGGACTAGATGATCACAAGAATTCTTTTAAGAATTTTCTCCTGTATACTCATTCAAATGCTCTGCCGCATAATTAGCTTGAGGCTTTTCATCAGGGAGCTCCAATACTTTTGGTGGAGCATGTGTCTCTTGTTCAAGCAACAACGGTTTCAGCATTGGTCCAGTAAAATTGATTAAGGATGTCTCTTGTTTGTTTGATGAGATAAATGGCTGTGTTTTGCTATATAACAAAATTGTTTGAAAACAAGATATTAAATGTCTGCATTTGAAAGTGTCTTTCACCACTAAGGATCTTTCACACATGTTATTTTTTCATTTTTTTGGGTAATTTTTCTGCTTCGTTTGCAGATTTATTTTTCGTATCATTTATGTTGTTAAAAGTTCTATTTTTTTTGAACTGTTAGGTGGCATTTCGGACCAAGGTCTTTCATCCAAACATTAACAGCAATGGGAGCATTTGCCTTGATATCCTGAAAGAACAGTGGAGTCCGGCTCTGACTATTTCAAAGGTCTATCATGTGTTATCTCTATATCTTGCTTGTGAATATAACCTATGTTGCTTCTTAATTGTTGATACAAATTTAACAGCTCAGTCATGATTAAAATTTGTAACGTTCTATATGACTCTTAGTTTTCTATGTTTTGGTTTCAGCTTCTGTAAAAGGTCATTTTTCTGTCGTCTGCATTTGTTGAAAATTGAAATAGCATTATAACAACTAATGTGCATCCATGCACATTAGTTGTTGTTTGCCATGCTCTATTGGCTCTTCATGTAACGTTCTATATGACTCTTAGTTTTCTATGTTTTGGTTTCAGCTTCTGTAAAAGGTCATTTTTCTGTCGTCTGCATTTGTTGAAAATTGAAATAGCATTATAACAACTAATGTGCATCCATGCACATTAGTTGTTGTTTGCCATGCCCTATTGGCTCTTCATGGTATTGAAACCTCTTCACGACTTATTCTTGGATGTTCTCTCTAATGCATAACTTAGTTGGACAATGACACATATATGGTCTGTCATGTGACTTTTACTATTTTTCTGCCCTTTAATCTTTCTTTGTGTGTGCTTTTTTTTTTGTTTCACTCCATGTTCACCAATTTTTGCCCTTCTGTTTTGCCATGAAGTCCTCCTTTCTATTCTGGGGTTTTGATTCAAGTTCTACTAGTTATATTTTGCTAAACTTTTTTTTTTTTTTAAAATCCTATTTGTGTTCCACTATCAAAAGCTTTTAAGAAAGCAGGCTTATAATTCTGGCACTTTGCTTTCATATGTACTCTACTTAATTGGTAAATGTTCCACTATCTTAGCCGAAGTGTCTTGGATTGGACATTCTTCTAAGCACTATCCCCTGTGCACATGTTGCAATCAGTTGGTCAGCCTACGTTGAGGCTTTTTTGATAAATACGAGGAAAAAAAATGACTTCATGTAGTCTTGGCGAGTTCAAATATCCAGCTCTGCAACAAATAAAAATGGTGGAAAACCATGTAGATTTGGTAATACGGTGCTCATAGGTTGTCTCCACCTTACATCTGCTACAGGATGGATGGGAATCATAAAGTTGCACAAATGTTCTCTCTCCCAGTCAAGAGCAATTTGTATAAGATTATATAAATGATTATTTGATAAACTTGCTGAATGAATGTTCATTTGGCAGGTTCTGCTTTCCATCTGCTCGTTGCTTACAGATCCCAACCCAGATGATCCGCTTGTGCCTGAGATTGCTCATATGTACAAGACTGATCGAGCTAAGTACGAGTCCACTGCTCGGAGCTGGACACAGAAGTATGCCATGGGCTGATAGTTTCCTTTGTAGACAAGCAAAAGACTTGGTTACAAATGTTGAAAGCCAAGGCCTCGGCTTTCTTTATGCAAATTCTAATCCTCCAAACTAGAAATTGAGGAGAGCTGCTCTCTCCAGATGATATGTTGCTTCTTTGTTTTCTGGGGTGCATGTTTCTCTTATGAACCTATCTCCATCGTGCTTCCAGATAATTTCCATGGGTGCTGTACATTTTGTTAACTAGACACAGACGCATGTCTCAGTCTGATCCTTGGTCCTTTTTGTTTTCCAGAACATAAAGGGGTTACCATGGGAGTTTTTCTTCTTTTTCCCTTATTGTACATCTTGGTGGTGATGGGGAGGTCTGGTCAGCCACTCTTTCTCCTTAAACTGTCTCTCGAGTCTCAACCATGAGCTTCATTCATTTGGCTGTCAGATAATTTTAGGAGGACAAGGGGAGATTTAAAAATGGAGTCACTTGATTTCAGTTGGCTGTCATAGATGGGGCCTCTGTCAGGCATCATAAGGTCGGTACAGGTTAACACTTACCATGGTTGACAATGACTTGTTTATCGCTAGGTGGATATGCGTCTTTCCTGCTAGGCTCAGCAATTTGAATGCCGTTTCTATGGATGGGATGTTCTGAATTCGTTTGAGCTTTTAGACTTGGTAAGGTAAGCTTAAAGGCACCCAACCGTTGCACAAACACGCGCACTTGTCCAGATCATTGAGTATGGGGGCTGGCATGAATTACACAAGAAATCTGTAAATAAAATTGCGCTGGATGTGTGTGTGTGTCTCATATATATATGATATATATGTATGTATGCATATTAATTATTTGGATTTAGCATAGGATTAGGGCTGAGAAAAGAAATATCTAATTGGAGTAGCATTAAATATCAAACTTGGAGTTGGATTTAACTTCAAATCTGAATGAATGTTTACACAAATTCAAGCCCTTCATTACATGAAAAAAGTGGACCATGTCTAAGAAATCGGCACAAAGTATGAATTTAGGAATCAACTACTTCTCCCTCCTTGTTGTAAAAGCTAATTTTTTGATATAATTTTTAAAGACAAAAAAGTCGAATAAAATGTTGAAAAATGATGCCGAGCTTTTGGCCAAACTAGTTCTCACTGTTTTACCAAAATTTCCGTGGATAATAATGTGCATAAGTTTAAAAAAAAATACACCTTTTTAAGTTTGTACATTTGGAATTATTTTCATCAATTGATTTTTTATCACCAAAAGAAGTTTGAGAATAGATCACGGCTATTCAAAAGCTAACTTCATAGATCACTGACCAAATCAAAATGAGAAAAGTGACATATAAGCCGCAGAATCATATTCCTTTTTATTTTATTTGATGGTGCCTCGTTGGCCTTTACTTTTGGAATTGTTGGTGGTGTTTTTAAATAGAAAGTGAAAAGGTAAGGTGCTTACTATTCCTGATCTGATCTTGATGGCAGAGAAAAGCTGAAAACGTGTGCAATACTAAATCATAAAAAGGAATTGCTAAATGAATGCTTACACCGTTATTCCCGTTGGAAATTTATTTAATAATCACTTCCCAATTTGTTAGAAGGAAAGCTTTTCTAAGATTCATCCGCACATTCATTCTAACAGTGGCCCTAAAAGGAGACGAAATATTTAAGTGATCGTTATCTATTAAAATTTTACTTGGAGCCATGAGAGTGTTGCAGATTTTTTTTCAAGGGACAATTTGTTTTTGAAATTGCATTCGACCCGCTCAATATCCTCTGATTTCTGCCGACTGCGCGTTAGAGAGAAGGAACGGTTCGACTGATGCCTATAACATCAAACATTAATTCGGAACTCCCAACTAAAAGGTAAGCGTAAGTCTGTCAATATCAACAAGTCGGACATAAATTTGTCAATCTGTTGAAAATTAGGGATGAATCTGAGAAAATCCTAGAACGGAGAACAGTGCATAAAGAACGATGGTTCTCTCTCGCTCTTTCTCTCTCCGTCCGCTCGAAGAAAGATCGGCGAAGGAGGAGGGAGAGGAGGGAATCGGCTCTAACCTGTTCGTGTCTCCCCACCAGCGATTTCTTTTCTGCGCTTTTGTCAAAGTCTCTTCCTAACCGGAAAGACGATTTCTGTAGGGCTTTGGTGGAGGCGGCGCCGGCAGCGTTGAAAATAATCTCTCCTTTCCCCTTCTTTATCCCAGTACCCGGGCTTCTTGATCGTTCGTCGTCGATCGTCTAGGTAATTTGTCTCTCTTTCTGATTAAACAATCTGACAATCGACGGATGCATTTTGTGATCTGTCTTTCTGAATTAGGTAAGCATGTTTGATCTTGTAGAACATTTTATGATCTATCTTTCGAGGTTTCTAGCTGCTTTAGGGTTTCTGTTCTTGTGCAAGGAGAGAAGATATCAGGACCTCTGGTTTTGGTTGGGTATTTGAACATTTTATGGTGCAGTTCACTGTACCTTTATGCTGTGCCAACTAGGGGAAGGTTCATGCAAAACCGGTTGCAGGTTTCTGTTGTAGGTGAGGTTTGAATTTTTTTTAGTGTGCTGGGGAGGTGAAATTTGCGGGTTTTGAGCCGATCGAAGATTTACTTGTGTCGAGACTTTCTATTGGGAACTTCTTGTGTGTCATGGTCTAGATGTTGGGTTTGCAAACTTGGTGTTTGTTTTTTGGGTTTCTCTGCCTAGGGTTTTGGGTCCAACTTGACATGCTGATTTATTCTGTATTGTTGGATTTGGTCACTGATATATTATGTTGGTTCTAAAATATTCAGCTCTTCTTTCTTTTTTCCTTTTTTTCTTTTCCCTGCTTCCGTCGTTTATCCAGATCAATTCCATGGCATCCAAGCGCATTTTAAAGGAACTTAAGGACCTGCAGAAAGATCCTCCAACCTCATGCAGTGCAGGTATTTTTATCTGTTACGTTACAGCGTTCTACTAAATCTCAAATGCTGCCGAAGTCCATTTTCCAGCTAGCTGTATATAACTGCAGATAGCTCACTCTTACTAAAGTGTTGCAAAAGGTCGCAATTGTAGCTCGTGAGATGATCCACAGAGAACTTCCATTTTTTGTTTCTTTCGTTCTTAATGCCTGGGAATATGAAGTGGGTCGAAGCTTCGGTTTCATATTTTGCCATTTTGGCCATTTTTAAGCTGACAGTTCATTATGTAAGAATCTCCCTGTTCCAACTTGCAAGTCGCACTTCTTATTGACTATCAAATGAGTTTTTCAGTACCTTTTTTTGAGGGTGTATATCGTATGTAAATGGTTTGAAATATCAGTCGCATGAAGGTAGGTGGCTAGTCATCGTTGAGATGTTCTCTATTGGACACATGACATGACACTAGTAAGAGGAAGCCCATTCTGAAAAGTTTTCATTGGGATGCAATACTTTTATCATTTTATGGTTTTATATTACTAATACTGGATACATGTCACAAGCAGTTCATGTTCTCATCATATCAAGCCGTGGCTGCATCCATGACATGTTCTCATTATAGCGACCTTTAGTTGTGTGGCAGCCTTTTCAGTGTATGTTCCATTTGGATCATACTTCTGGTGTCAGATTTTATGCACAATTGGAAGAAGTAATGGGAAGGACGATGTTTCATAACCATGAGACTTTGCTTCGTAAATGGCTATATTCTAAGTCACATGGGTACTTCAGTAAGGTCAGGTCCACGTACCCGTGTCGCCGTACCCGTACCCAAAATGGGTACTTTGATACTTGGGTGCCTATAGGTCCAAACTGCTTAATTTTACTTTGATTTAATTTTTCCACCTTACATTTTATTCTATTCTTTGGATGTGAAAATTTGATTGATGTTCATATTTGACTAGGGGGCTGCTTGGTTGTCCATATGTTTAAAGTTTTTCATAGGTTTTTTAAACACACTGCTGCAAGAGCCGTTGATATATATATTCTATGTTATTTATTTGTTTATGTTGATGTATATTCTTTATTTTGATACATATTTTCTAAGTATTTCTTATTGTTTATATATATATACGGCCGTACCCCTGCACCCAAGTTTTTTGAAAATGGTCAGTACCGGCACCCGTACCCGTACCTATGTGACATAGGCTATATTAGACAGAGATCCTGTGATTTGGTTGACTTATTGGCCTTTATATTGCACATGCTCTTCACAGATCTGCCTCATGGCATACAATTAGATTAAATTTACCACCTTCAATCTTAGTGGGCTTATGGTTTGTTAATTGTGTGTGGAAGCTATTTCTAGTTTTTTTTTTTTTTTTTTCCATATGGATTTTGAACTATGTTATAAGTTATGGCCATTTGTAGTTACAGTAACTGCTTTGTTGTTTGCTATTGCTTCTGATATATACTGAAATATGTGAGTTTGGTGTTACAGCTCTCAAAGGTTCATGAATGATACTTCTTGGCTATATTTGCTGCATCAGTTTTCCTCAAGAAAAAAAGTTCTTTCTGGCATTGGTGTGAAAGGGCCTTCTGAATCACCCCTTGAGTCTTCTTTAGCTTTTCCAATATTGTTTCTGTAAACATCAAAACGGAAACTTAGTTTGTTTAGTTCATCGTCAAGGTCCATGATGGGTTGGTTGAAAAGAAGTTCTAGATCATTTGAGGCCATATCTCCATGGTTGCTTTCTAGAATAAAGCTAGATTGTTAAAATGGTGTGGTAAGAACTTCACTAGATTTTGAATTGTCTGGTGAACACAAAGAGTCACCTGAGTTAAGGATTCCTAGCTAAACCACTTTATTAGGTTCTAGTTACACTAGATTCCTTTGTAGCCATAGCTTGCTTTATCAGTTGCAACTGGACCAGCTTCATTGCTTGCCAGTTTTGCCCTGTAAATAGCCTGGCATATGAGGAGCTTATTTTGGATATGAGAAGGTTCTGGATATTACAGGCAGACTTAGTCTGATAACCTTTTGGTTGCGTTGTGTGCTAGCAGAGCAAGTTCAGAAATGGCACCAAAAAAACTAACCTAGAGCAGGCACCAACAACCAGGTCCAAAACCAGTGACAAGCAGAGTAGCAGAGATGAATATGGGAAGCAAGGACAATTGTGAGCACTTCACTCTTGTTTTTCTTCTGGTAGGTTGTGAGGGTCATATAAAGAGCCTCAATGCTACAATTCAGGTGGTTGGTGACTGCCTTGGATCCATGGCATCCACCCTGAGCCATACAAGGCTCTGCCACCAGGCAAGTGCAAATGAGCAAACAAGCTTATTTGGCTTTGTGAGGCTCTGCCAACAAATATAAAAAAGGGCCTGTTTCATTTAGGAGAATCTAGCACTTGCATTTATAAGTTGTTAGCTTGACATATGTTACCCGTCTGATCGGTTAGGAGAACACATGAGGAGTAGGAAGGCTCGTAATACTAATTGCTGCTGCTTAGCACTATCATAATTGATGAGCCGTTTTATCTGCATTCTCCTCTGGATAAATCTAAGCTATAGATTCAAGAAAGAAAAAAACTTCAATTCCTGGTTATCACTCTTCGGAAAGAAAGGATAGTCCACATTTTTCATTCTTTTGGTTGCTGCTATTTTCCTCTTTTTATTTTCAAAGTAATTTGATGGTATGTGTAGTATTCAGGGGATTTAGGCAGTCCTCTGCCTGAAAGCAAATTTTTCCGTGTTTTGTTTAATTTGCAGTTTTGCACTCTTACATGGGTATGTGTTTGATTCTTGTTCTGGCACTTGCATAATTGAATTTTTATGATCATTGGGAGTTGGTGTAAAATATGTGGATGATTAACATGTTCTATCAAATGCCTGCAGGTCCTGTGGCTGAAGATATGTTCCATTGGCAAGCGACAATTATGGGACCTCCTGATAGCCCTTATGCTGGAGGCGTGTTTTTAGTTACAATTCATTTTCCACCTGACTATCCTTTTAAGCCTCCCAAGGTTATATTTTATTTTCTTGTCATTTTGGGGCACAATGCCTATATTTTGCAAGTCTCTTCTTGAATAAGGTTTTATCTGCAGCTGGCTAGTGTAATGATGATTTACATCTGTATTTTTTTATTTGTGTGAAGGAGAAGTTTGTTGCAATCAAGAATTTTTTTTTGCTTGGTGGTTTGCTTGCTTGAGACAAAAGTTCTAGTTGGCCAATAACCTTAAAGGGGTGTTTGGCATACCATAAGAAAGCTTTTATTGGTCATTCTCTGTACAGGGTTTTCCCTACAAAAGGGTCCTCACTTCTGCTGTCAGACCTTGCTTGTCGTTAGGGAAAAAGATTTTTTGAAGATATTCTTTTCAATTTTTTATGTGCTAGTTATGTAGGGAGAATTGTGGGGCTTAGGGGCTAAAGTTTGGGTAAAATGACTTTTTTTTTCTCTTCTAGATCATTTGCATCAAGCATGTAGCATGGTGTATTGTGTAAGAAGATGCATGTGTGCATTGTTCTCTGGAGAGAACTTCCTTTTAAGCTTTAGTTGGTGTTTTGGAGTGCTTATACCTAAATGTATGCTTTGTTGTTGTTGTCATCGAAATGTGGGTTATCCTCTGTGGATGGATGCACATTTATATGAAGGCACTAAGTGCAGCTTCTGAAAAGCATCGTATTTGAACAAGCATTCTGTTTCCTTGAAATGTATCCTGCTCATCTCTTGAAGCTTTGTTCCTTCTGATGGTATAGCTGGTCCGTTTTGAAGAATATAACCTAGATTGGTTCTTGCTCTGGAGTTGATGTTGAAGGTAGCACATGACATGCTAGTGTTGCTACACTTAAAGTATAGTGGACTTCTGTATCGCTTCACAGAGGCTTTCTTGGGCTGGATACTGATGCTCTCTTGCTTATTGTGTTCTTGCTTAAATTCCATATTTCACTTGATAGGGAAAGAAAACCACTTGAACTTTTTGAAATTTGAGAAATTTGGTTTGAAGCCTTGAACATTTGTAGGACGGTCGAATTTTAACTCATTTAGTTTTAAACTTCCTTTTGAACATTAGACTTTATTAATCACAATTTTATCTTTTATCTGTCTTTTTAGACAGTGTATTTTATCCTTAAAAGAAGTACAATCAATCTCCCGTGCTAGTGGCCGGATACTTTGAATGTAAAGTTCTTATTAAACAGGGTAGGCATTGCAAAAGAGTTTGTCCTGTATATACTTGTCCAAACACTCATTGAAGCAATAAATCTGAGCCTTTTCATCAGAGAACTTCAATATATTTGGTGAGACTGTGTGTCTCTTGCTCGAGAAATATTGGTATTAATGTTGCAACCGGTTTTGTTCAGCGGCTAGATTCTACTACAGACTTCGTCTTTGTTTAATTAGAAGCAAGAATTTTAGGTTCCCTGCATTGAAGATGTCTTCAACCACTAAAGATCTGAGTTCGTGATATTTTTTCTTGTTTTACTGAATTTCCTCTTCTCTTCTTTTGGTGTTGTTTGCAGACTTCATTCTTCATTTCATTCATGTTGTTAAAGAGTTCCAGTTTTCTTTTGAATTTTAGGTGGCATTTCGGACCAAGGTTTTTCATCCAAATATTAACAGCAATGGGAGCATTTGCCTTGATATCCTGAAAGAACAGTGGAGTCCTGCTTTAACTATTTCAAAGGTCTATTTTATGTTTTCTCTGTAGCCTGCTTGTGAACATAATTTATGTTGCTTCTGAACTGTATATGCAGATTTACCAGCCAATCATGTGGTCGTACATGGGAAAACCTAAACACATGTGCATCTGCTAAAATCTACTTCATATCATTTGTCGATAGAGGATAACTTATTCATTGATGTATTTTGTTGCTCTTTATATGTTTAACTCTATCCATCTAATTTGTTCTTTTCCAAAACACTTCTCTCCCCTGCACTGCTTGGCACTTGCAACTTACAAGGGCACTTTCCATGTTATGCTGTTAACATGGGAAGACATGTTCCCACGTTTTAAGTTTTAACGTGGGGGGCATTCTGGTAAATTTTACAGGGCGAGGTTTTTCTAGATTCTGCTTTTGCTCTTATAGGGGGAGGGGATCTTCCATTTAATTAGCAGGGGTATTTTGGTTATTCCAGCCACAACACATGGTCTCTTGTTAGGCTCCATAACGTATAACCTGCTTCCGTGCTCCTGCAACTTATATGACATTTCACTTAGTTTATGATGTTTTCTTACTGTTTTTCTGCCTCCCTAATCTTGCTTTACACATTTTGTTTGTTCCACCTCCATGCAAGCTCATTTCATTTGGTTACAAATATCTGCTCGTGAAAGATGCCAAACTGGAGAATTTTCAAGTCTTGTTTCCTGTATTGTGGAGCCCTCCTCTCATTATTTTCTCCCCGTGTCTTCCTAAAAAGTTCTATTAGTTACATGTTGCTAGTTCCTGCTTTTTTATCCTGTGTTGTCTATTGTGGTTTCTTCCACCGTCGGAAGCTTTGCCTGTCTCTGCTTACTGATATCTCATTCCAAAATTTTTCCAAGCTGCAGGCTTCATAGTTTTGTTCCTTCTGTCTTCGTGCAGCCTTCATATTTCTCCAGTGTGTGTGTTCCAGTATTTAAAATGGGAAAACATGTTTCTGTGCGGTAACCCCTGTATTCTTGTTGCAAACAGTTCAGCCAACACATTATGAGTCTTTGCTTAATAAAGAAACAATAAAATTCATGGTCTATATTACAATGGAATTAGGAATGCAGATTGGTTATAACAAAAACGAAGAAAAATGATTGAAGATCGTGGAGGTTTGGTGATATGATTCTCGTTAGCTGTTTCTACTCTACATATTCCACAGGATGATGGAAGTCGTAACGTTGAAAGTGATTTCTGTTCAGACAGTATTTTTGCGATATTATCAATGGCCATTTTGTTTTAGTACTGAATGACATTCTATTTGGCAGGTTCTACTTTCCATATGCTCGTTGCTTACAGATCCCAACCCAGATGATCCGCTTGTGCCTGAGATTGCTCATATGTACAAAACTGATCGGGGCAAGTATGAATCCACTGCTCGGAGCTGGACACAGAAGTACGCCATGGGCTGATAGGCTTTCCTTTGTAGACGAGCAAAAAACTTGGTTGGTCTCGAACATTGAAAGCCAAACCCTTGGTTTCCTTGTGCAATTCTGGTCCTCTAAACTGCAAAGGGGGAGAGAATTGCATTATCTGGATGATATGTTGCTTCTTTGTTTTCTGGGGTGCATGTCTCTGTTATGAATCTGTCTCCACGGTGTTTCCAGTCATTGCATTAGGTGCTGTACATTTTGTTAACAAAGAGGCCAACGGATGCATGGCTTATTGCATCTGAATCCTGAAAGTAGCTCTTAGGGGCATCATGGCAGATTTCCTTCTGTTTCCTGGTAGATCAGGTGTCAGCGGGCAAGGCCTTAGCTCAGATTTCAGTTCATCGTAGCATTAGAAGTCGTGTTTCCAGTGAATATAAGTATATCCAAGATAGAATTGCTGTATTTCTTCATTGCCAGGTCCAAAAAAGTTGACCATGATTGACAAGTGACCCGTTAGCGGCTGTGTATCCCTTGCTGTGAGGCCCAAGTAATAGAACTTGTAAGACTTTCTCACTGAGGCAATAAGGGGGTTGAGAGTTCTTCAGCGAAAGAGAATTGGAACAGGGCATGGTAAACATGCACTTGTTGGGTTGGTGTCCTACGGTCATTCCACTATTTCTTAAAATTTGCATGAAGGCAGATGATCTTAACTACTACAGACCCAAGTAAACTGATGGAGTGGACCACTGCCTGGCAGAAAGCCCAATCTCCCATCCAATCTCTCAACTTGCAAACGTTGCTTGATTTCAACTTGCAAACGTTGCTTGATTTTAAGAAAAGAGACTTAAAAAAAAGGGATTGACAAAATTTGATTGCACATTTTGGAGAAGTTGCCACTCGATTCTTATTCCTTCTGGGTTTGTGGTCGAGATTCCTGTTTCCATTGCTTAGTACAAGTGGAGAATTCTCTAGCCAATGGGTGGCGGGTCGTAAACTGAAAATTCATCAGTCTTCCGCAAACGCACCTTCGTTCTGGCTCCTAGAGTTCGAGGAGCTTTCACCTTGAAGTTTTATATCTACAGGTTTGCAGAGCTGAACCGGTGCATCTGTCTCCGCTGCTCGAGGAAGGCCTAAATAAACTGGACTATGAGAAGGATTTATTATCATGGCCTGTCTGTCTTAAGATCGGCATTCAAACCGTTGGGTATTCGGTCTATTCAAGTAATTTACTTTTTGAGACAAAATAACGTAATCTGTGTTGAAAACCTGACGGCTTAAAGATCGGCCTGTAGGAAGTTGACTATGACGAACTCGTCTGTGCGTTTTAATTTGCTTGAAATGATAACACTACTGAGTTGCGCAAAGCATTACCAGCTCAATGGCATACATTTTCGCAAGCAGTTGGTGGACTGGTTGACAGGTTGATGCAACGAAGAGGCGAGGCTTTGAGAGTGGCACTTGCATATTTCTGTGACTTGTCAATATGGATCAGATAAGAAACAGATTTTGAATCAAATCAGCTCATCCAGTGATTCAGCTGAATCGATTGTTAATTTGGCAAAAAAAAATTTATTATACTTATTTTCAGAACAATAAATGAAAAATATATAAAACAGTAAACATCTTAAAATTTTAAAGATAATCGAAAGTGACATGGCACCTATGCTATGTATCAGCGACTGATCACTTGTGATTAATTCTATTTAAATTGGTCGATTCATGGAAATCCAGGTCAATTTTTATGACATGAATATGGAACAGCCAAGGCTTTACGGCCACTGTGGTCTCCGCGGGATTAGATAAAATACTGGAAGGACCAATCTCCAGACTGGTCACCTTAAATGGATATGCAATTTGTGCACATTTTTTGAAAATTTTGAAACCATCTAACTGCAATTTACAATTATTTATTTACTTAATAAACAGATGAACAGTGCGTCTCGATTTCTATTGATCGATGTGGCCAACATGCAAAAATAATATCAAGTTTCGAAATTATATTATATTCGGCAGACAAAAATGGAACGGCTAATAATGTACGAAAGTTTTGACACTTAATAGGTCACAACTTTTTCAATATGAAAGGTTAGTTTGAAAACTGATTCACGGGAAAACTATGTTGAATTTTACTTGCACGATCAAACGGAGTAAAAAATTACTGTTACATCAAGAGACAACAAGCGTACGTACACATATGCGTGGCCATTTGAACAAGAAAATTGTCTCACTAAAACTACGAAAAAAGTTGATAAAAAGTTCTTGTTTTCATTATTACTCTCGTGAAGAACGCCCATAATCGTCAAGGAATGAAGCGGGGAAAACTCTGACCTTCTTTTGTTGTTATTCCCCATGGAATCTGTAAGAATTCTTCAAGTTTTGGTCGCATCCCCGCAGAGTCTGGAATTCAAAGTTCAAGAAGATGGCTTCGATGAACTTGGTTTTGCAATATAGAGTGTCCATGCCTGTGGTGGGTCCGATTCTGTAGTATGATACCACTTTGAAAGAGCTAGAATTCTAACCTTGCGCCGGGACCTATAGTCCTACCGCATGTCTCGGCATGTTTGATATCGAATTTGCCATCAGATCAATCTAATAGAGATTAAAAGAAGTGGCTTTTTCTATTTGGTCCAACTTGGTGGCCTTGGATGCGTCGGCAACCCATTCAACCAATCCGCGAACTTTCATATTGGACACTTTTCATGGAATATGCAATAATTTTTCACATTTGATACATGGGGATCAATAAAAAAAAAGGAGAGAGAAGAAGAAGAAAAGGGTCCCTTTGTATTATCAAAATTTCCAAGTTGTGACAATATGAGTTGGAGACATAACTTTTTCCAAAGCAAACAGAGATAATGTCATCTTGATGATGCAGTAGGAGGAGCAAGGCCCTTCAGTTTGAAAGGGACAATGCTTCAAGTGCTGCTATTTTGTCACTGTGGAAAGCATAACATTATTGGTGTATGTTTTGTTATCTTTCTCATTCCTTTCAAAATTCTCTCCATACATCTTGTCTTGTCTTGAGTCAGCCAACTTGGAAAGATAAGTATGAAACGAGTGTGATAATAGAATTTTGCACGTGAATTTGACAGCATACTGTGCGGCAAGGCAAGAAAGACAAGATGGAAAGGGTTTCTCTTCTAAGCTGAAATCTAAGGAATTTGTTTGGTTTTTTAATTTGCCAGTGATTCTTGGAGATCATCCGCCCAAAAGAAAAGCAAGATTACCAGCGTTTTTTCTGTTCTCTTTTTCCGAAATCTGAACAGTTGAATCATGTAAATGCTTTTTGATTGGTTTACTGAAATTGGTGGCTGGGCAATCGGCAGTTTCTAGATTCTGAAGATCTGATGTGACGCCTGTTGAATTTTGGTGAAGAGTGACGCAGTTTCTGATCTGTGGGGAGTTGAAAAGAGCAGAAGGAATGTTGCTGATTTCGACTTATTCGGTGCCTCGAGATGATTTCACCGTTCTTTTTTAGGTTGATTCCGATGCGATGAAGAAATTTTCTGATGTTTAACATTATGAGATGTATTCTAGAGTTTTCATGCCTAAATTTTTTCATTTTTTTAAACTTGAAACTCAAGTGTTTTAAAATCCAAAAGGTTAGCTAAGAAATGTTATATTAGGATCAAGA
This sequence comes from Nymphaea colorata, assembly GCF_008831285.2. Taxonomy (NCBI): domain Eukaryota; kingdom Viridiplantae; phylum Streptophyta; class Magnoliopsida; order Nymphaeales; family Nymphaeaceae; genus Nymphaea; species Nymphaea colorata. The sequence continues at coordinate 21,122,814 of NC_045147.1, forward strand.
GGACTGGAGCAGTGAATGTTTCAGGTGTAATTTCCTCGTGTTAGAAAAAAATAAAAAAAGGAAAAAAGAATTTTATGTTGGTGATTAATAGAGTGACACACAAAATCTACCTCAAAAGCAGGCAAATTTTGATGATCACATAGAATATGTGATAAATTTTTTTCACAACATTCACTATTTCGAAAATATTGCTTTTCTTTTCATATTAATTACAACAAATTTCTTCAGCCATTGGCCAAAGAATATACTTTTCTTTGGCAGTTTAATGAAACTTCCACTAATTTTGATGGATTCTGTGGCACCAAATCTCATTCAAAATGTAACCTTTGATTCCATCCCTTTTCCAGAGTCATACATTTAGAAAGGTTAGGGAATCTGGGGCTTACTTCTACGAAATGTGAACGGGTTTGATTATGGATATGGATGTGGATTTTTGTTTTGGCAGCTAATTAACAAGTCCGGGCCGTTGACAAAAGTATTTTGGATCTGAGTCCGGGATAGGTCAAGGTTAGGCATGTCTTTCAGCATATCAAGGATCCCCATTTCTTTATAAGGTGAAATGTACTTTAATCACTTGTTTATTGTTCTTCACAGGCCAATTTGACTTGAGAATGAATCTTGCATCCTCAAATATTAAAAATGAAATTATTTAATTGGTCGTCATTTGTAACGTAGCAGATTAGGGTTGACAGATGCATAAGGCAATTAAAGGCTGCAAAAACTTGACCAAAGAGGTTGGTATAGAGCGACCAAGTTGAAGAAAGTTGCCGCGGGATGAGGGGGATATGTCTCTTGTATTCTTGTTGAAAACTCGGGACACTTTAGTTCGAGATTTTATGTCACTGATATTTTGACCCTAGTCAAAATTTAAAAACTTTAATTTGGTAAAAATTTCTAACTCCGCCCTTGATCAGAGGCTAAAACATATGTGGGTTTGTGTGGGCAATTGCCCACACAGACCCACAAATTATTTAATTTCATATTAGCGTCTCATACCCACCATTTATTAGCTGTTTGGGTATCTACTTATTGGTGCCCCTCAACTATTGATTTTAGGAGGGGATTACCCTTCCGCCAGAGATTCCTTTCTGTTTTGCACCTGCACGCATTGCAAAATATGTTGCGCTCACCTTCAGGGGCACGATCACAATTCACAGCTGTTTTGGAACCTAAGCAATAGCGTCCGCACCGTTCACAAAAGTAGCACCTACATAATCGAACTGATGACACACCATTGACATGTCGTCAGCTCGACCTGCTGTGCTATGCCCCTTGAGGCAACTTGGTTTGGTGGAAGGTAGGATGAGACACTCTCTACTATGTTTTTTGCATGGAGAGTGCACGGTGGAAAAGAAACATTTGAGAATATTTGTCTCAAACGTTCCTTTCCACCGTTACGTTTCTTGGGTGGGGAAAAAAGATTCAAATTCCAGTAAATTCAATATAAATAAAACTTTATGTGGAAGATTTTTCAGAAAATATCTTTTTCTGGGGCTCGAGAGGATGTAGCTTCTTCAAGGAAAGATTGAGGCGTCATTTTTGAACTGAAAAGAAACCCACCAACATGGATTCGATATAAGTGGTGTTTGTCGATGCTTATCTGCTCCCTTGAAGGACTTCGATCGAAGCCATTGATTTGGATTCATGAATTAAAAAATGTAAAATATCTAATAAAATATAAAGACATTTCCCAAGTGTTGACATGCACATTTATCATCTTTATATAATTAATTGCATTTTTTATTCTTTACTTTTTCTGTTTGGGGAATTTCACCAAATGCTTGGTGATGCGGTTGCACCGCATGAATGGAATGTCAACCAGTCTTTATTTTATATATATATATATATATATATATATATTGTGCATCCTTGTTTTCATAATTAAATTGCAACTGTCATTTACTATTTAAAAAAAATCAACGTGGCACGTTTATGAACCAATTAAGTAGAACAGACAAATTCATGGACATACATATAACCGCTCATGTAAGGTATCTTTTGAATTGATACCACTGATATAACACAATCAAATAGTTAAGCAAGTGAAAATTGTTGCTCATATTTAACCACATGTGATATATTTCGTTTAAAAAAATTCATGATTCATTAAGACATCGTATTTTCTGTAGGTTTAATTTTGTTTGCGAGAATGAGGTAAACTTAGTGGACGTTCTCTCCTTCTTTCTCTCTCTATCCAAGATGGTGCACGCACATAAAACTAAAGCCAAAGCTCAAGGGCCAGTAGTGTATGGTAGTTTACCCATGGCTCGAGCCAAGACAAAGCCCAAGTTCGATCTGCCTCGTTCGTTCAGGGAAAAAGCACGTTTAGTAGACATTTGACCGGACCTGGTTGAGGCCTGGGCGCGGCCCTACCACCACCTGCTTCGTCGGAAGGCGACCAGACGAAGCAAGCAGATGTGGAGTCGATGCTCCTGCCGAAAGCGGCGGCCAGCCGCCGGCGGTGACTTTTCTTTGACCGACCGACAGCGGGCGGGCTTGTCCAAAAGATCGTTGACTTGTGCACTCCAAAATTGCTCGGCGATTTACTTGTGGGCTTATTACACGTGGGACTGAAGGTCCGCGATTTCTACTTTCGTCTGAGGAGCAGACCTTGGAGGGGGTTCCATTCCCACGGATCCGATACAGACCCGGTTTGACTATCAATGTGAATCTGATATAATAAAAGTCGACACAGGATCCGATGGGTCCGAACCCAACGGCCGCATCATGGATCTAACAATGACGCCGTATAGAACAGGGTGCTGCTTTATTGGGACGGGTTGGACTTGGATCTGAACAGGAGGAGTCAGCTCCAGATCAAATTTGGATCATACAAAAAGATTTACTAATGCGTCCCGTATCCGTACTAGATTCCACCCGTTTGCTTCTCTGTTATAGGATCCAGTTCAAATGTGCTTGCTCGGATCCTGCTCAGATCCAACGAGGCCAATTTAGTAAAAATCAGTTTCTGTATTCCGGTTAGATAAATCAACTTATTCACTTATTCAATTCAGTTAGTTGTGAATCAGCCAAAAACATATACAAATTTAATTTTGAAAAAAGATAAATAAAATATGTAAAAATATTTGACACCTTAAAATAAAAAATAAAAAAACAATTAAAAGGAGGCACCTGGCACCATGGAATTGACCACTAAGTTCAAATCGGTTTTCCACTAGTTAGATTCAGATTCGAATGGGCGACCTCAGAACAAGTCTAAATTTTCAAGTAAGCCTGACAAAAATTCTTTATTTTCATATAGATGGCTTAAAAGATTGACTCCCTAGTTCTTTAGTTGGTGCTGCTCACCTCAAAATTCCTGACTCCGCCACCACTTTCAAAAGGGAAAGTCGGCCGGCAACGAAAGCTTCATCGACGTAGCTAGAATGTTGGACTTAAAGACCTGCAAGTTATAAAAAGGTTATTCACATAAATCTGGTAGGTGTCTGCCTAACTTCATATCTTAGTAGTAAATATTTCATAAAAAGAGTCGTTTAAGAAGCATTATTTTTAAATACAAGATTCAAGAACGAGTAATAAAAAAGTTTGCTGAATACTCATAAATATGCCAGCCAAACGAACAGCGTGGCTTTGGCTTTCTAGTGTGAACCAGAAAGCTCCTAACCTACGTTGGGCGGCAGTGGTCAAAGCTAGAGCTATCGAAACGTCTGGTTTCTGTCATATCACCGCTTTTCTCTATCCCTCCAAACAACAACAATTGCTCGGGTTTAGGGATTCATCTCGCTCAAGTTAACAAGATGGAGAGCTGAGTTACATATCCAAATTAAATTATATCCCCAAACACAATATTCATCTTTGCAAATTCTTTTCAGTTTCTACAAATTACATTTTCAAGTTTGATTGAAAAAAACAAAAACCTGTTTATATTTTAATTTAAGCACCTAAGTTACAAAGGAAAGATAATATAAGGGATTACACGAATATTTTCTTACAACATTCAATATGAGAGCCCAGTTCCCCGCAGGTTTTATTTTTTTTATTTTTGTACATTAATTAAAAAATTAAGGTATTTTTAATGCGTATAATCAATAGGAAAGGGATGGATACTTTTTTCACAACAGTCTCAGGCGTCCACGGAATCCAAACACGGACTCCATGATAGTGTTACGCATGGATATTGTCAGGAACACGTGCTTTCTTGTGAAAAAGAAAGGAAAGACCAAAGATGTCCCAGAAGATTAAGAACAAAAGGCAGTCCTGTTCATTGCGTCACTGAGTCTATAAGGGATTGATTATGCCAAAAAATAAGTGTGCCTTTCCAAATTCCTCCCTTCTCCTGCAAGATTCTGGTAAGGAAGAGGACGAATTAGACGAGGGATGTTTTTAAAGCTGTGATCACGCAAGCGACCTTGCTAATCCCCAAAGGTCACCTTCATCGGTATTTTTTAAAAATGTTGTTATATATATATATATATATAATTTACAAAAAAAATTACGCTGGACCGGCACAGTCGGTGGCTTGAACCAGTGATGGCTAAGGGTTAGGCCCCAGTTAACCAAATGATGAAACTGCCTAACCTACGCCTACCCTAATGGCGTCCTGGTTCAACCCACTAACGACCCCAAAAACCCTTTATCTTCAGTAATTAAACTTCAAGAGTGCACAGTTCGAGTCATGGTCCTTCATCAGGACTTGAGTGGTTTTATAGTGCACTATTTAACTCGATTATCACTCACTTTTGTGATTTGAGTAGCAGAAAAGAATAGTACATATGAAAATTAAAAATACGACATCAACCAATACTCAGACCCATCAGCTATGACATTTCGGCAACGTTCTTACTACTCAACATTCCATTATATGGCAAAATTTCATTTGGTGCCCAACTTTTTGGTACTTTTACCATAAAAAAGGTCCTCGCGTTTTCAAGAATTTCTTCAAAGAAGTCAACTTTCATGGACTACTCGACCCAGTCTTGCTTTTAACATTACCCAGATCCATCTTGGCGTTAATTATTGCTGCGATAATAATTCATGGTGGGTCTGATTTTATAATTAAATGTCCTAAATTTTCAGCCATACCTTTTGAAGAAAGCAAGTATTTTTTTCCTAGGAACATCAAAATTTTAAGCCAATCTCGAAAGCGATTTATATGTGTCTACGTCACATAAGGGGCATGTATATTGAATGCGATACATATAACTTGCTCGGACTGGGACTTAATATCCATGGTACTGATAAAAACCAAAACTTAAAAGTTTAGTCATGTATTAAAAATTGTGAAGGATTTTAAAGGACTTAGAAAAACAATTGTTAAGTCGTGGTTTCTATCTTTTTTTCAAACTAAAGTCGAAACTGTTAGAGGGCGAGTTGAGATTTAACCAAGGGTTCAAGCTCGAAAATGAGTCGGGTCATTACAGTGGTGTCCGAACAAGTTAACGTGTCACTTGTCCGTGTTGGCCGCATCCATGTGATGTAAGATGTCGTCCATAAAGAGCCAAGGCCACGCTGGTCTTCCTTTGAAACCAAGGGAAAATGAAGGAGGCCACTATAGAATTATTGCACAACCAGTGGGGGCCAAACCTGACCACCATTTTGTTTTCCCTTGGTTTCAAAGCCATCAAATTTTCTGAAAGTACCCCTTCAAAATTAAATATATTCTAGTACTATTACTAAGTAATGTAATCAATAAAATTCAGATATTCGCGAGACACGGCAGCCGGAAGCCCGCTCCGGGTTTGCCTCTTGAGAGCAAGGCACATTTAAGTGGTCCGGTCCTCGAACGGTCCTCGCCGCCAAAATAAATAAATGAGGTCCGGCCCACCGCCAGGAGTTATTTAATAAAATTGTCTCGACCTGCCCCTCTGATTTAATCCAGTAAGCTACGGGAGGTCATTTTACTGAAATGCCCATGCTTTGAATTATGACTTCAGCACATGACCGGATTTGGTGAACCATAGAACCTTATAAACCATGCTTCATTTCATTTTGGTAAAATTTCAGATATATATATTTATTTATTTATTTGATTCGGGCGATCCTTTGAATCTTTCTCACGTGAAGTATGGGCTTCGGTTATGCATCAAGATGTGAACTATACGATGAAGTCATGCATCCGGTAGTTTTACTGTGATTCTTGTCCGTATGTCTCAAGCAAATAATTTAAGGGAATTTATGAACTTTGTCGGTCATCGGGGCGCGTCCCGTGTACGTACACATACGTGTATATACCTGTATATCCTTCGACTTATTATCTCGGTATGAAAGAAGATGCCGGAGGGACATGCATGGAAACAGCATCATGTGCACAGGCTGAAGACATTTAAAGAGAGTACGTTGGTTGATGGCAGGAAAATGCCTTGTCACAAACAGGTAGGTAGCACTATGTTGTTTCAATTTTCAAACAAGGGACAAAGTTCATCTACGGGTTCAGCCATTGGAATTCAAAAAGGAAAAAATGTATATTGGTGCCCAGTGTCGAGATGGTAGGTATATGGGTTGGCAAGCGTCTTGTCCAGTGGCCGAGCTAGAAATTTATATGTAATGTGTAAGAGCGATACTTATATGTAAAAATTTGATGCCCCGGCTTACATGTTGCTCCACTGCTAACTAGCTCTGCCAAATGTTGGTCGAAAGATGATTTCTAAGTAGAGCTGACCAAGCCAACTTGCCCTGTTCCAAGCCCACAAGGTCATTGGGTTCATGTTCAAAACCTCATATGTATATACTACATAAAAAAATTAACATGGGAACTCCTATACTTTCCATTACATAATTCCTTTGGTACTTAACATTATTCAAATTACATATGTTGACCTCCTTGCAATGGTAGAGCCCCAAATTTCTGGCTAAGTGGGACACTAAGGCATGGGTAGGTTTAGATCGATTCATCGACCTAGTACCCAAGTCCATTTTCCATTTTAGAAGCCCGAGACTGTAGTCATCCACATGCAGCTCCATCGCTTTCTCTTCACTTCCTATGTGGTCCAACATTGGCATGATCGGATGTTGATTGTTGACCTTAGCAATGGACGTATCTGTTGCGCGGATAAGAGAAGTATTTTATCTTACAGCTCAACAAAAGGGTCTTGAAAACCCGACCTTTCCTTCCATCTCTCTAAGATATGGAGTCTACTTTCAAAATGATTCGAACAAGCCAACTTGTCCTATTCCATGTCCAAACTCTCATACACAACATAATTTAACATCACAACTCCTTATTTGTTCTTGACATCCACTGGCCCATTGAATCATTTGAATTTATATATATGGAGATCTTAGTTGAGAGGGACACCCACATGAAAAATTTATACATTTACTCAAAGAATTTAGGCAAATTTACAACCAACTGGCTCTGTCAAATGATTTATGAGTAGAGATGAAGGCAGCTTCTCTTTGTTTGAAGCCTGAAATGAGTCATTGGGTCCACGAATCATACTCTCATATCCTGCATATTTTAATGTTACAACTCCTCATTTGTCTTCATATTCCTTTGGTTCCTTCAAAATATATCAAAGAATCTATCAATATGCATGACACTTTAAACACATTCAGGACCTGCTTGAAAGAGCGCCAGGTTGAGATTCTCTGTCTCTCTTGTCCTTAACTTAAAACTATTAAAGTTTCCCAATTCATATCTTCCTGTTGGCCTTCATGTCTATCTTTACTGCGTATTCCTTCCACGGGTATATGTACCGCGCGTGGCCCTATTCGCTTGTCCCTTCTTTGTTCTATGCAATAATTTGCACTTTAAGTTTCTCTGTATTATTGCATGAAGTGCCATAATGAAACACGTTTCCCACAAAATATTTTTCACCCAAACACGTGTTCTACCTTTCTAAGTTTTGGACACCAGTAACTTTAATATAAAGTCTTGTCTTGTATAAGTTTTTATGAAAGATGTCATTTAAAATACGTCTCTTGCAATATCCAAAATGAAAATTTATTTTTGCATTTTGCAACTTACGATTAGTGCCTTTACAAAAAGGAGGCTGCACACTTTCTTTTAGCAAAACCGGTGATTTTTCTCCGTTTAATTTAAGAGTGAAGCAAGTGTGAAATTGAGGTTCCGTGTTAAGAAAGTGAAAGATAAGAAGAAGATGCACGGCAGACATAGGCTCCTTAGTTCCTGGCGTGCAAGAAGCTTCATTGCTACTCCACCATAATGCGTGTTTTGCTGTCCCCCCTCGTGAGATCAATCTTGTCAATATCAGTGTCGAAGCTTAATTGTTTTACAACAACATACAAACAGATCGGCCGTATAGGGCCCGCTTCAATTCGTCCATCTTTATTTTCTTCTTTATATATATATATATATATATATATATATAGAGAGAGAGAGAGAGAGAGAGAGGGAGGGAGAGAGGCAACTATCAAACCTTTGTATGTCATATTTTGATGATCATCTAAACTATTGCTACTAAAGAGATTATATAATAAAAATTAAGTTGCAAATATGAAAGACAAATTATTTTTTTAACAGTCCAAAGTACCTTAAAAAACGGACAACATTTTAAACTCATGTACATATAGACACATTGCGTTTTCTTGTAGTAAAAGGCAGTCTCTCAAATAGATGTGGAGCGGTTTGAAAGAATGAAGACAAGTAGAGAAAGGTAGGCAACCTTCCAGCATGGCTGTCAATTTCAATGCCTTCTAAAAAGGTAGCAGAGTTACCCATTGGGGCAACCCCCAAACTTTAAATAACAGCCCAATATTAAAGCTAAGCCCACATATTTATCTCAAGAATACCAACTAAATTTCAATACATATGGTTTATTGGACTCAAATTCAACTAAGTTTCAAAGAGTATGCCCCTGCCGGATTCATGAAACACTCTTATATTATTTTTTATGCTGTTTCTAAAGTCATGACCCCTCATAATCCTTACATCTGTATTCTATATGTTAGGGATATGGCTGATTGGCGCAAATTTAACAATCAAAACTGAAAAAAGTATGAATATCCGAACTTGTAGCACTTCATAATTATCCACTTTCTTTCATCACTTATTCTTGAAATATTGTTGATCAGATTTCAAGCGATGAATAATGGATGGTAATTTACATGGTCCAAATATACATTTACTACATAAATATACAGCTATAGACAAATTATTAGTTGCTTTTTTGATTTATTAGATATTTCATAAATTAATAATTTAGATTTTATTTTTGAATAACTTTTTGTCACTTTTACGAATACTCAATAAATGCATTCAGTTGTTAGTAAATTATTTTGTATATATTTACTCTAGTTTATAAGTTTTATGATAATATTATATATATATAAATATAAAAGGAGGGAAATATTTCCGAAGAGATGGGGAACGCAGCACAAGTATTAAATGCGGGCAACGTAAGACAAGAAATTTGTCATTGAAGTAATCAATGAGGATATTCTCGTCATAGTGGAAGTCGCAGTAAGAACAGTTCAGTGGTTGCTCGCCATGACGTCGGAGGGAAGCCGAAAAATCGGCTCCGGATTCCCGAGTAAGGCGCCGATTAGTCGGGGCGAAGATTTGCTTCAGGGGAGGGGCACGTACCGACTCAGTTAGCACTAGAGACGCGAGAGTGTGAGTATAAATAGAACGGCCACCCCATCCCTCCCAACCACTCTCCTCCACCTCCCCTTGCCGCTCCACTCTCTCTCATCTTTCCCTTTTCTTGTTCAGTCTCTCCACTTAGCCGAAGATCGACGGCGGATTCTCCGGCCCGGCCGTCATCATCGGATTCCGTTCCTTTTCTCGGAAAAAATCTCCGCAGAAAGTTTTATTCTTTTTCGATATTTATCCCTTTTTTGTGAAGATTTCCAAGGGAGAGAATAAAGGCCCCGCTTTTTCCCCTTCTGCTGAGCTTCTACGGTTGCAAAGGAGCTGTGGATCTGACTGCGCACGGCGGGAAAGCGCAGGTGGATTGCGGGAATCGTATTCCTCCCGCTCGCGAAAGCGGAAGCACGCACCGGGGCGACAGGCAGCCTTTGACGGTTTCCGAGAACCTTCCTGGTGGCGATGTTCTAAGTTATTAAGTGACTAAAGGGGAAGACGCAAAAGGCAAGGAGGAGAGAAAACGTAAACCTGATCTTCACTCCGTTTCGACCTAAAACCCTGCACGATTTTTTTTTTGCTTTTCCGGTGGACGAAAAACGAAGGAAGTAGAGAGCTTCCTCTTTATTCTGCACTCTTCTTGCATCCGATTCGTGAAGCGAGAAGAAAAGATTGTCAAGGCTCCAGAAGTGCCGGAGCTTAGTGGGATTCTGCATCTATCAACCGTCGCGGAGTTAGATTCTTCCACGGAGCTTGTTTTTGATGTTGGAGAAGAATCCTCGACAGTATGACTTGTTTTTCGGTGGGAAACGGACGAGAACCCGACGGGCGGAGGGATTTCTCGACGGCCTCGACTTCCGGCCGGCGAAGCGGACCTAAGGTTGTCAGAGTCCACTTCAACGACGTGGACGCTACTGACTCGTCGAGCGACGAGGAAGGCGATCATTTCTGCAGGTTGCGCGTCAAGAGGCATGTGCTTGAAATCAAGATCGCGGCCGCGCCTGAGCCGGAGCAAGCGAGGAAGCGACGGAAGATGACGACGAGGCGGACGGAGTTCTGTCAGAAAACCGAGGAGCCGGAGGGGCGGAGAGAGAAGTTCCGGGGCGTCCGGAGGCGGCCATGGGGCCGCTGGGCAGCGGAGATCCGAGACCCGACCCGCCGGAAGCGTCTCTGGCTCGGCACGTTCGACACTGCGGAGGAGGCCGCCACCGTCTATGACGACGCAGCCGTGAGGCTCAAGGGCCCCAACGCGGTCACCAACTTCTCCAAGGCGCCCTCCACCCCATCTGTTTCCTCTCCGACGTCCGTCCTCCCAGCGTCCACCGGTGAGCCCACTCCCTTCGACAAGCCCCCTTCCGAGTCCGAGTCGGAGTTCACCGTATCGGATTCCCCCCTGTTCGAGCCGTTCGCGGCCGGGTTCGACGTCTTCTCCTGGTCTCCCCCTCCGTCGCCGCTCCCGTTCTTCTCCGACGTGGCGTGGAGGGCGAAGCGGTGGCGGGACGACGACGGGGACTTCGGTGATCTGGACGATCTCCTTCTCCAAATCGGCGATTTCCTGCCCTCGTCAACGTCGTGACCCGTCCGCGCTCCGTTCGGCCCCACCCACGCTTTTTTCTTCGTCCCCTTCCGTCGGCGCTGCCACGTGTGGATTGTGGATGGCAGATTTTGTGACCCGCCCATTTTTGTCTGCTATTTATGTTTTTTTTTTTCCCTTTTCCGTTCTCTTTCTTTTGCCCCTCCTCCTTTTCTTGTAACGTAATTGAGTGTAATCGAATGGGATGTTTAAATAAAAAAAAGCGTAGAAGAGCTGTATTATACAAAGGAGGAAAAATATCTTAGCAACTACCATATGTGGATCTCAACTCAAGAGGACCCAGACGGCCCACGAGAGATGTTCGGTCATGGTCACATACTCGGCCCTTCGGGAGCTAGAAGGAACACACTCAGACCTGATATTCACTGTTAGCTGGACCTGCTGAGCCCCGCAAGCTATACATATCTCTTTCTTCAATAAATGTTCAATAATGACATTTATTGAAGAAAAGAAGAGTTGTTCGGATAATGATTCGCCAGGACTGTATATATGTTATCACTAAAATTTAATCGACAGCAACATTTTCTGAAATTATATAGGATTGTGGATGAGGGGCGTGCTACGGCTGCCTCTTTGTGCAAAAGTGCTCACTAGGCATGTTTGGGGCGGCCACTTCTGAAAAATAGAATACGTAAGGACCATTCATACTTTGCTCCACACCTGACTAAGGGACCACACCTAGGCATGGCCTTTTCGGGCGATCACAGATAAGTAATTCATTCTCCTCAAGATGGGTTCTCAATATTCCCCTTATATGTCTCAACAATAAGGATGTAATAGATATATTCAGGTGAAAAGGCTTCATATAAAATTTAAACTGGAGATCGCTTGTGAACTCTGTAAATTCAAAAGTTTCCATGGAAGCACAGTTTTCATGGTCATGGGCAATAGAAAGGAACAAATTTCCAAAAATAAGAGACCCCAGCTCAACTAAGAACAGGCCCGTCAAGGAAAATTCAGCGACTATGAGTCTTATATCTCCAAAAAACGCCGAAAAGGTGGGCTCCAATTGAAATTTGCGACTAAAAACGCCACCACCATTGAAGCAAAAATTAAATTATCAGGCGCGTCCAGGTCAAGAGCAACATCACCCCAGCAAAATATTCATTTTAATCTCTTTTATTACAAAAGCATGATGTAAAGAGTTTACTTTACTGTGTGCCATTTTTTCTGGATCATCAATGATAACAACCAAGACGTCATGACCCCCAACTAAAATGGTCGTCACCTCCCCTTTGCTTCCCCAAAACACATTTTCAGATTGAGCAATCAATGGTTGCCGGTTGTGGCATGACCCAGATTGTCCACTCCCTCCAGGGAAAAATCACTTTCCACCTCAATCACCCTCTGCTGTCGAGAGAGAGACAACTCAGCTAATGGCAGAGACAGAAATCTAGACCAGGGCGGGTCCGACAACAGGAAGCCCAATCAGGGACAACTTATTAGGATAAGATTGGATCTAAGTGAGCACTGCACACCTTGCACCCCACCTTTCTATTGGAACTCAAGTTGAGCGGGTGTGGCAGAACCTAGGTCCGCCGTTGATCATAAGAAAAAAGCTGGGAGTAGATGACGCGCAGGTATAAGTGACCAAGGGGTTCACAGGGAAAGGAGTGAAACGGAGTGAATTGTGAAGCATTAAAACCACAAGTGACTAGGAAAATGATTCGGTTGATCCGATCAGGATCGTTTTGGGGCTGCAGGAAAGAAAAGTCCTTATCGATGAACCAGATAATAGTTGCCTTGTTCGGAGACATCTTAGTTAATCCTTCCCGGAGAAGGAACTGGCGAAATTGCGCTCCTTACGAAGCAAGTAACGGCTTGCTTGCTGCCCGGTCTGCAATTCCATCGATTTTCCTTTCCCAGACGTATATTTGCAGAGCCTGATTCCATGAGGCACCGTTTGCCCTCAGTCTTCACAAGTTTCTTTCTGATTCCACAAAGAAAGAAAGAGAGGGAAAGATTCAATTGCCTAGAACTGTTCGTTTACAAAAAGTGGGTCAGCAGAAAACGAAAGTTAGTCAGATTGGTAGCAATATCTAAAGAAGTAAAAAGATTGAAAGTTAGGGCAGGAATGGGATGTTGGGGGGCGGCGCTGACGACTGAGTGGGAGAATTTCTGAACGATTTCCGCTCAAATCAATGCCTCATCGTCTTCGGACAAGATGCAGAAAAAATCGGCTCGGAGAAAATAATGCAGCCATCCTTTTCTTTAGCAAAGAATCCTTAAAACAACAAACTTCATGGCACTGGCACTTCGCATTAGCGCTAGATCCGATATGAGGCCCGGCCACCATGTCTTACCATGGCTTGGGAAAGCGGCACAGCATTAGAGCGCTCAGGGTCCACAAGAAGTTCACTTAAGGTCTTCATTTCGGCTATAGCTATATATATATACACCCAAATATAGCAACTTTTCATTTCGTATTTTTTTTTTACATATATTGTTATTGCACACCTACTCCCCTCCAGACGTATTAGCCACTTCTATCAATTCAGTTTTGGCTATTTCTTTGGCCAAATTCTCCGCATTAGAAGCGAAATTCAGGGGGGGGGGGAATCCAGAAATGTCTGCTTCAAGGTTTCTTTTGTATTTGAAACTTTTGAGGCTATGGGGAATAAAACATCTTCTCCCCCTTATGAGGCAACAGACAAAAATACACATCTATGAAGCTTTCCTAACTAGTATAACAAGTTTTACATTAAGTCTTGCGCTATCAAGAGACCAGAGATACGGATTTGTGACTAATCATGGCTCTTCTAAAATTGTTTCAATCCCTTGGCTTTAGAAGCATTTTAGTTATAAAAGAAGCAAGAAGTTACTTCAACAAACAGAATGAATTCAATCCGCTCAGATACATTCAAAAAAGTCAAAAGTAGAGCCCTAATGCCAGCATAAGAACAATTAAAATCCAACAACAGCAGAACAATTAAACCCAACAACAGCTTCACCTATCGTCGGACGTTAAGAACTTCAAGGTCAAGTCAATTGGGATAATCACGCAAGAGTTGGGTTCATTAATTAAAAGGCAATAAAAACCTACCGGCACTTTGGCACCCTTCTACTTTCGTATTAACAGGTCAAAGCGTCAACTGTAAAAAGCCTGCTGAACCTGAGCTTTCACTATGAAACAATAATAGTACTAGTAATAACGATAAAAATGAAAACAATAGTACCCTCGGCTGGCAATTTCATGATTTAGTCCATGTATAACAGAGAAGGCTTTGGTGCGTTAGGACGAAGACGCGAAGAAGCCTACCTTGTCGGATGTGCACCACTTGTTGTGAAGAATAATTGCAAGGCAATCTCTCGTCCAACAGCTAGGCATCTACCACATGCAATAACACCACACCCACCCCCCATTCCCAACCCCAACCCAAAAAGAAAAAAAAACCCACACCAACAAACTCAAAGGGACTTCAGTTAAAAACGGCAAATCTGAACGTCGAACACGCAAAAAAAGAAAAGAAAAAGAAAAAAAAAGGCACCAATAGGTCGATTAAATAATTAGAAGCACAAAATTGGGCTTCCAAAACCCAACTCACTGTCGACTCAATTTGCATCACCCCTTAAGCTCCAAGCTTTTTAGAGTTTAACCCCCACCAGGACTCGATGTTCTCAGATCAGGGGATTACCCTACAAATTTGAGAGGCACGTCAATAAGTTGTGGAACTGGTTAATTCCCATTCCTAGCATGCCCGGGCAAGAACAAACCACAGACTTCGTGTGCAGCAAAAGAACAACCTCATTCACAAGCCTATTCTTTGGCAACTAAATCGACTGGAACCAAAATATCCGGTGTTTGCAAGTGCTGCGAAACCATACTAGCTTTACTAGAACACAGCTCCCTCAAGGGTATTATCGAATCCTCCTCCTTCAGTCCGTACAATAAGAAAAGCACGTTCTAGAAGTAATACTTCAGGCAATACAACAACAAAAGCACGTTCTAGATTACAATTATGTAACAGTTATATACATAAAACAAGAACTGAAAATGACTGGAGATGTAGCTCAAAATATGCATCACCTTCAGCAAAATGAAGGGATTAAAACATAAAAGATGGAGATTGGAAATTTACCGAAATGGCTGCTTTGTTACTGGAAAGAGGTGAAGAAGCTCACTGTATCTTTAAGGGCCTCAATAAACCTATCAACCTCATCTTTGGTATTGTAAAAATAAAGGCTTGCTCGGGCACTTGCGTTCACATGCAAAAATCTGTGCAACGGCTGGGCGCAGTGGTGACCAGACCTAATGGCCACACCATGCTGGGAAAACCAAATCCAATAACTGTTAGAAAAAGATGTCATCATTTGAAGAGAGACCCTGTGGGTGATGTATGTGCGTATGATGGATGTACATGAGTATGCAATGCAAGGATTGGATACAAAAGATTTTGTCTCACATATGCAAATCCCAGATTGATCATTGACTGACCTGCTGATCGAGAAAAGTTGCAATATCGGTTGGATGTATATTGGTGATGTTGAAAGAACAGAGAGCAGCACGCTCAACAGTTTCTGAAGGGGCAGGGCCATAGATGTGAATGTTCGGGACAGACTGAAGGCTATGATAGAGATAATTGGCCAGCTCTAACTGAAATGGACAGAAATGCAAAAATGAAAATAATTCACAGATTTTTTGCATAATCTATCAGGATAAATAAGACACACCGAGCACCTCATAATTGTGAATTCTCTGCATGCCAATGCTGGAGAGATAATCAATTGCTGCACCAAGCCCAATAGCCTCTGCAATTGCAGGAGTTCCAGCTTCAAACCTGCCCATAACCATTTAGATAAAAATAGCTAAATGAACAAAGGAAAGAAATTGAATCAACTTCAACCTCAAAAACACCCTAAAAGGTTAACTCTCCAATTTTCAAATATGATGGAGGAAAAATTTATCAGTACAAACGAACAATTTCTATAAACCCTATTCTTTCTAGCATATCAACATAACAGTAAAACTTTTCAAATAGAATGCTGACACGTGACTTTATAATCGAAGCAGGCCAAAAGAAGAAAAGGTGTTAAAAAACAAGTATACCTTGTAACAAGAAAATATTGAAGGAAAACGAAAAAACAGGAAAAAACTTAGCAAGATACAGCACGTTGAACAGTTAAAAAAAAAATCCCCTACCTAGTTATAATTCACCAACAATTAGCACCACTTATTCCAACTCATGCAAAAATGAAGACTAATGTCAAATTTGCAATTTGAGAAACTTAATAGATGTAGATGCCTACCTTGAAGGTGGCTCTGCATAAGTTGAGTGATCTAGAAATACATCAGCAATCATTTCTCCACCACCTATGATTCAAAAAAAAAGAAGAAAGAAAATTACACATTTTGTCACTATAACAAATTTAAATTTTCAAAACCTTCATTAAATGCATTTCTGGCTGCATAAGAAATATAAAAGAACCCAAATATAAGAGAGGAAAATGTTAGTACCTAAAAAAGGAGGCATTGTAGCTAAAGTCTCACTTTTACCATACAAAAATCCAATGCCCGTAGGTCCACACATCTGCACCAGATCTGATTCTTAGCACAAACAGAGGTTTGATTCTTGGCATAAACAGCTAAGCAACTTCTAACTTGTAGAATTACTATAAAGGTCCCTTTTTTTTTACAAATGTTAAATAAATATAATGGTAAAAACATATCTACATTATGATACACTAATTTCAATTTTAATAGAACAAAATACTAACTTTGTGGGAAGATGCAACAAGGAAATCCACACCAAGTTTCTGCACATCAACCACCATATGCGGAACACTCTGGCAGGCATCAACAAGCACTTTAGCCCCAACATTATGAGCCCAACCCACAATTTCATTGATGGGAAGGATAGAACCTGATTGTGAGTTTAATTTTACCTGATCAATCAATTTCCAGATAACACAAGAATTGATGCGGTGATAATAAATTAAAAACACTTAAACAACTTCTGCAGGAACAGTAACTGAACTTGCTTATGAACCAATTGGAGTTTATTTATTTGTAGTGATGAATGTAAAATGAAGAGGTTCACAAGGGTCATCTCAAGCTGCTCCGAATCATGGGACCAAGATGATGTCTGTTTTCATGCACCATATCTGCTTTTTATGACAGCTTAAAAGATTCTGCATACCATTTGATCCACATGGGACCTGGGAAACTACTTACAGTTCAGTCATGCATTTTTCTTTTTTCTTTTTCCAAATTGGCGACAGTTATTTCATGTCCACATCTTTGGCCTGACCCAGTTACCAGTTGTCTACTTGGTTATGCTGCATGTACTTCTCAAAATGTTTGCTTCATCCACATCACGCCCAAACCCAAAGGCTTCATAAGGCTAATCCCATAAATTTAGAACAAGACCAGATAAATGATAAGATACAAATAGAACTGCTTTTAAATAGGACCCTTTCTTTTCATTTTGTCTATCAAACATTGGCATTCTTCATTAGTGGTGCACGTAGAGAAGCACTTGCCAAGTAATTGATACCATACCTTAAGCAGCATTTTACCACATCATCAAGTCAGACATAGCACCATGGTGGCAGCACATTCTTGCAAATAACGATTACAAATTTCATAAAATGGTGTAAAACACTAATCTATTATATGTTTTTTGGAGTGTTCCCTACATAAAAGTTGCTAACATACTTCTCTAGAGCGGTAACGGACATGAGTTATATTGGACACAGAGTTAACTGGTTTGGCAACATAAGTCATGGCAATCATACTTGAATATGTTGTCTTCTGTACAATCTCAATCACATTAATTTCACCAAGGCATAATCCGTTGATATCTAGCCAGCAAATGCATGACTCAGTTTCTTCCAACTTTCTTGTAAGAATCCAACAGAAAGATTGAGTCCAGGGACAGTAACCTGACATATTAGAAATAATACTTTCTGGCCTTTCACCTACAATAAGCCGGTGCTGCTTATCAAAGTGGAGTCCACCTAATCCACAGGATCGCTTAAAGAATGAAGCCACCATGGCTTGTGCCAATGGGAAACTCCTTTTCTAGAAAAGCAATTTTTGTAAATTGCAAGTCTACAGTTCATAATAAAAGTATCTACACAAACGTGGTCCGATTTTACCAGGACAATATTTTAGATGCACGTGCACGAGACTGTAATCAAATTATATTTAAAGCACAAAACCCCACTATCATTTAGATCAGCTTAGATAGATGGGAAAAGTACCTAATGTATTTGATACATGATGCACAACAACAAGCTTTGTATTCTTTGAAAGGAGTTTTCTTAACTCTTCAACATCAGGAACCTCATCTTTGGTCAAACTAACAAACTTCAGAACTGAACCCGTTTTTTCAGTGATTACTTGCCAAGGGACTATCGCACTGTGATGTTCAGCAATTGTCAGCACAATCTGCAAAACAAGGAAAAAGAATCAATCTCACTGAAACGTACAATAACAATGCCAAGTTGAAAATCAAGCTGAAACCAAGAATGAAGATAAAACAGTCACCAACTCACAGCCTTCTACAAAACCAAACTGTATTGCAGTAGATAAAAAATTCCTTCAAGTAGTTATTATAGCTTTTAGTTGTGGAAGACTTTAAAAGGAACAACTTCCTTGTCACCAACTTTCAAAAATTAAAAGGACTCCAAGTCGCATAATAAAAGTTCTTCCAAATCCCCAATTGAAAACCCAGAAGTCCAAGCCATCAAACTTCTATTATCATGAGATGACAATCTTTGTCTAATACCAGGCCCACATCAACATTCTCAAAATAGTTTGGCAGTAATTAGGTGCACAAGTACAACTAAATTCCCCCTCCCCCTGCCTGGTTAAATTTGTGACACTTGAGAGAAGCTTTACTAGATAAAACGAACAAAAGAAACACATTTATGATATATTAAGATATACATTATCATATGTTTTTAGCCATATTTGAAAGTAATAATGGTGTAATGTTGATATTATCTCTGGATCTATGAGGATAAATGTGTCAGAATACTTCACCTTCAACTACAATAATTTTGAAAACCAATTAGCCATCCAAGTTATTGCATGTATCAATAGAAGAATTTGCCAAGCAAACATAAAGAATGAGACACGGGATAAGCAAAGCTTATTAACCAGACCTCATCTCCAGATTTGAGATTGGCAAGGCCCCAAGAATATGCTACTAGATTGATGGCCTCAGTGGCATTTCTTGTGAATACAATTTCTTTAGGTTCTGAAGCATTAATGAAAACTGATACTTTCTTCCTTGCCAGCTCATAAGCATCGGTAGCTTTTGCACTGAATTAATAGGAAAAATAAGATTATTCTGACAAGCCACAAATTTATCAGCATAACATTGCTCAAAAGGAAACTTCTATTAGCTACAAAGACACACAACAGTATCTTTATGTGTGAACAATGATAGATAAAACAAAGCAAGAAAGTAATAAGTGGGGAAAATCCATAGAACTCTCCGAAGTTACAAAGAATCAACAACTTGAGGATTAAACAAAGCCTGTGTTATGTACATGAAAAAAAGAATACCAGCAGAAATAAGTAGCATTCGTCTGCTGCCTACTATGGAGAACTACATGCATCAATATGAATGCTCAACTTAAAAGCATAAAGCTGCTTCAGTTTGAGGTCACAAATTTGTCCATAATGCATAAAATGCATCTGAATATAACTGAAAATAATAGAAGCATCAAATCCTGTTACCATCTAAGAGCTTTGCAAAAGTACAAATTCAGGCTTCTATTCTTAAGGATGCAGGCAGTCACACTAGTAATCATTTTCTCAAAAACTCGGAGATTGATAGGATAGCTAGCATTGTAAGTCATGCAACATCATATTAGGTTTCAAGGAGAGATCTATTAACTGCACCCTTGCACATGGATCTGTTCAATCAGATGCTGTATCGCAGATGCTAGATGGCTAGAGTAGCAGTACACCTGTCATGGTTGTGGGTAATGGGTGGCTCCTAGTGACCTGACCCACAAACATGACAAAATTGTTGAACTCAATCCATATTTCTTTCCATGGAAAGAGAAAGACTCCAGAACAACAAAATGGATTATCTTCCCATGGTCCTTTTAATTTCATGCAGAAATCAAATGTTATCTCTCAATCTACGCAAAAGTTCACTAAATAATGACATAATATGGTTATATAGATGCTTTATCTGCCTGATTACAAAAGAGACAGTTATGCAGCTTAACTGGGATGCAGCAGCTATTCCATGTTGTTGAGATCTGATAGAGACTCTGATTATATTCTAGACAAAGCCCACTACACCTGACAAAAGTAGTCTCAACAGTATTCTCAATGATTTCACTTGTAACATATTAATTATATTAACATGAATGTAGTGTACCAGACATGAAGCACTTATATGGGTTGGACTGCTGCAGCTAGAAACAATCAGCTCATGAAAAAAAAAGGCATACACAACCAAAACATGAACCAATAAGTTATTCATGAGACACTGAAATGCCAGGGTGCCGTCATCATCACACAACATGGCAAATAATAAATGAAATAATGCACAATACAGAATTATTGAGAAGAGATTAAATCAAACGATTTATCAAGCTACTTATTATGCACCCAATGCACTATATTTCTTTTTGCCTTTCTTGAGATACAAAGTATAGGATGACTAAACAAGGAATTTTCTATTCTTGTCTTCCTTTGCAAACAGGCCAATAAAATTAATTGAAGAATGCTTCATTGTGGCCATCCAACTGTGAGCATGCATATGAGTGAGTGAGCAAGCAAGCAAGAGAAGGAGGGAGGGAGGGAGAGATAACGGAAGGTAGAGGTTGTTATGTTGGTGGTACCTTAAGTAATGAATACCGCGGTGAACATTTGAGTTGTAGCCCTCATAATAATCACGTAGAACATCCAAAACAGCAGATGGCTTTTGAGAAGTAGCTGCATTATCTAAATACACCAGGCGGGAACCATTCACCTCCTATAAAATTTAGATTCTCAAAAATCCAAAATGAGAAATCAAGCCTCCACCAAGTAGAGGCCCCTTGGAAATAAAAGACAACCAAGTCCAGTCACATGTAAATTAAAATAAAGCAACCACCCAAGTGCTAGAAGCCTAGAAGGAATCCAAAATAATTTCAGAACCAGAGTAAAAAGCCCATTACAGCATCCTAGAATGGTGACATGAGAATGCATGGATATGGACATGGGTGGAGACAGAATTTATTTTTGAGGTGAGGAAAGAGGGAGGGGGCATAAACATATTTCGCTCTTTATTTCCAACACATCCTGATGCAAGAGCATGCAAAAGAAATCCTAAGATAAGATTTTCAAATACCTAATACGTAGTAGCCTGAAATAGCACGTACACACATATTCATGGCCAGTCTTTCCTTAGCTACTGGCATCCCGCTTCTACATATATGGTAACTAGATCGTGACAACCAAGTATTGGAACTTGGGACATTGTCTTCCTCCTAGTTGAATGCTCATTGAGCATTCATGAGAGAAGTAATGAATATGTGTGCACGTGTGCTATTTCAGGCTACATATGCACGCTGTGTGTGGGCGTGTGTTGGGGGTGGGTTGAGGGGGGACGGGGGGTATCATCACATCAATGTTTTCCTTTTATTGAACTGTGCAGGAACCGCCGCTTAGTCATTAATCGACATGCCCTTCCTTCCTCTATTTTTCCATGCCCCAAGTTCCAAAAACCAGCTAACGCTACACTTGCACACTCGCGGGCGTACATGTAACACACAAAAGATGACAAAATCATGGCAACCACCTATGTTCGACAAACCTTATCTTGTATCCTTCAAGTATAAAACACCAAATTCACGTTGCAGGTTCGTCATAGAATTGGCAAGTAAAAGCGGACCAGTTTATGGGAAAAAAAGAAACACAGCGGCATTATTATTCCACAGCTCTTCCGAAAAACGTAAATTCCTCACCAGAAAACAGTGTATAACGGGAACCGACCCACATCAAAAATCAACCATACACAGATTCAAACTACCTAGCCTTGCACCCAAAAAAGTAGTACCTGGTTTAGGATCGGAAAATCCACCCGCGTGATCTCGCCGAGAGAAGCAGAGCCGACGTCCATCAGAGGAGAAGAGGAACACGTACAAGACCCAGTGGAAGCACTCCTAGTTCTAGCGCCGCCAAAATGTCGTGACCTGGGATTCAAGAAACTTCTAGGGAAGATGTCTGCAAAAGACCTCAAGGAAGGGGAGAAGAACTTGGAAAGGGAGGCATGTGATGAAGAACAAGAAGGGGAAACGAACGCCATTTCCTCGAAAGGGGAAAAATTGGAGAGATGTTAAAGGCCGGGAACTCCCAACCGGAAAATCGAAGCCCGAAACTCCGACGAAGGAGAAAATCGTGGACTCCTCCAAACGATTTGCGAGAAAGAGGGAGAGACAGGGCAGAGACAGGGAGGGGAGGTTGTTTGCGCCAGATTGCCCGCGTTATCTCCGCGGCGGGGGAAGTTGAAGGCCATATGGATCGGATCCTGGCGGATCAAATCATATGTGTGCGCGTGTGTGTGGTAAGCATACATGCATCATGTGCCTGTCCATGTGTGCACATGAGGCGTCGAATCTCATAGGTAGAGAGATCCGACTTCTCTAGTGTGTTGATGCGTGTTAAATCTATAAACAATTTTTTGGTGTCATTTTTCGGCATATTGCACAATTATGATCTTCATTTAGTAGTTCATTTGTGAAGTTGCTTGTGCGGCTTTTGCAGCACAGTGTTTCTTATTCTGGTAGCAACTCACCAACTTCTTGACAGTTCACAACTTTTCAAAGCTTTTTTGTCTTAAAATTTATATATTTCTGGTGAAAACATTTATTTTCATGTAAATGTGTAGGAATATACTGATGAAGATGATTCAGATTATAAGATTTTCATGAAAAAGAATGTTCACTTTGTAAAGGACCAATAAGTTTGGGAAGGAAAGATCTCTGAAGCTCGTAGAGAGGCCAAGACTGTAAGTGAATTTAGTTTTTCTTAGTTAATAAGTGTATAAAAAATTACTCT
This sequence comes from Nymphaea colorata, assembly GCF_008831285.2. Lineage (NCBI taxonomy): Eukaryota > Viridiplantae > Streptophyta > Magnoliopsida > Nymphaeales > Nymphaeaceae > Nymphaea > Nymphaea colorata. Next base: position 21,145,923 of record NC_045147.1, read on the forward strand.
TTTTGGCAATCAAGTAAATAAATATCAATTATAATCAAGACCAAAATGTGAAGAGTTGTCACCAGACTTAATCAATTATTAACTGCTAATTAAGGAATATTTAATCTTGAACTTCTTTAGCTTATCACTATTGTAATTAAATGACCGTTGATCCAGTTTAGTTTCATTAGCGAACTGCTAGTCTACCTTGACCTTATAATTAGACTACTAGCCAAAAATTTGCTTTTTGTTTTATATAAGTGCCTCTTAGGATATAAAAATTTCTGAAAGAGTCCAGCAAATTTTTTATGACTTTGGACAACTGCACTTGCCCCTCACTAATATACTTCAATGGTAATAATAAATAAAGATTAAAATAAAGGACTATCTATTGTTGATAGGACAAGAGCCTGCTTTTTTATAAATTTCATTTATTTAACTGTCTATTTGATATATATCAGGCGTTCAAATGTAACGACTTGCATGTGTTTTTATTGCCCGTTCAAAGTTTGAGCATTTCCTTTTCAAGGCAAACTTTGGCAAAGTAGTCTTGCTTTTTAAAGTGGCAGTAAAAAGAGAAGGCAGTTCTGGGTTTGCTGATTTCTTTTTCATTTTTTTATCAGTGCAGTTGTTGCAAATAGATCAGCGCATTGTAAATCACACTAATTCACTTGTAAAAGTAAAGTTGCATTTTTTTATTAGTATTACTTTTAATCAATCATCCTTTGTTAGTAGCAATAAAAAGCTAGTAACTTTCTAATACTTTCTGCATAGTTAAGAGATCACAATTCTTATGGCATAGTTAGCAAGAAGCATGAAAGTTTATATTTTAGTTACTTCCTTTTCGTTGGAAGGGAGAGAAAGCGCTTCTAATCATCGAAATGGGAGGGTATTTTCATCATATAAATAAAGAACAACACTTGCCGCTTATCTAATTAAATAAAGGTAAAGGTGGTCATTTGTTAATATATTGTCAAAAAGTTGAGGACTTCCTTGTTCACCTTCAAAAGTTGAAGGTGTTTGTTGACCGTGAGCGTCCATTTTTTTCTTATTTGAATTGAAAAAGAAAGTTGAAAAAATTGTCTTTATTTCACAATCGCCACTCGCCTGCGAAGGCCTACACGGTATTTGTAAAACTAAAGCTGGGTTTCGAATGACGGTAAAAAATAGATGGGTCTTAGACGATATTTTTCCTCCTACGCTCCGAAGTGCCAGGACCGATGACCGTCTCCCTGGCGCGAAGTCGCGAGACTCTCTCTCTCCTTAAGCTTATGGGGTGCGTTTGTCTTGCGCTTCCGTTGTTCACCACGCAAGTTTCTCTCCCTCCCTCCCTCCCCTTCTCTCTCACTCAATTGAAGAATAGTGGTTTGAAATTCTCGTGCTACTGTGATTCGGTAGATTTCCTTCACCCGTCGGTGCTAAATCTTCACGAAATTGTGTTCCGGGTTTCATCAATAAAGCGTGACCATTCGTGAAGGTATTTGGTTTCCGACCCTTCCTTTGGATATCTGTTTAAAGCGAGTTTTCTAGCTTTGTCTGCGTTATGCTTGAGAAATTGGGAGTTCGCTGAAGGCTGATATTAATTGGCTGGTACGGCGATTTCCGAATCAGGGTATAAGTTGGTTTGGGATCATCTTATTTTCTTTCTCAACTGGAGCTTCTTGGATCTTTTATGGATTTTTCTCAAATTTTTTATGCCTTTTGCTACCATGATATTGTTTTACAAAGATAGTTTTCTTTGTTGAAATTGCAAGAATTTTATTGTGAAATCTTTATTGAGCTAGTTGGTTTCATACTTCTCTGATCCTTATTATGGATTGTGTTCAATTAAGAGCAAAATTTTCTGTAATTTTAAAAGCTACCTTCTCCTTTATTATCCCTTCCATCTCAGATGTTGGAACAATTTCATCTTGACAAATACATTTCTTCCATTTTGATTAATGATTCTATGACACTGTGCTGGAATTTCCTTTATTTGTCTCAATTTTTCTTTTCTTCTCACCGTGATTTTTTATGTCAAGGTGAGCAGACAAGACGCTTCAAGTTGGCGGAGTAGGAAATGGGCAATTGCTTTAGAAAGGTCAACATTCCCCCCGTCATTTATAATTTATAAATCGGATATTTTGATTGCATAACTGATTTCCATTTAGCTGAAATGAATATATACATGCATACATACACATATACATATGTGCATATATTTGGCAAGCATACATGCACATATACATATGTGTGTATATTTGGCAAGCATACATGCATCAAGCACCTGTTGATATATATATATATATATATATATATATATATATATATATATATATATATATATATATATATATATATGTGTGTGTGTGTGTGTGTGTGTGTGTGTGTGTGTGTGTGTGTGTATAAGTGATAATCTATAAACAATTTTTTTGGTGTCATTTTTCAGCAGATTGCACAATTATGATCTTCATTAGTAGTTTATTTGTGAAGTTGCTTGTGTGTCTTTTGCAGCACAGTGTTTCTTATTCTGGTAGCAACTCACCAACATCTTGAGAGTTTACAACTTTGTAAAGCTTTTTTGTGTTAAAATTTGTATACTTCTGGTGCAAACATTTATTTTCATGTAAATGTGTAGGAATATGCTGATGAAGATGATTCAGATTATAAGATTTTCATGGAAAAGAACGTTCACTTTGTAAAGGACCAAAAAGTTTGGGAAGAAAAAATCTCTGAAGCTCGTAGAGAGGGCAAGACTGTAAGTGAATTCAGTTTTTCTTAGTTGATAAGTGTATCAAAAATGACCCTTTTTGGCGCTAAAACTTTATTTGTACACTTTCACAAGCAGCAGCTTTTGGCTGTCTATCATTTGGTAACGCTAACTTTTGTTGATGTCAAGACCATCATTGGGACTGGAAACTTTTGAGTGTCCATAGGATACAGGTTTTCCTTCTAAAGATGCCTTCCTTGATTCTCTTTATTTTCATTGGAACCATACCAATGTTTGCATGCTATTCTATAAAAGCTAAAATGTTGTGCCTTCAGAGATGTAATTTGAGGTGTTCCAGGGTACAATTGTGGGGATATATCCATGGGAAGTAGGAAATAAATTTCTCCATGATCTACAGTGAAAAGCAATTCACTTTTCAATAAGAGTAAATAAAAGGATAAAAGCGATTGGGCAGGTTGAACTTGGACAGCATCCTGAAATTTAGTCTTTTTCTCCCTAAGGAACAGCTTTGTTACCATACCTTTAATGATTGTATTAGTCAATAGGCATAAATCAAAATAAGCATTCAACTACCTAAGTGAAGCAGCTTTACTTGTTTCCTAATATGTTCCTTGTTTCACCACTAGTGTCTCAGTTATGTGTTCTTTTGCCTGGTCATGGTCCTGGATGATCCTTTTTCGATTCACGTTTACTACAGCAGATAGTGAATGCAGTTAATTCCCCTTTTAAGGCCAATGATAATGAAAAAAACGCTACAGGTATTTCTTTCTTCCATATTGCTAGTGTTCCCTGAAACAAAAATCTTGAATGGAAGGAACTACGCCCTCTTCCGTTGCCTTTGAATTGGCCACAAAATACGTGAGTAGGGTCCTAGGGAAGATGGACAAGTGTAGGAAATTCATGTTTATCCTTCTCATGCTTGGTATTATGATGTATGAGTTGGAACCATTGCCATAAAATAATCACATATCAGACCATATTGGTCGATACACATTATAGTGAGAAGGGGCCTAAACTGGTCCCTTGTGAGTATTGCTGAGATGGCCCTGTATCAGCTGAAATTCAGTGTTTGAAATTTGTTCTTTCTGTTTTTTCTTATATCAAAATAATTTAATGGGTCAGTACGTGCTGATTACTTTTGGCTGGAACACTGTAACATTATGGTATCCTGAATGAGATTTAAACAAATATTTACAATGTTGTCAGTCAGAGCATTTATTCTCTTCCTATGGTGGGTACATGACCGAGAAGCATAACAGGAAAAGCAGGCATCCGGCCATGCCTAAGGATTATTTGAGACTTAGTAATGAATTAACCAGAATCTTATGTTCCTGGTTGAAGTGATGAATGGATGATCTAAATGTTTCTACTTAATTGATTTGGACTATGATCAGATGATGTAGTCAACATAAAGTTCAAATTTGACAAAAAATCTGATTAGTTAGCTGTTCTCCAGCAAGTATTTTTGGATTTTTCACGTCGAACTTCATTTGCCAACTGATAGCCTAGGGGAAATATTCCAATCCTGGAGGGGTAAATAGTGTGCAACTTTGCTTAACATCCTATACCTCATTGATTATTACATTATGATTATGTATCTTTTCATGATTAGGACATAAATTGGAGTATATGACTCTCTCTCTCTCTCTCTCTCCAAGTGCTCATTTGGATAGAAGAAACTTTAGAAATCCTGTCTTTATCTTTGAAATGTGTAGGTTTATCCTCAAGACAATTTTCTGCACTTTTGTGGATTCTTATTTGTGAATCTTTGATGGAGTCCTGTGTATCTATTCTACTGTGAGATCTTAATCAGTGTATCATCTTCAGGTTGTGGCAAATTTCAGTGCATCCTGGTGTGGTCCGTGTAGAGTGATGGCACCATATTACAGTGAGCTTTCAGAGATGTACCCTTCGCTGGTTTTTCTGGTGATAGATGTTGATGAAATGAATGTGAGTTGCATCTTACATTTTAATAACCTGATGCTCACTTCTTATTTTTTAACTTTATACCAATAGTAAAATACATAATCTTCTTCATTTCTTTGTTCTTCTGTATGGATATGTGTATATCTGTGCCCTTTGACAACTTAAAGATTGGCATTTCACGAAGGCAAACAAACCTGCCTCAAACACTTTAAACAGCTGACTGAGCTTTTTTTTCTTTTTTTGGACACTTTTGAACTTGTCTTATGAATTTGGTTTTTTTCTTGGAATTATTATCCATGCACTACAAAAGGTGAGAAGTTTCGGGCAAAATTTTGTTTTTTTGTTGTTGCCACTACGTGTCACTTCTTTAGATCTTGCATGCATGTACTACGTGTTTTGTTCTTGTGCATGATTGGTATGATTATGTGTAGATAACTGCCCATAGAGTGGCTTGCTTACATTTCTTTTTCCTTGTGTCCTGGTTTTCCACAAGACTCCTGCATCATGCTGGTCACGTCTTGTCATATGTCTACATTTATGTTCATGTGACCTGTTTGGAGAATTCAAGAGGGGCTGTACTTTTTGATACTAACAATAGTGATACTGAAATATTCAAGGTGTTCTTTATAACATACATATCCAGCCTCCCTTCCCATGCAAAATGAGCATACCTTTGATTGGGAATCACTAGGAAAGTGTTTTTTTTTTCCTTGTTGTTAAAGTGATTAAGATGTAAACCAGTTCAACTTTTCTGTACATTGTTTCCTGTTAGTAAAAAAATCAGGTAACGAACTTATATGCAGATAACAAATCCAGAACTGTATTGTGTAGAACATCTCCTTTTTTTTTTTTCAGAAAAGGTTATTGTTATTTGATTCAGAGATTTCATAGAGGGATTCTGTTCTGTCCTAAATGCTTATCTTCATTAGGAAAAGAAAACCACATGGTGGTCGGCCTGTGGCCCTTGTGCTGAAATGAAGGCAATGCCACTCGGTTAAATATTCCTCTTTAATCATAAAACCTTTCATTTATCATCGTGCAGGAATTCAGTTCAACATGGGACATACATGCAACGCCTACCTTCTTCTTCCTCAAAGATGGAGTGCAGGTGGCAGACAAGCTTGTGGGTGCTAATAAGACAGAACTTTTGACGAGAATCACAAGCCTTGTTGATTCAACGACATAATATGTGCAATGTATGCATATGCACATCCTGCAGTTTATCTTCAGAGATGTGGTTTGTCAACGGATGATTGAGGTCGTAAATGCATCTGTAAGATCCTGCACGAGTGGAGCTGTTTCTTTTATTATCAGAATAACAAAAAGAACCTATAATTGTTTACTTTGTGTTGTTTTTTTGTGATTTTGGTGTGGCAGTTGGTCAACTACCAGCCTATTTTTCTTTTCGGTTAACCTTTTTTTTTTTTTTTTCTATGGTGATCGGCATTTGTAGGCAGTACAGTGGATTGTCCAACTTGTAAATTACTTCTTTGTTGAACTCTGAACTTATAAGAGTACAATTTAATTCCACTTTCTTTTCAGTTAGGTAGAGCTTGGTCCTTTTTCAGTTTTTTTAGGATGACTCGCATTTCTAGGCAGCTATAGCGGATTGGCCAACTTGTAGGTTACCCCTCTTCATTGACCTCTTGGAACTTTCCTACGAGGATGAAAATTTAGTGAAAGAAGCAGTTTGGGCTTTATACCAAATGAAGTTTATCTAAGGTTTTACATAAAATTTAGTGTCTTTGTGCATCACTAATATGTAGGACACATATGATCTACATAATACATGCATGTGTATATTGTACATTGCCCATCAAAAATTCCTCTGGGATGGTTCAAAATTGCGTTGGGTTGATTGATTAAAAAATTATATGTGGTGCCCAATGCAGACCTGAATGTGTGATTCCAATGCCCCCCCGCCAAAAATTCCTGGCTCCACCACTGGTGGAGCCAATCTGTGTTTGTTCATACTGATTTGTTTCTAAAATGAAAATAAACTTCGTTCGGCATGGCTACCACAAAAGCATTTTTATAAGCAGACTTTCTGATCCCCCAACCGGCTTCCCAACCGTACAACTCGTTTAGGTGATTTTCATCCAAAGCATTTGTTACTCTATCTGCAAGAAAGGCGAAGCTTCTGCATATCTTGATACTGACTATAATCTAGAAACCCCGAAATGGGAAAACCTTGATGGCTTTTCAGATCTGTCAGACATGGCTCAATGGGTCAGCACATTGATAGGTTACAGTGTATTTTGAAAGAGCTGTATCATTAGATGAGCGGCACAAAACATAGAATGTGAAGAGAACTTTTCTTTTGCCAATTTTCTTCTTCATAAACAAACACTACTCTTGCTATTCTATAGAAACAACAAAGTGATGGGCCGGGTCATAGAACTATTACATTTCACTATATACCCCACAAACGATGCATGCATCCACAAGGATTGAAGTAGGTGATGCAATGGACAGTTGAACATAACAGAGGCTGCGCCGACATCCAGTACAACGAGTTGCACAACCAACATACAAGATCTGACCCATTCTGCAATTCTACTAGGTATGGATGAGAACAGATTCAAGTCAGGTCAGGCGGCGCTTTAACTTAGCAATGCAAAATACTACAACTACAAGAACTTCTGCTTTGGTTTTTTGGTTTGATCTGCGTATGAACATTAGTATGCAAACAAGGCTGTTAAAGGGTGGTCTCCTATTGCAAGTTTTGTAACTGCCGTGTATGGACAAACTATTTGGCAAAGAATGAAAAAACACGGATCAAAGTGGTTCTTTCCAAGAACAGAGTCAAATTTTTATCAGATCAAATATTTTCCCTTCGCGCATCACGGCTGATCGAACGGATAATCCGGCCACTGATCTATGCTCGGTCAGTTTCACATTCTTTGGCAAACATCGGGCCGTTTTCAGCATAAAAGACTGCCAACCACAACACGATTGTTTTTCCACATTATGAACTAAATCTTATCTATCCCTGTAAAGGGTATGGCTGAATTTTCCGTGGGAAACCTCTGTGGTCTAAGAGCATATTCATTTGCACATGTGTGAAGAAGTTTCAACAAGAACACTCAGTCAATGTTGTAAATGATGGTATAACCAATACACCGGATCGGCCGATATCTATAGTTGATCTGTCTGCCCTTTTCTTTTGGTTTTTTAATTTACATAATAGTTCAAAATATGTTAAATTATTTTTTTTTCAAAAAAAATAAGAAAAACGTAGTAGAGCCTTACCGCTGCTCCTATGGGAGTTGAGGGACGGAGTTTCTGCTTTCTACTTGAAAAAAGAAATATTGTTATAACAAAAAATTGCCTTCGATGGTAATTTAAATATTGTATTAGCAAATTCCCAACAATAATTTTAAGATGGTTTGGGATAACACTTTTAAATGGCATTTTGGAAGCAAAATATCATTTTGTATCCAAAACACCATTTTAAGTGTGCTTGGGTAACGGTTAAATCGAAGCTTCTGGAAAAACTCAGTTTTCACAAAACAATGTTTTAAAAAAAAGAGCAAATAACAGGACTCTCATATGTCTTTTCATTGAAAAAATGTCGTTTTGGGTATGTCATCGAAATATACAAACCAAGTTTCAAGTACTGATTAAAAAAATCAAATTTTAGCAAAAACGATTTTCAAAATTACAATTTTTTTTCAATTTAAGTTGCCATCCAAACACCAAAAGACTTAAATTATAAGTGGCGTCAAGAAGTTCGGCGGTTGAATCCAGCCCGTTATTCAGTCCCGTTTTTTCAAAGCTAGTGGCGCCACATAAAAAAAACGGTCGAATTCTTATTTTTGACCAAATTAATAAATAAAAAAATCGTCGAGTTCTTATTTAAGAAAATTAGATAAAGCTAAATGACGAGAATACACGTCAATTGAAAGATAGGAATGGCGGCCGAAAATGAAGTATCAACTAAGGCCGAGAATAAAGGGAAAAAGAAAAAAGAAAAAAAAGAACTTGCGTGTTGAAATGAAAGCCGATATGAGCGGCAGAAGGCGCTCACAACACAGGCCCAATTAATTTAACTAGCAGAGAAAACGACCATGGCAGAAACCAACGGGTAAGACGCGCATGCTGTCACTTTGCCTTGAAAAATTGAGAGGGCCACCATCATGATCTCCTCTCTGAATTTTTTGTTGGATTTATGTTAATGCTATTTTCCTCTCTCTCTCTCTCTCCCTTCTGTCTTCTGTAACCATGAACATGAGAAAGAGATTCGATTCTTTCATATTGTCAACACTATATTACAGTACATAATGGATAAACTATGGTTCAAGATTGGTAGATGAAATATAAAAGATTACACAAAAAGACATGGACAAGCAAGATGAACTATGCTCACGCGGTTTCGACGCCAAAAACAAAAGAATCAACAATTGCTTCTAAAGGAGCAGCAGAAGAAGCGGGTTCACGAATGATGATGCCTTTTACCATCAAATAACTATTTCTGTGGGATCCTTGATTTGGTTGTCCGTGCAATGCTGTGCTTCAGCGGCCCTTCGGATTGACAAGCTGGGAGAACACAGCGCTTGGGGTCGTCATCCTTTCCAAGTCCCCACTGGCGACGCTGCTGTCCCCTAAGCTAATTCCGGTGGTCTGCGTGTCGGTTAGGCCATCGAAGCCTCCCGTTGAATCAACATACTTACCGGCAGCTAGCGGCATTTCTTCATTTCCCTCTCCTATGAAAACTGAATCAGCTCCCTTCTCGTTTGCCTCCTCTGCTGCATCTTGCAACCGTAGAGCGAATTCCAAGTTCCACAGAACATCACCCATAGCAGGACGGTCTGTTCCGCTATCAGCGAGACATTTTTCTGCAGTTTCCGCAAACTTGCGGAAGCAGTTCGGTGAGATCTTTCCTCTCAACAATGGATCAATGATCTGTTCAAGAATTCCTTTCCTTTGGCACTCGACTGCCCACTCGGCCAGGGTCACTTGTTCCTTTGGCAGCGATGGGTTAAGGGCAGGACGACCACAAAGAACCTCAAACAACACGACACCAAATGAATAAACATCAGATTTATCAGTAAGCTGCTGCCTGCGGTAGTACTCCGGGTCAAGATAGCCGAAGCTGCCTTTCACAACTGTGCTCACATGAGTATGGTCCATGGCTGGGCCTGTCTTTGAGAGCCCGAAATCAGATACCTTGGCAACCCATTTCTCATCAAGAAGTATGTTGGTCGTCTTCACATCTCGGTGTATGATGGTGTATTTGGCACCAGTATGAAGATAGTGCAGTCCTCTTGCTGCCCCAATGCAGATCTCAAGCCTCTGTCTCCAGGACAAGGGTGGCTTCTTGGTCTTATAGAGATGCTCGCGCAAAGTTCCATTAGCCATATAGTCATAGACCAATATCATCTCGCAGTTGTCCTCACAGTAGCCAATCAGAGAAACCAAATGGCGGTGGCGAAGTTTTGAGAGCATCTCGATTTCATTCTGGAATTCGTGAACTCCCTGTTCGGAGAGCGGATTGCCTCTCTTGATAGCGACTTTCGTGCCATTACCAATGTCACCCTTGTAGACCTTACCGAAGCCCCCAACACCTAGGAGAAGAGACTCATCAAAGTCGTTGGTAGCGGCCTTTATCTCTGAAATTGTGAAATGCCGGCATAAATTGGAAGGAAGAGAAGAAGCATAGCTCCCAGTGGTGCCGGTCTTTCCGGAGCTTGTTGATGAAGTGGTGATGGTGGTGGATTTGCCATTTTCAGTAGGTGAGTATAGCGACAGCGGTAGCCATCCAGCTGCGCCACCATGGCCAGCTTCGTCCTTCCTCCCTCGTCTACACAAGCATAAGCAGATCCCAAGTCCTGCGAGGACCACGGCCACACCACCAACTACACCTCCAATCACCGGGCCTCGTGCACCGGCACTTTTGGCCTTGGGAGAATTACCTATAGGTGGTGATGGGGGTGGAGGTGGTGGCAAGGTTGGGTTTGGTCCGGCAAGGTTACCAGAAGAATCGTTAACCTTGAAGACCTCAAGCCCATTAAGAATTGCATCGGCATACTGAGGCTTGAGTTCCATGTTAGGATAAAGCGCAATCCATAAGACACTCCGTCCACCGTTTCCAGGTGGGAGAGTTATCGCGTAATCACGATATACAGGTACGCCAGTGGGGCTGCCAGAAGTAATTTCTTGCGAGGCGTATGAAATTACATCCACTTGAGATTGTGCAGTTTGATTATTGACGGACACAGTGAACACCCTCTGGTTCTGTTTAGAAATCTCCGATTGGATCTCACAAAAATGAAGCCTGAGCAGGTAAGTGAATCCATTATCCACCGTGATCAACCAAGTGAGGTTGTATGCTAAGTTTACTGATACATTAGGTCCCATTGAGCGAGCAGTGGAATATACACCGACTGGAGCGATGTAGTCAGGGACTGCTGGTGGATAACGGATTGTAACATTGTCATCCTTACTGTATGAAACTCCAAAACCAGCGCCATAGATATAAGGAAGATCCTCATACCAGATTCTAGAGAGGTTTGAGTCTAAAACAGGGGAGATATAGTTCCCACCAACATTTAACCGAGCAATAGTCTGAAGCGCAAAGGAAGCAGCCACAGGGTACTGGGTAGAGCCCGATCCCACAAGCAATGACGAATTGGAGGGATCGGAACCAAAAAATTCTGGAGAGGAAATAATCTCAATGCCATTGATGAAGGCATAGGAATTTGTAGTATTAGATGAAGGTGTGAAGGTGAGTTGCAGAGAACCTCCAGACACTGTGATGAAGAATTCGCGAATGATATAAGCCTGACTGAGGGCAAGCGCATTGATGGAAGGGCTGAAATTGCTCAGGAGCGTGTAAGGCCCAGAGGTAACGGAGAAAACAGCACTGTTTGAATCCATATTGATGTACGAAGAAGGATAGAAGTAGAGGCGGACGAAGTGACGGCCATTGGACAGATTGAACTTATACGAGGCAGAGGAAGTCATTACTCTAGCCGACCCGTAAGGAACTTTGGAAGGGAGGTTGGGGTCGGAATTAGCACCCGCCGCTTGGCCAAGAGAAGAGGAGTCGGAAATTGGAGGAGCATAGGGTGAACCAGAGTCCTTGGTCCAGGTACGCTTATCAGCATCGCTGCCATCAGAGGTGGCTCCACAATCCAGAAGGATGTTGTCAGTAGGAACAAAAGAATATGCGGGATGTGTCAGGAAAGAAAACAGCAACAAACAGAGAGTGGCCACAGAAATCACTCCCCAAGAAGAAGATGGTCTCTGCATCTCTGGTGCTAATCCGACGCCCCCAAAACTGATTTAACCTAAAACAACAAACAGATGCAAAAGTTTGTTTTCCAACATAAATACAGGAAAGAGAATCTACAGATCAACAGCATATCCAGAAGGAAAACATTACAACAAAGAAAGGCTTTATGAGATTCTCAATTTCCATACCTGAAATTGGACTCCTGAGCCAACCTTCGATACAATCACTCACCAGAGAATGATGAATCAGACACTCTCAATCTTGAGACGGTTTAACCGAAGAGGCGAGTAGGTTAGAGCACAGAGTTTGGGGAAATGAACCCCCCATGACCATGAGGAAAAAGTTCCCAACTGGAAGAACGACCATATAATCTAATCAAGCCATAGCTAAACCTTGGGATATAAGGCCAAACACTTTAGAAGAACCCGAAGATCTCGCAGGCTAACCTTCAACGCAGATTCAAAGACAAGTGAAACTACAAAAACTCTCCAATTTGCACGAGCGGAGCTTTTTTCTTGTAGGTTGAACCCTCAAATTTGTAGTAGAAACCAGAAAAAGGCGTCCGAGGAGCACGAACACCAAGAAGAAGCCTAGAAACACGCGGTGTTTCGGCAGACGAGAGTTTCACTTCCGCAGAACGAAGGAATTACCGGAAAAACGACGACCACCGTGAGCTCAACAGCATGATCACCGGTCAGAAAGAGGAGACGAGACGGGAAAGCATCACCACCCGCGGCTCCTTCCACTTGTCCCCACCCTCAAAGCCACCGCCGAACCATACAGAGAGAAAGGAGAGGAGAGGCGAGAAGAGAAGAACGAAGTTGGTGGGACTCCGCGTCCCGAGGGGGCCACTTCTTCCTTCCTTGTTTTCCTTTTCTTTTTTTATAAGACGAAGTCACGAACGGCGGTGGCTGGTGCAGTCGGAGACTCGGGAGTGCTCTTCGCCGCCGCCGCGGGCCCCACTCCCATTCTTCTCTCCGAGTAGCCTCCGCCGGTAAGTGATGTTTTCTCTCTCTCTCAACTTGGCCAAGTGAACTGCGTCAGCATTTGAGTGGGGCCCGCCCCTCTCCACCTCAAGGGCCCCGCCGCGCACCTATTGGATCGACAATTTGATCACCAATCCGAACCCGGATTCGCCCAGTCAATCAGAACCACAAAAATGATTTCTGGAATTTAATAATAAGTTTTTTTTTTTTTCATTTGGATCTGAATATATAAGGATCCAACCCGAATCCCGAGTTTGAATTCGATTAGGGAGATCAGACTAAGCCAAATTTGTTCCCAACTCGATTACGTCCCTATTGACGCAGAGAGACGAGAAAAAAAAAAACATGAAAAAGTTAATCATGGAGTTAAAAAATTTAGGTCAGATGAATCACGTAGCGTGAAAAGGACATAACTTTAACATATGAATATATTAAAACATCTATTTTTTGAATTAAATTCTCTCATCGTGTTAGAAGACTAGACTAGGAGGTCAAGTTTTGCTAAAAGTCAAACACGTAAAAACTTTGCCTGGACTTTGAAGCAAAGTGCCATATTATGGCAATTAAAAGTGTGTTAGTTGTTGGTTAGTACAATGACGTTTGCAATCATAGGCGTTGCATTTGCAAATGAGCCGAACTTGATCATAGAATTGATATATGACATCTTCAATTTTGAGACACTTAGGCTACATTTGGATTTCAGATCTCGTGCAGATTTCAAATGTATCGGACCACAAAATACAGGATTGTTTCATCTTCAATAATTGTTGAATAGAAGAAACTCATTAGACTGAAATCCATCCCGTGTTTGTTTCGTTCACAGATTTAGCATCGTCAATGAGAATCGAACAAGAGATATGCTGCTTTATTGGTCCCCATCCGACCAACCATACTAAGCCTCTTATCTAGCAAATTAAAGGGAATGATGCCATTTAGGGTGTTAAAATTTACAAGTAATGGAGCCACCCACCATTATTGAGTTGAGCTGTAATGCAATGCAAAGGGTCTATGTCAAGCCAGCAAAGTGGAAGGCGAGGGGCTTGCAAGAGCTCCGGTTGGCAACTTTGGAATCTTTTGATGTGAAGTGCACGCACAGGTCATTTCTAGGAAGCTTCTTTGTTGCATTGTTCATGAATTCAATTCTACAAATCAAGCATTTAATTTCATGTTAGAAAACGACAGCAACCTCTATGAAATTATTTACATGAGAAAATTTTTCTGGTATCGTAATCTTTTGTGGTATATAATTTATTTCACTTCAAAAAAAAAAAAAAACAAACTTACGTGTTCGATGGCTTTTCTAATATATAAAAAAAAAGTCTTCTTCAACCTAGTTAAGAGAATTGCATTTATTTTCTATTGATTCTATTCTAAAGCCCCCATAAATGTCTGCTATAACTTTTTGTTTTGACCCAACGGATTGGGTGAGTTCAACAAGAACACAAGGAAAATCTAAAAAATGTTTGATGAGTATCGGTTTGACTTTTTCGCCGAATAAAGTTCTTATTGAGATCACAAATTAAATTTAATATATTTTCAGCTATTGGCTCGTGAATAATGAAAACAAGTGAATCGCAAAAACATCTGTTCACTCAATACCATTTTTGAACTGGTTTTTCCAACTCATTTTTTTTTCTTTCACCTATCTTATTTTTCTCTCTCTTTTTTTTTATCACCACCATTGTTTTCAACTTTAAGATCAGTTGAATTTTAGAGAGAGAAAAGTACTTTAACACGCATTCAATAATAATAAGAAAAAGTAAAATTTGTCGTGAATCTTTTATTAATATATCTGCTGATATTAGTCGATCCACCAAATACATGCCATTAGCTTGGCCCCCACTTGAATATTTTGCACACTATATATTTAAATAAATAGATTGGATTTGGACCGAATAGGCGAATATCGGACGGAATTGCTTGAAAATAAGGAAAAAGTTAAACATCCAACTAAGAAATCGGATTGAATTTGGATTCAACAAATGACATTCGAACATATTTTGGTTTCAAATTCAGTTTTAAATAAATACTCTATATCCAATATGCATATATTTTCGAATTTTTTCTTGACATGTTATAATACCGCTCAGATTCAGTAGTTAGTGCAGTTAAAGGAAGGATTGAGATTTGGTTGTAAAAAAGAAAAAGTCACAAACACATATTGAATTTAAAAGTCGGATTCAGATATAGTATTAGACTCTTCTCCGTTCCTATTCGGATCCAACCGAATTTTAGTAGGGGCAACGCGATCAATATTTCACGTCCAAGAATTTTTTTATATATAATTCTGAATAAGCAACAATCTGCCCAAGAGTTCATGTATGATACTGGAGGTAATGTTATTATTTTATTATTTTATTATTGTTTGCTATAACGATCTAATCTGAAATGGTTTTTGCATTTATAGAGCTCATTTCGATTTGATATATTTACAAAATCAAGCATCTTTTTCTTACAAGTTGATTCTCTTTATTGAAGCAACACCAAAATCAATAAGCAATAAAAAGGTTCGCACTTATATTTTCTCGAATCCATGAGAAGCCATCACTTATATCTAATTACCCATCAGGCGTTTGATTGCCCTTTCTTTTAAGATTTGACAACTGTACAGTAGTTTTAAGATCAGACCTTCCCACTTGTGATCTTAAATCCGACTTTTTGTCAATGCAAAAACATAAAATACAAATTTCGGATCCTAAGATCCTTAGTTTGACGAATCATGAATACTACGAGTGGAATTTTTACTGCATCAGCAAAAACATGCCACATAAGATCTATCTCAGATCTATGGATTTCAAATATGAAGTAAACAAATGTCCCTTACAAAAGAACTCAGATTTGATATGCACTTCTCTCCCATAGTCCTAATAAGAGTATGATTGGAATCTGATAAAGAATCACCCAAGTCAGATATAAATGTCAGACAATATGCCAGTGGTTGGACCCAATTCTTATCATTTACATCCCAAAATACAAAATGGCTTCCTGCTCTGTTTCCTCGAACATTACATATACAGAAGTAAAATATTGGGTTACCAATGTACCAATCTTTAAAAACATGAATTCAACATGTAACACCTGTTCCGTTCATGCTCGGAAGTCTTCGAGTATCGAATTCTGCAGGTTCTTTCTGTGTTCTGTAGTATCTAATCGCATCTTGACTGTGCCAAAGAACCGCATATTGGAACATCTGAAAAACTGAAAGGTGTTTACCAATGATGTGTGCCGAAATACAGACACGATCAACTTAGCCGATGAATGCAAAAACGAGCCAGATCAACTCTTGAATGGTGAAACAATTTTAACAGAATATTCCGCTCAAATAAATCACGTGATCTGTTAAAAATAAAAATGAAATGATTTATATAACCTCAAGAAATATGACGATGCTGCTACCTGCTGCAAACACCCTCCTGAAAGCTGCGGATTCGTTTGAGCTTTAATGATCAATTCACTAATAAACTCTTTTATCAGCTGGAATAAAGAACCCTGTTTCTTAGGAATTGGGGACTGGAATTCACTAAGAATAGGGCATGATTCTCATTCTCCGAGACCGATATCTCAATTCCCATGCGTTGGATATCAACTCTTACATTGCATTCGTTTCTCTTCTAAAAAATTGTTATCAATATCAATTTATTATAAGTATCATGGATGATCTAATATATCGTTTCCTGTTTCCTGTTCTTCCTTACCCATTTCCTGTTTGTTAATTCCGATTCTAGTACTGCTTCCCGTTTCTAATTTTAGTCCGCAGCAAATATGAGGAGAACCACCATAGTCCTTCCGTCATTTTCCTTCTGCAACTGTGCTCTTCAAGTGGTGTTCTTGAACAAAGAAGTCCGTTACAATGTAAAAAATAAATTTTCATTTTATAAAATTCATTCAGATTCTCTGCTCTGTGCATCAGTGAGCAGTAGTGCTTCTTATGTGTCCTGCACGTCCGCATTAGAGTCGGACCACACCGGGTGTTTATCAGAACAACTGAATAGCACCTGCCGGTAGAGACAAGAAGACCCCCCTGAAAAACACAACTCATTGGCAGCAGAAACATTTCGGTAACGTGGTCGGTAACTTATTCTGCTGCTTCTTAGCAGAACTCAGAGAAGCAAAAAAAACTCGTCTTAAAGGATGGTAAACAAGAAGGGAAGCAGAGTCTGAAAAAGCAGAAAAGCTGACCATATTATCCTAATACAAGCGTGACAAAGAAAGGGGTTCCATGAAAACGAAGGCAATTTCAGAACACAATTGAGGATTATCATGGAACAAACAATAAAGGGAAGAGATACAAATACTGAGCTATATTGCTCGGATGAATTTATTGCTAGGAGGCCGCATTATTGGTTATAAGCTACATTTAGGAGGTGGCATATGGAGGATAAAGACAGCAGAAGGGCGTCGGTTTTAGTTCCTTCTGCAGCTGAATTCACGGTAGTATACATTAATGCAACAGGAAAAAGGTCTACTGGAAAGGCTGGTGAAGCAAAATAAACCATAAACAGGGCCATCAAGGCCTGTTGCAGCTCCTCTGCAACTCGTTGGCTGCACAAACTGGAAACTTGAAGCTTCAAAATTTCCTTCCCCGTAGCAAATGGAAACGAGTATCGTCTAATTTCCAATATAACTAGTAGAAGAAAAACATATATAATACCAAGAATCCAAGATTACCGCCCTTTTGGATTCATGATCTGGGAGAAAACTGCACTTGGCTGCATCTGCTCTGAACCCATGCTGGTGGAGCTCCCACCTTCGAAGCTTGTGCTGCTGTTAAGAGTGTCAGGAGTCGGCCAATTAATGGCGTCATCAGATCGCTTCCCCTTGGCAGAAAGCGGTGCCTCCTGATCATCCAAGTCGCCAACAAAACCAACGACCACACCCTTCTCGTCTGCCTCCTCTGCGCTGCTCTGCAAGCTGAGAGAAAACTCTAAGTTCCAGAGCACATTGGTCATGGCGGGACGATCTGCTCCTTCGTCAGCCAAGCACTTCTCTGCAGTCTCAGCAAACTTGCGCAGGCTCTCCGCTGCGATCTTCCCACTTAGAAAGGGATCAACGATCTGTTCTATCACGCCTTTTCTCATGCAGTGGAGCGCCCATTCCGCCAGGCAGACCTCCATGGTGGGGCGCGACCTGTCGAGCGCAGGGCGAGCTGAGAGAACCTCAAACAGAACCACCCCGAAAGAATAGACGTCAGATTTCTCGGTGAGCCGCTGCAGGCGGTGGTACTCAGGGTCGAGATACCCGAAGGTGCCCTTCACACCTGTGCTCACATGGGAAGGTTCAATCTCCGAGCCCATCTTCGAGAGGCCAAAATCAGAGATCTTTGCCACCCAATTGCCGTCGAGGAGAATGTTGGCGGACTTCACGTCTCTGTGTATAAGGGTGTGCTTGGCTCCGGTGTGGAGATGGTGCAGCCCCTTGGCCGCACCGATGCAGATCTCGAGCCTTTGTCTCCAAGACAACGGTGAGGCTTTTCTGCCGTAGAGGTGCTCACGCAGATTGCCACGGGCCATGTACTCGTAAACCAAAATCATCTCGGAGCTGTCCTCGCAGTAGCCGATCAGGGGGACCAGGTGGCGGTGGCGGAGCTTCGAGAGCATCTCGATTTCGTTTTGGAATTCGTGAACGCCTTGCTGCGAGAGCTCGCTCCCTCTTTTTACGGCGACTTCATTGCCACCATCAATAACGCCCTTGTAGACCTTACCGAAACCGCCGGCCCCAAGAAGGAGAGACTCGCTGAAGTTGTCGGTGGCCTCAACGATCTCTGAGAACCTGAAGTGCCGGCAATAACCATGAGAGGCGTTGCTTAGAGCGCCCAGGCTCTTCTCTGCTGAAAATGCAGTCGATTTCCTGTTTTCCCCTTGTGCATAAGGCGATAGCGGGACCCCTGTCGACCCACTACCATCACTCCCTTTCTCCTTCTTCTTCCGCAGGCACCCGCACAACAGGCAGCAGATGCAAGCGCCGACAACAAGCGCGGCAGCTATGCCCCCCACGGCGCCTGCAATCTCGTGGCTGTGACCACCACCATGACGACCAATGGGAGAACTATTCTCCGGTGCAGGCGCTGGCGGCAGGAGGTCAGGATTTGGTCCGGCAAGGTTACCAGATGAGTCATTGACCTTGAACACTTCAAGCCCATTAAGGATTGCATCTCCGTAATACGGTCGAACATCAACATCTGGATGGAGCTCAATCCTCAAATCGCTTTGCTTGCCACTCGTCGGAGGCACTATTACCGTGTAATCTCTATACACTGCTACGCCAGTGTATGGAGGAGATTGGACGTTTTCCTTCGCACTGTAAATCACATCGAATCCAGGATCCGCAGTCATGTTGTTCACGTACACATTGAATACCCTTTGGTTCACTTGGAACACCTCAGACTGAATCTCACAAAAATGAAGTCTAATCAAGTAGCGGAATCCATTATCGACAGTAATAGACCAAGTGAGGTTGTAGTTCAGGTTGATAGAGGCATTATGACCCATAGACCGAGCAGTGCCATACACGTCTGGTGGAGCAATATACTCCGGGACAGCCTTTGAGTACTGGATACTTACGTTGGGATCACGGGAGTAGGAAACTCCAAAACCAGCTCCAAAGATGTATTTAGAGTCATCGTACCAGGTTCGAGAGAGGCCGGAATCAAAGGTGGGGGAGATGTAAGCCCCTCCTACGTTTAACCGAACGATAGCTTGCAGAGCATGAGAATGACGTATGGGGAATATTTGGCTGGTTGGAACAATAGAGGCATCAGAAGGGAACAATTCCGGTGAAGACACAATCTCTATTCCATTGATAAAGGCGAACGAATCGGGGGTGTTTGGTGAGGGAGTAAATGTGAGGATGAGGAAGCCAGAGGAGGAGACGGTGATGAAGAACTCACGTATGATGTAGGCTTGTGTGAGGGCTAAAGCGGTGATGAATGGGCTGAAGTTGCTGAGCAGAGTGTAAGGCGCAGTTGTGACAGAAAAGAAAGCATTCTTAGGGTCTCGGTCATTGTAGACAACAGGGAAGAAGTGGAGCCGAACGAAATAACGACCTTCAGGAAGTGCAGTGAAGTTGTAAGAGGAAGCAGAAGTGAAGATGCGAACAGTTTGGTAGGGAACAACAGATTGGAGGAGAGAAAGGTCGGTGCTGGAAGCTCGGGCAGAGAAAGAAGATTGTAAATTTGATGGACCAAAGTGGGTGGTGGAGTCGCTGGTCCATCGACGCTTATCGGCATCAACATTGTCAGAGGAGTCCCCACAGTTGAGAAGGATACTCACGGGTTTGAAGAAAGGTGTGGAGCTGACAAGAGAAAAAAAAAGCAACAAATGGAAGACAGGTAGCAGAAGGAGAGACTGCCAGCAAGTTGATTCCTTCATCTCTCTGAGACACCTGAAGCCCAACAAAAGCACAGAATCTACTTTACCATGCCATGCACAAGTAAATGAAAAGTATCTCAGTATCCAAGAGAAATATGAACAAAATTTGCAACTTTTCTAGAATCCCAAGCATTTTTAGAGACTTGAAAATTTGACCGGGTAGGAAGTAGGGAGAAGAAAAGGAGCTGTGTTTTCACCAAAGCAATTTGATTAGCGATTGAAGAGGTGATAGCACAATGAAATTTACTGAAACCACAAATGCAACGATTGAGATTCTCGAAAAAAAATCAGAAAATAGAAAAGAAATAAAATTTGTATAATCCAACTTTTGATATTCCGCAGGGGAAAACGCAGATAGACCTACTGCACGCGAAAGCTCGCTTATGGGAAACTCGTCTAACGACTTCGATTTCACAGATTGATGCCAAAAATTCGCAGAATAACCCTCTAGTTTCCTAAGAGAAACAAAGACAGGAAATAAGAGAAAACATGATGCTGGAGCGGAAGGACATCGGATTCCAACACTCCACCAACATAGAGAGAGAGATAGAGAGAGAGAGAGAAAGAGCAGTTACCGGTACAGACAACAAATTGCTCCCAAACGAGTTAGGTTCCAGCTGGAAGCTTCAGGAAGAACGGGATTGGAGATGGAGCTCTGGTGATGGGCAATACCTTTTTGGTAAATATAGCATCGGATGGAGGAGGAAGACTGAGGAGAGGATCGACATTCCGGTCGTCGTCGGGAAGCGACGACCATGCATCCATCTCCTCCACTCGACGTACGCAAAGTGTTTTCTCTCTCTTCCAAAATTCCAAAATGAAGACGGAAAAGGCTGCATCAGAAAGCAATGATAATGGCGATCCGATGCGACGTGCAGTGGAGACAACCATCGATCGGGTATTTACCTCCTTCCTTTCTCAGGCATCAATTTCCGATCCCCCCAAGCAGAGTATTTCAGTCGACCTCGTTATGAATTGATTCCTTTTACCGGCCGACGTGGGGCTTCATGTTTCATACGCTTATTATTTGACAAAATATCTTATAAGTTCTTTTTACCTTAATTATTTGTACACGTTGTTTATATATTTTTCAGACGAATATAGATACGGTACTTTTAACTCTCTATTCAGGCTGATGGTACTTTTAATCTGTAGATATGTATATAAATATATATATATGTTTATATTTCATGTGTGATAATATACTTTTAAGATCATAACAATTCCAACTGTCGTTACTATTATTTTCTCTAATTAAATGTTTACACTTCAACACCGAACATTAAATAAAAAGAGAGGTCAACATCCTCTATATTGTGTCAATTAGTATATATACTGCCTAACGACCAAACTCCTCTAATTATTTGATAAGTTTTAGTTAGAAAAAAAAAGGCATAAATGAAGAAGCTCGTATACCACACAATTTTTTAGGAAGAGTGACTGTCAGTGTGTGATGCCCAATCTTAATGGCAATGACAAGTATGAGGGCAGCGGATTGTGAAGAGTAAGATAGGGACAAATAATAAACTTTAAAGAAACAAAATATGTTTCAGTGTTTATACCTAACAGGCAATAAAGGAGGTGGTTGATTGGAGACAGGGGCTTATGCTGAGAAGCTATGAAACATAGTATGTTTCAGTAGTATACCTAATTCTTGAGAGATTGTTTAAAAGAAGTTAACAAACTAAGCAACTTGTTTGATCAATCAATGATATGTGCCGTGCATGACCACGAGTATATCAGATCGTGGTTATTTTGTCGCTATAGGCTCAGCCCATGGTTGACTGAGGCCGGCGTGACTAAGCTTATCTCGAGGTAGGTTTTACTATAAGCCCGATTCGATCTTCAGCTAATTCATTTGATACTTAGTCGTTAGTAAATTAAGATGAGTAAGATTTTGAGAAGGATATTTTACAATTCATGCCCACTTCTAGCGACCTGGCTAGGACGTTTAAATTACTATTGGACGTGAAGTCCCATCATCGAGAAATTAAAGTCCGGATCGTCGGATCGAGGAGATGTGCGGCTGAATGATGTTACGTAGGCAAGCTGCAGTGCTATCTGATTCCTGCCCAAATCTGTGGTTGTGATTTGATGACAACGTAGTTGACAGACATGTCATGTGGAAAATTTGTGCACATTTGTTCATATTAATCAACCAAGATTTTTTTTTCTTATGTTTCAACTTTTCTACGTTCTGTTTCATTTATTCTTTAAAAGCTTTCTATGCGTGACAAAAACTGTGATAGTACTTAAAAAAGAAAAACAAAAACAGAAGTTCATTAACATTTTCTGTTGTTAATTAAGTCGACTCACGACCAAGCTCCACTGATGACGACCTCGCTGTTTCACCTTCCGGAGTGCTGAGCTAATTAATTTTTCCGTCTTCACAACACGAGTATATGCGAGTACAGTATACCAGATCGCTCGACTACATGCTCCGTGAATCCATGGTGGCCTGCTCAGCATAAGTCGAACTGCTTCTATCATCATCAGTATGCCAAACCATGGAAGACAGGGACACCTCTTCATCATCACCATCCACGGTCATGGAAGGACCGGCAGCCAATCCCTCACCCTTCTTCTCCTCTTCTCCGCTGATCTGCAAAAAGAGGGCAAGCTCCAAACTACTTACCACATTCGCCATAGACGGACGGTCTGCACTCTGCTCTGCCAAGCACCTCTCTGCGGTTTCTGCAAACTTGTGGAGGCACTCGAGTGCTATCTTTCCCTCTAGAAATGGGTCGATGATCCGCTCGGTTCTTCCCAATCTCATAGAGCGCAACGCCCAATCGGCTAGACCGATCTCTTCCATGTGACGTGACATGTCGATCACCGGTCGAGCACACAAAGTCTCCAGCAGAACCACTCCAAACGAGTAAACATCTGATTTCTCGGTCAGCCTGTGCAAGCGAAAGTATTCTGGATCAAAGTAGCCGAAGGTGCCCTTCACCCCTGTGCTCACATGGCTGCAATCCAATGAGGACCCCATCCTAGAGAGGCCGAAGTCGGAAACCTTGGCCACCCAATTCTCATCCAAGAGTATGTTTGTGGTTTTTACATCCCTATGTATAAGCGTATAAGTGGCTCCGGCATGAAGATAATGAAGCCCCTTAGCGGCACCAATGCATATCTCAAGTCTCTGCCTCCAAGATAAAGGCGGGTGGTTAGTGCCATAGAGGTGTTGACGCAGGGTGCCGTGAGCCATGTGGTTATAGACAAGTATCATCTCAGAGTTGTCATCACAGTAACCGATGAGAGAAACCAGGTGGCGATGGCGGAGCTTAGAGAGCATCTCGATTTCGTTCTTGAATTCACGCAATCCCTGCTCCGCTAGTTGGTTCCCACGCTTGATGGCAACTTTGGTGCCGCCATCTATTTCGCCCATGTAGACCTTGCCAAAGCCACCACGCCCAAGGAGGAGAGCATCGTCAAAATTGTTGGTGGCTGCTGTCATCTCAGAGAACCTGAAGTGCCGGCAATAAGCATTAGAGGCGTTGCTCTGAGCGACCTGGCCCTTCTCTGCTGGAAATAGAGTCGATTTCTCCTTTTTCCCTTGTGAATAAGGCGATAACGGGACCCACGTAGACGCACTACCATCACTCCCTTTGTCCCTCTTCTTCCGCCGGGCTCTGCACAACAGGCAGCAGGTGCAAGCGCCGGCAACAAGCGCGGCAGCTATGCCTCCCACGGCGCCTGCAATCACGAGGCTGTGACGACCAACGGGCGGAGAACTATTCTTAGGTGCTGGCGCCCACGGGAGGTCTGGATTTGGTCCAGCAAGGTTACCAGATGAGTCATTGACCTTGAAGACTTCAAGCCCATTAAGAATTGCATCTGCGTGATTGGGTCCGATCTCAGCATCTGGATGGAGCGTAATCGACATGTCGCTCTGTTCACTTCCCTCTAAAGGCACTTCTATGATATAGTCCCTGTACACAGCCACACCTGTCAAAATTCTAGTGTTGACTTTCTTAGATGCATAGTCAAGCACATCAAATTTAAGATCTGCCGTCATGTTGTTCACATATATGTCGAACACCCTCTGGTTCACGTTGTTGATCTTTGATTGTATCTCACAGAAATGAAGCCTAACCCAGTAGCGAAATCCGTTGTCTATAGCAATATTCCACTGGAGGTTATAGTTCTTGTCAACCGATGCATTAGGCCCCATTGATCGAGCAGTGCCATACACGTCTGTTGGTGCAATATAATCTGGGAGAGCATGAGAATACTGTATGCTTATATTTGGATCACGGTTGTAGGAAACTCCAAAAGCGGCACCAAAGACATATGGAGTATCATCATACCATGTCCGGAAGAGGAGGCCGGAATCAGAGGTGGGAGAGACGTAAGCTCCGCCCACATTCAGCCGAACGACGGTTTGCAAAGCCTCGGAATGTTGTATGCGAAATATTTGGTCGGTTTGGCCAACGGTGGAAGAAGGGTTGAAGGCGAAGGAACGGAAAAGTTCTGGCGAAGACACGACCTCTATGCCATTGATGAAGGCGAACGAATCAGGGGTGCTTTGTGAGGGAGTGAAGGTGAGGGCGAGGGAGCCAGAGGAGGGGACAGTGACGAAAAACTCACGCATGATGTAGGCTTGTGTGAGGGCTAAAGCGGTGATGGTGGGATTGAAGTTGCTGAGCAGAGTGTAAGGCCCAGTTGTAACAGAAAAGAAGGCATTTTTAGGGTCTCGGCCATTGTAGACAGCAGGGAAGAAGTGGAGCCGAACGAAATGACGACCTTCAGGAAGTGCAGTAAAATTGTAAGAGGAAGCAGAAGTGAAGATGCGAGCTGTTTGGTAGGGAACAACAAGAGGGAAGAAAGCAAGGTCGGCGTGGGAAGCTCGGGCAGAGAAAGAAGATTGTAAATTTGAGAGACCAAAGTGGTTGATGGACTCGTCGGTCCATCTACGGTTATCGCCTATCGGCATCAACATCCTCATAATCGGAGGAACCGCCACAATTGAGGAGAGGCAGCCAACAAGTTGATTTCTTCATCCTCCCCGACACACCTGAAACCCAAGAAAAGCACAGAATCTACTTACCATGCCCATGTAAATTTTCAAGAAGCACTTTGATTTGCAAGTGAAGAGGCGACGGTAGCACCTGCAATCAAATTTACTGAAACCACAAATGCAGAGCCTGGGATTCTCAAAAATTCAGAAAAAAGAAAAATACGAAAATTTGTATCGTCCGGCTTTTGATATTCCGCCATGGAAAAGACAGATTGACCATGTGCACACGGGAGAGAGCTCCTGAAAAACTCATCTAGCAGCTTAGGGCCGTAGAGTTTACGCGGATAATGACATAGTTCACAGAACAGAACTCCTTAGTTGCCAGAGAATGAGAGAAACAAGAAACAGGCAAGAAGTGAAAACAAGATACTGGAAGCATCGGATTCTACCGTGCCACCACCATCGAGAGAGAGGGAGAGAGAGAGAGAAAGAGAGAGAGTTACCAGACACCAAATTGCTCCGAAACTAGTTAGATTCCAGCCAAAAGCTTCATCTAGTCACAGGAAAAACGAGTGAAGTCAGGATCGGATTGGAGGAGGTGGAGCTTTGGGTGTGGGCGATCCCTTTTGGACCTTAACGCTGGAAATAGGAGTCCACCGGAGAGAATCAACATTCCGGTCGTCGTGGGGAAGCGATGGCCATGTATCCATCTTCCCCACTCGAGGTGCGCCATCTCTCTCACAATTCCAATATGGTGACAGAAGAGGCTGCATCAGAAAGCGATGATAATGGCGATCCGATGTGACGTGCAGTGGAGACAACCATTGACCGGGTACAAAATCAAGCATGTCTTATACATTAATTCTCTGTATTGAAGCAATACCAAAAGCAATAAGCAATAAAAAGGTTCTCACTTCTATTTTCGGGAATCCATGAGAAGCCATCCTTGTTGCCACCCTCAGGCAAACGACCACAGAGATAATTTGACCAAAATTTCCGCTCATTTTCTCATCTCAGCTATCGATCTTGATCTCTTATTATGGCAATGTAATGCCAGTTAAAAGAGGTGGATAGTCGTGATGAAAATGAATATGATATATCTAATTACCCATCAGGCGTTTGACTGCCCTTCATCTAAGACTTTTTAGGATTTGAGAACTGTAGTTTTAAGATCAGACACTCCCATTTGCGATCTTAAATACGACTTCTTCTCAATGCAAAAAGGTAAAATACAAATTTCAGATATGAACCTAAGGTCCTTAGTTTGACGAATCATGAATATTATGAGTGGAATTTTTACTGCATCAGCACAAACATGTCACATTAGATCTATATCAGAAAGCATTAGATATTAGATCTATACTAAGATCCTTAGTATGACCCCTCGAAGAACACAACTCATTGGCAGCAGAAACATTCCGGTAACATAACTTTGTTAACTTATTTTGCTGCTTCTTAAAAGAACTCAGAGAAGCAAAAGAAACGCGTCTTAAAGGATGGTAAACAAGAACGGAAGCAGAGTCTGTGAAAAAGCAGACAAGCAGACCATATTATCCTAATACAAGCTGACCATTTCAGAACACAATTGAGCATTGTCATGTAACAAACAATAAAGGGAAGAGGTACAAATACTGAGCTATATTAGCAGTAGGCCGCATTATTGGTTATAGGCGGAGGTGGCATATGGAGGAAAAAGACAGCAGAAGGGCGTCTGTTTTATTTCCTCCTCCAGCTGAATTCACGGTAGTATACATTAATGCAACAGCGAAAAGGTCCACTGGAAAAGGCTTGTGAGGCAAATTAAGCCATAAACAGGGCCACCAAGGCCCGTTGCAGCTCCTCTGTAACTCCCCTTACTTGTTGGCTGCACAAACTGGAAACTTGAAGCTTCAAAATTTCCTTCCCCGTAGCAAATGGAAACGAGTATGTTCGTCTAATTTCCAATATAACTAGTAGAAGAAAAACATATATAATACCAAGAATCCAAGATTACCGCCCTTTAGGATTCATGATCTGGGAGAAAACTGCACTTGGGTGCATCTGCTCTGAACCCATGCTGGTGGAGCTCCCACCTTCGAAGCTTGTGCTGCTGTTAAGAGTATCAGGAGTCGGCCAATTAATGGCGTCATCAGATCGCTTCCCCTTGGCAGAAAGCGGTGCCTCCTGATCATCCAAGTCGCCAACAAAACCAACGACCACACCCTTCTCGTCTGCCTCCTCTGCGCTGCTCTGCAAGCTGAGAGCAAACTCTAAGTTCCAGAGCACATTGGTCATGGCGGGACGATCTGCTCCTTCGTCAGCCAAGCACTTCTCTGCTGTCTCAGCAAACTTGCGCAGGCTCTCCGCTGCGATCTTCCCACTTAGAAAGGGATCAACGATCTGTTCTATCACGCCTTTTCTCATGCAGCGGAGCGCCCATTCCGCCAGGCAGACCTCCATGGTGGGGCGCGACCTGTCGAGCGCAGGGCGAGCTGAGAGAACCTCAAACAGAACCACCCCGAAAGAATAGACGTCAGATTTCTCGGTGAGCCGCTGCAGGCGGTGGTACTCAGGGTCGAGATACCCGAAGGTGCCCTTCACACCTGTGCTCACATGGGAACGATCCATCTCCGAGC
This sequence comes from Nymphaea colorata, assembly GCF_008831285.2. Classification (NCBI taxonomy): domain Eukaryota; kingdom Viridiplantae; phylum Streptophyta; class Magnoliopsida; order Nymphaeales; family Nymphaeaceae; genus Nymphaea; species Nymphaea colorata. The sequence continues at coordinate 21,173,703 of NC_045147.1, forward strand.
CCATCTTCGAGAGGCCAAAATCAGAGATCTTTGCCACCCAATTGCCGTCGAGGAGAATGTTGGCGGACTTCACGTCTCTGTGTATAAGGGTGTGCTTGGCTCCGGTGTGGAGATGGTGCAGCCCCTTGGCCGCACCGATGCAGATCTCGAGCCTTTGTCTCCAAGACAACGGTGAGGCTTTTCTGCCGTAGAGGTGCTCACGCAGATTGCCACGAGCCATGTACTCGTAAACCAAAATCATCTCCGAGCTGTCCTCGCAGTAGCCGATCAGGGGGACCAGGTGGCGGTGGCGGAGCTTCGAGAGCATCTCGATTTCGTTGTGGAATTCTTGAGCGCCTTGCTGCGAGAGCTCGCTCCCTCTTTTTACGGCGACTTCATTGCCACCATCAATAACGCCCTTGTAGACCTTACCGAAACCGCCGGCCCCAAGAAGGAGAGACTCGCTGAAGTTGTCGGTGGCCTCAACGATCTCTGAGAACCTGAAGTGCCGGCAATAACCACTAGAGGCGTTGCTTAGAGCGCCCAGGCTCTTCTCTGCTGAAGATGCAGTCGATTTCCCGTTTTCCCCTTGTGCATAAGGAGATAGCAGGACCCACGTCGACCCACTACCACCACTCCCTTTTTCCTTCTTCTTCCTCTGGCACCCGCACAACAGGCAGCAGATGCAAGCGCCGACAACAAGCGCGGCAGCTATGCCGCCCACGGCGCCTGCAATCTCGTGGCTGTGACCAGCACCACCATGACGACCAATGGGAGAACTATTCTCCGGTGCAGGCGCTGGCGGCAGGAGGTCAGGATTTGGTCCGGCAAGGTTACCAGATGAGTCATTGACCTTGAACACTTCAAGCCCATTAAGGATTGCATCTCCGTAATACGGTTGAACATCAACGTCTGGATGGAGCTCAATCCTCACATCGCTTTGCTTGCCACTCGACCGAGGCTGTATTACCATGTAATCTCTATACACTGCCACGCCAGTATAAATATCAGCTTGGACATTTTTCTTCGCACTGAAAATCACATCGAATCCATGATCCGCAGTCATATCATTCACGTACACATTGAATACCCTTTGGTTCTCTTGAAACACCTCAGACTGAATCTCACAAAAATGAAGTCTAATCAAGTAGCGGAATCCATTATCGACAGTAATAGACCAAGTGAGGTTGTAGTTTTGGTTGACAGAGGCATTAGGACCCATAGACCGAGCAGTGCCATACACGTCTCGTGGAGCAATATACTCCGGGACAGCCTTTGAGTACTGGATACTGACGTTGGGATCACGGGAGTAGGTAACTCCCAAACCAGCAGCGAAGATGTATGAAAGGTCATCGTACCAGGTTCGAGAGAGGGCAGAATCAGAGGTGGGGGAGACGTAAGCCCCTCCTACGTTTAACCGAACGATAGTTTGCAGAGCATCAGAATCACGTATGGGGTATATTTGGGTGGTTGGAACAGTGGATGCACCTAAAGGGAACAATTCCTTCTTCGAAGACACAATCTCTATTCCATTGATAAAGGCGAACGAATCGGAGGTGTTTGGTGAGGGAGTAAATGTGAGGGTGAGGTAGCCAGAGGAGGAGACAGTGATGAAGAACTCACGTAAGATGTAGTTTTGTGAGAGGGCTGAAGCGGTGATGGCGGGGCTGAAGTTGCTGAGCAGAGTGTAACGCCCAGTTGTGACAGAAAAGAAGGCATTCTTAGTGTCTCGGTCATTGTAGACAGCAGGGAAGAAGTGGAGCCGAACAAAATGACGACCTTCAGGAAGTGCAGTGAAGTTGTAAGAAGAAGCAGAAGTGAAGATGCGAGCTGTTTTGTAGGGAACAACAGAAGGGAGTTCAGTGCTAGAAGTTTGGGCAGCAAAAGAAGATTGTAAATTTGAGAGACCAAAGTGGGTGGTGGAGTCATTGGTCCATGGACGTTTATCGTTGTCAACATCGTTAGAGGAAGCGCCACAGTTGAGAAGGATACTCGCGGGTTTGAAGAAAGGTGTGGAGCTGACAAATGAAGAAAAAAGCATCAAATGGAAGACAGGTAGCAGAAGCAGAGGCAGCCAGCAAGTTGATTCCTTCATCTCCCTGAGGCACCTGAAGCCCAACAAAAACACAAAATCTACTTTACCATGCACATGTAAATGAATTTCTAAGTATCTCAGAGAAATATGCAGGGAGAAGACTGTTCCAGACAAAATTTGCAACTTTCCGAGAACCCCAAACATTTTTTGAGACTAGAAATATTGGCTTGAATATTTAACCCGGTCGAAAGTAGGGAGAAGGAAATGACCTCTGTTTTCATTAAAGCAATTTGATTAGCGATTGAAGAGGTGACAGGAGCACCTGCAATCAAATTTACTGAAACCACAAATGCAAAGCAACGATTGAAATTCTAAAAAAAAATCAGAAAATAGAAAAGAAATAAAATTTGTATAATCCGACTTTTGATATTCCGCCGGAAAAAACGCAGATAGAGCTACTGCACGCGAGAGCTCGCTCCTGGGAAACTCGTCTAACGACTTGGATTTTACAGGATGACGCCAAAAATTTACAGAATAACTCTCCAGTTGCCCGAGAGAAACAAAGACGGGCAATAAGTGCCAACATGATGCTGGAGGGGAAGGACGTCGGATTCCAACACTCCACCAACATAGAGAGAGAGAGAGAGAGAGAGAGAGAGAGAGAGAGAGAGAGAGAGAGAGAGAGTAGTTACCGGTACAGACAACAAATTGGTCCCAAACGAGTTAGGTTCCAGCCGGAAGCTTTATCCAGCTAAAGGAAGAACGGGATTAGAGGAGATGGAGCTCTGGGGATGGGCGATACTTTTTTGGTAAATATAGCGTGGGAGGGAGGAGGAACACTCAGGAGTCCACCAGGAGAGGATGGGCATTCCGGTCGTCTTCCGGAAGCGACGACCATGCATCCATCTCCCCCACTCGTCATACCCAAAGTGTTTTCTCTCTCTTCCAAAATTCCAAAATGGAGACAGAAAAGGCTGCATCAGAAAGCAATGATAATGGCGATCCGATGCGACGTGCACTGGAGACAGCCATCGACCTTCTTCCTGTCTCAGGCATCAATTTCTGATCCCCCGAAGAAGAGTATTTCAGTCGACCTGGTTATGAATTGATTCCTTTTACCGGCCGATGTGGGCTTCATGTTTCATACGCTTATTATTTTTCAAAATATCTTATACTTTCTTTTTACCTTATAATTATTTTCATAGGTTGTTTATCTATTTTTCAGACAAAATATACATAAGGTTTCTTGCTTATTCCCTTGATTGCCAGAATCATTATATTGCTTGACCAATTCGATTGTATTTCCAATTTTTCCAACAAGGGCTTTGAATTTTAACTCTCAATTTAGGCTGATGGTACTTTTAATCTGTAGCAACTAGTATTTGGGCGGTTTTTAAATAATTTTTGATTTATCAAATATATACATATTCATGTGTGATAATATAATATACTTTTAAGATCATAACAACTCCAACTGTTGTTACTATTATTTTTTCTAATCAAATATTTACACTGCAACACCGAACATTAAATAAAAAAGAGAGGTCAACACCCTCTATATTGTTTCAATTAGTATATATATTTTATGCATGTGAAAACTTAGTTGTAGTCTAACGACCAAACTCCTCTAATTATTTGATAAGTTTTGCTAGAAAAAAAAAATAGAAATAAATGAAGAAGATCGTATACCACACAATTTTTTAGGGAGAGTGACTTTCAATGTGTGATGCCCAATCTTGATGGCAATGACAAGTATGTGGGCAGCGGATTATAAACAAGAAGATAGCGACAAATAATAAACTTTAAAGAAACAAAACATGTTTCAGTATTATACCTAACAGGCAATAAAGGAGGTGGTTGATTGGAGACAGAGGCTTATGATGAGAAGCTATGAAACATAATATGTTTCAGTATTATACTTAATTCTTGATAGATTGATAGCAAGTTTTACTATAAGCCCGGTTCGATGTTAAGCTAATTCATTTGATACTTAGTCGTTAATAAATTAAGATCAATAAGATTTTGAGAAGGTTATTGTACAATTCAGGCCCACTTCTAATTCAGGTCCCATCATCGAGAAGCTGCAGTGCTATCTGTTGCTGCCCAAATCTGTGGTTGTGATTTGATGACAATGTAGTTGACAGACATATCTTGTGGAAAATTTGTGCACATTTGTTCATATTAAACAACCAAGATTTTTTTTTCTAGTGTTTCAACTTTTCTACGTACTGTTTCATTTACTCTTTAAAAGCTTTCCATGCGAGACAAAAACTGTGAAAGTACTTAAAAATTAAAAGAACAAAAACAGAAGATCATTAACATTTTCTATTGTTAATGAAGTCGACTCACGACCAAGCTCCATTGATGACGACCTCGCTGTTTCACTTTCCGCAGTGCTGAGGTAATTTTTCCGTCTTCACAGCATGAGTAGATGAGAGTACAGTACACCATCTGGCACGACTACATGCTCCGTGAATCCATGGTGGCCTGTTCAGCAAAAGTCGAACTGCTTCTTTCATCATCAGTATGCCAAACCATGGAAGAGATAGACACCTCTTCATCATCACCATCGATGGTTATTGAAGGACCGGGTGCCAATCCCTCCCCCTTCTTCTCCTCTGATCTGCAAAAAGAGGGCAAGCTCCAAACTACTTACCACATTCGCCATGGAGGGACGGTCTGCACTCTGCTCTGCCAAGCACCTTTCTGCGGTCTCTGCGAACTTGAGGAGGCACTCGAGTGCTATCTTTCCTTCTAGAAATGGGTCGATGATCCGCTCGGTTCTTCCCAATCTCATAGAGCGCAACGCCCAATCGGCTAGACCGATCTCTTCCATGGGACGTGACTTGTCGATCGCCGGTCGAGCACACAAAATCTCTAGCAGAACCACTCCAAATGAGTAAACATCTGATTTCTCGATCAGCCTGTGGAAGCGAAAGTATTCGGGATCAAAGTAGCCGATGTTAAAAAACCATAAGAAGAACAAGGAGAAACAACAAGAATTTACGTGGTTTGTTACTGAGGCCTACGTCCACGGAGGAAGAAGAAGACTTTTTTTTTTTTTTTTTTTATTTCACTGTTCTATTTACAATTAAAGAGAGAAGAGAGATTTATACACTTTGATTTTGGCGATAACCAAGAGAACGGTTATGCAAAGAATTATGGAGGATTTCTTTCCCTTATCTGATTAATCGTAACGGCAGGATACTCTTGTTATGCTTGCCAATCTTGATGACAATCTTCCTCCATAAATCTCGTAACAATCTCCCCCTCAAGTTGGAGGACAGATATCAATCTGTCTCAACTTGTTTACAATTTCACTTTTGACATGACATGTTTCAATAGTTTCATCTTGATTTTTTTCTTTAATGAAGTGACAGTCAATTTCGATGTGTTTAGTCCTTTCATGAAAAACTGGATTTGCCCCGATATAGATTGCAGCCATATTGTCGCATATAAGCTTTATAGGCTCTAGTACATCAATATTTTGTTGCTATAGGCTCAGCCCATGGTTGACTGAGGCCGGCGTGACTAAGCTTATCTCGAGGTAGGTTTTACTATAAGCCCGATTCGATCTTCAGCTAATTCATTTGGTACTTAGTCGTTAGTAAATTAAGATGAGTAAGATTTTGAGAAGGATATTTTACAATTCATGCCCACTTCTAGCGACCTGGCTAGGACGTTTAAATTACTATTGGACGTGAAGTCCCATCATCGAGAAATTAAAGTCCGGATCGTCGGATCGAGGAGATGTGCGGCTGAATGATGTTACGTAGACAAGCTGCAGTGCTATCTGATTCCTGCCCAAATCTGTGGTTGTGATTTGATGACAACGTAGTTGACAGACATGTCATGTGGAAAATTTGTGCACATTTGTTCATATTAATCAACCAAGATTTTTTTTTTCTTATGTTTCAACTTTTCTACGTTCTGTTTCATTTACTCTTTAAAAGCTTTCTATGCGTGACAAAAACTGTGATAGTACTTAAAAAAGAAAAACAAAAACAGAAGTTCATTAACATTTTCTGTTGTTAATTAAGTCGACTCACGACCAAGCTCCACTGATGACGACCTCGCTGTTTCACCTTCCGGAGTGCTGAGCTAATTAATTTTTCCGTCTTCACAACACGAGTATATGCGAGTACAGTATACCAGATCGCTCGACTACATGCTCCGTGAATCCATGGTGGCCTGCTCAGCATAAGTCGAACTGCTTCTATCATCATCAGTATGCCAAACCATGGAAGACAGGGACACCTCTTCATCATCACCATCCACGGTCATGGAAGGACCGGCAGCCAATCCCTCACCCTTCTTCTCCTCTTCTCCGCTGATCTGCAAAAAGAGGGCAAGCTCCAAACTACTTACCACATTCGCCATAGACGGACGGTCTGCACTCTGCTCTGCCAAGCACCTCTCTGCGGTTTCTGCAAACTTGTGGAGGCACTCGAGTGCTATCTTTCCCTCTAGAAATGGGTCGATGATCCGCTCGGTTCTTCCCAATCTCATAGAGCGCAACGCCCAATCGGCTAGACCGATCTCTTCCATGTGACGTGACATGTCGATCACCGGTCGAGCACACAAAGTCTCCAGCAGAACCACTCCAAACGAGTAAACATCTGATTTCTCGGTCAGCCTGTGCAAGCGAAAGTATTCTGGATCAAAGTAGCCGAAGGTGCCCTTCACCCCTGTGCTCACATGGCTGCAATCCAATGAGGACCCCATCCTAGAGAGGCCGAAGTCGGAAACCTTGGCCACCCAATTCTCATCCAAGAGTATGTTTGTGGTTTTTACATCCCTATGTATAAGCGTATAAGTGGCTCCGGCATGAAGATAATGAAGCCCCTTAGCGGCACCAATGCATATCTCAAGTCTCTGCCTCCAAGATAAAGGCGGGTGGTTAGTGCCATAGAGGTGTTGACGCAGGGTGCCGTGAGCCATGTGGTTATAGACAAGTATCATCTCAGAGTTGTCATCACAGTAACCGATGAGAGAAACCAGGTGGCGATGGCGGAGCTTAGAGAGCATCTCGATTTCGTTCTTGAATTCACGCAATCCCTGCTCCGCTAGTTGGTTCCCACGCTTGATGGCAACTTTGGTGCCGCCATCTATTTCGCCCATGTAGACCTTGCCAAAGCCACCACGCCCAAGGAGGAGAGCATCGTCAAAATTGTTGGTGGCTGCTGTCATCTCAGAGAACCTGAAGTGCCGGCAATAAGCATTAGAGGCGTTGCTCTGAGCGACCTGGCCCTTCTCTGCTGGAAATAGAGTCGATTTCTCCTTTTTCCCTTGTGAATAAGGCGATAACGGGACCCACGTAGACGCACTACCATCACTCCCTTTGTCCCTCTTCTTCCGCCGGGCTCTGCACAACAGGCAGCAGGTGCAAGCGCCGGCAACAAGCGCGGCAGCTATGCCTCCCACGGCGCCTGCAATCACGAGGCTGTGACGACCAACGGGCGGAGAACTATTCTTAGGTGCTGGCGCCCACGGGAGGTCTGGATTTGGTCCAGCAAGGTTACCAGATGAGTCATTGACCTTGAAGACTTCAAGCCCATTAAGAATTGCATCTGCGTGATTGGGTCCGATCTCAGCATCTGGATGGAGCGTAATCGACATGTCGCTCTGTTCACTTCCCTCTAAAGGCACTTCTATGATATAGTCCCTGTACACAGCCACACCTGTCAAAATTCTAGTGTTGACTTTCTTAGATGCATAGTCAAGCACATCAAATTTAAGATCTGCCGTCATGTTGTTCACATATATGTCGAACACCCTCTGGTTCACGTTGTTGATCTTTGATTGTATCTCACAGAAATGAAGCCTAACCCAGTAGCGAAATCCGTTGTCTATAGCAATATTCCACTGGAGGTTATAGTTCTTGTCAACCGATGCATTAGGCCCCATTGATCGAGCAGTGCCATACACGTCTGTTGGTGCAATATAATCTGGGAGAGCATGAGAATACTGTATGCTTATATTTGGATCACGGTTGTAGGAAACTCCAAAAGCGGCACCAAAGACATATGGAGTATCATCATACCATGTCCGGAAGAGGAGGCCGGAATCAGAGGTGGGAGAGACGTAAGCTCCGCCCACATTCAGCCGAACGACGGTTTGCAAAGCCTCGGAATGTTGTATGCGAAATATTTGGTCGGTTTGGCCAACGGTGGAAGAAGGGTTGAAGGCGAAGGAACGGAAAAGTTCTGGCGAAGACACGACCTCTATGCCATTGATGAAGGCGAACGAATCAGGGGTGCTTTGTGAGGGAGTGAAGGTGAGGGCGAGGGAGCCAGAGGAGGGGACAGTGACGAAAAACTCACGCATGATGTAGGCTTGTGTGAGGGCTAAAGCGGTGATGGTGGGATTGAAGTTGCTGAGCAGAGTGTAAGGCCCAGTTGTAACAGAAAAGAAGGCATTTTTAGGGTCTCGGCCATTGTAGACAGCAGGGAAGAAGTGGAGCCGAACGAAATGACGACCTTCAGGAAGTGCAGTAAAATTGTAAGAGGAAGCAGAAGTGAAGATGCGAGCTGTTTGGTAAGGAACAGAAGGGATTTCAGAGTTAAAAGCTTGGGCAACTAAAGAAGATTGTAAATTTGAGAGACCAAAGTGGGTGGTGGAGTCGTTGGTCCATCGACGCTTATCTTCATCAACATCGTCAGAGGAAGCGCCACAGTTGAGAAAGATACTCACCACAAAAGAAGAAAAAAACAACAAATGGAAGATAGGTAGCAGAAGGAGAGGCAGCCAGAAAGTTGATTCCTTCATCTCCCTGAGACACCTGAAACCCAACAAAAGTACAGAATCTACTTACCATGCACATGTACATTTTCAAGAAGCACTTTGATTTGCAAGTGAAGAGGCGACAGTAGCACCTGCAATCAAATTTACTGAAACCACAAATGCAGCGCCTTGAATTCTCGAAAATTCAGAAAAAAGAAAAGAACGAAAATTTGTATCGTCCGGCTTTTGATATTCCGCCATGGAAAACACAGATTGACCAACACGAGAGAGAGCTCCTGAAAACCTTGTCTAGCAGCTTGGGGCCGTAGACTTTACGCGGATAATGACATAGTTCACAGAACATAACTCCCTAGTTGCCAGAGAATGAGAGAAGGCAAGAAGTGAAAACAAGATACTGGAATGCTTCTAACGTGCCACCACCATCCAAAGAGAGTGAGAGAGAGAGAGTTACCAGTACTGACACCAAACTGTTCCGAAACGAGTTAGATTCCAGCCAGAAGCTACATACAGTTACAGGAAAAACGGGTGAAGCCAGGATAGGATTGGAGGAGGTGGAGCTTTGGGGCTGGGCAATCCCTTTCGGTTAACGCTGGAAAGAGGAGTCCACCAGAGAGAATCAACATTCCGGTCGTCGTCGGGAAGCGATGACCATGTACCCATCTTCCTCACTCGACGTGCGCAAAGCTTTTTCTTCTCTCAAAATTCCAATATGGAGACAGAAAAGGAGGCATCTGAAAGCGATTGCAATGGCCGTCCGATGCGACGCACAGTGGAGACCACCATCGGGTATTTACCATCGTCCTTTCTCAGGCCTTAATTTCTGATCCCCCAAAGTAGAGTATTTCAATCGATCTGGTTATGACTTGATTCCATTTACCGGTCGATGTAGAGTCGTCACATTTGATTTGATTATTATTTTTCAAAATACTTTTGAAACTTTTTTTGGTTTACTTTGTAATTATTGTTACATGTCGTTTATCTATTTTTCAAATGAATATAAATGTTTTTTTTTTTTTTGTGTATTCGCTTGATTTACAGGATCATTAGTTTGCGTAGCCAATTGGATTTTATTTCCAATTTTTCCAACAAGGGTTTTCAGTTTTAACTCTCTATTTAGGCTGACGGTGCTTTTAATAGTAGTCTAACCATTTACTGCTACTCGTAAATGCATTTTTATATAAGTGAATAAGAGTTTGATCCCGGAGATGTGTGGGTGGATCACCTTAATTATGTTCACACGGTACACTGCTGCCAGGATTGCTGGTGCCAAATGTGTCAAACTCATCTTGTTAGATACGGCATACAATATTCATGGTTCGAGCTTTTTCAGTGGTTAAATAATTAATATTATTAAGATTTTGAAGAAGTGGTCTGGGTCGTCGAGTCCGGGAGATGTGTGGTTGGATCAATGGAGTTAGACAAACGAAAGTGCTACCTCATTGCTGCCCAAATGTGTGGCTGTGATTTGAAGATACACTGGTGTAGTAATATACGTGGTAGAAAATATCTTGTAGAAAACTGTCTTTTTCAAAATATTAGAAGAGAACTACATACCTGTGTAGGCACTCCGGCATGATTTTTCCCACCAAGAACCAACCGGTGATCAGCTGGGTTCTTCCCTCTCTCATAGAGTGCAACGCCCACTCAGCCAGGCTGATCTCTTCCATGGGACGTGACGGCAACTTTGGTGCCTGTAGACCTTGCCAAAGCCACCACAGCCAAGGAGGCGGGCATCGTCAAAACTGTTGGTGGCTGCCATTATCTCAGAGAGCGAAAAATGCCGACAATGAGTGTTGGGGGAGCGATTGAGTGTCGCCTCACTGCATCTAGAATTGTTGGTAGCTGTTGGAAATGCAAACCATTTCCTCTTCTGATCTTAAACACCTCAAGCCCATTAAGAATTGGATCAGTGTAATACGGTGGACTATCAATATTTGGATGGAGCTCAATTCGCAAATCACTTTGTTAGTCGTTCGTCAGAGGCATTATTATCATGAAATCTTCATACACTGGCACACCAATGTAAAGAGGAGCATGGACTTCTCTTTTTGCATAGAAAAGCACACATCTAGCCCAGAGTCTGCAGTCATGTTGTTCAAATACACGTTGAAAGAGAGAAACTGAGATCGACAACATGAATACAAGATGTAGAAAACAAGGAGTGAAAAGACAAATCATTGGTAGCTTGAATGATGGTCAAGCAAGATTCACATCGAACATGTGATCAGAGGGTAGTCAACAGCCAAATCAGCCTCCATTTCATCAAGCTGCGGACTTGAACTGGCCTGAGAATAAGACCAGCGGTAGGAAACAAATGCAGCCTTGTACTAGAGGGTTGAAGGAGGAAGCGGAGGGGAACAGAGTCGGGGTGGCAACGCCTAGCAGAAGCAAGGCAAGTTGTCTGTTCATCTCGTTGAGCAGCCTTATAATCGAATGCAGATATCTACTTCACTTCACCTGTATTGAGACACTTGTTGCCTTTCCAGGGATGGAAAAAAAGAAAAGGAAAAAGACAATCGTGGGGTGGATATCATAGTTTTCCATCCTTTCCTCTTCGACGATCTAGAGAGGCTCTGATACCATTTTAGATTTCAGAGTTACTGAAATCTCTCTGCAATCGGTGTATAGATACCTGCAAGAAGAAGTGGTCTCAAGGGAGACCGCAGAAACAGAAAGAGAATAGAAGGCGAAAGAAGATTCTTTATTCATTTTCTGTATATATATGTAAATAGAAGTATACTTCTTGGTGGGATACAGTTGTAACACCGCAAGCACTGCTGAGTCTTCGAGACTCTTCTTCAACACGTATCAGCTAGGTAACCAAACACGTGATCTCAAACTTACAATATCTAGACAAGACCTGAGAAGTTGGTTGCCAACTAAAGTACAAATCTGAAAAATGTTTTTAAGGCTGTACAGAAGATCGATCTATTGGATTCCAAGTCACAAAACACGGTACCAGAGTGCATCATTTCTGAATCACAGGTGAACAATCATCATCAGGTACGCAGGTATTTGCTAGCTCCTCATTTGCCTCCTCAGCTTGCAGCTGCAGACGGAGAGCCAACTCCAAATTCATGAGCACGTTGGCCATGGAAGGACGGTCTTCTCTCCGATCCGCCGAGCACTTCTCTGCTATTTGTACAAACTTGTGCAGACATTCTGGTGCAATTTTCCCTTTCAGGAACGGATCGATAATCTCGTTGAGGCTTCCATTCCTCCGGTGCTGCGCTGCCCACGCAGCCAGGTTCATCTCTGTCGAAGGGCACGACTCATCAAGTGCAGGTCGAGCGCAGAGAACCTCAAGTAGCACAACCCCAAATAAGTAAACGTCTGATTTTTCAGTGAGCCGCTTTGTCCGAAAGTACTCCGGATCAAAGTAGCCGAAGGTGCCCTTCACCAGCGTGCTCACATGGCTGCAATCCAGCGATGGGGTCATTTTAGAAATACCGAAATCAGAGACCTTGGCCACCCAATTCTCATCAAGAAGTATGTTGGCGGTCTTCACGTCTCTGTGTATAAGGATGTGCTTGGCTCCGGTGTGGAGATGGTGCAGCCCCTTGGCCGCACCGATGCAGATCTCGAGCCTTTGTCTCCAAGACAATGGTGAGGCTTTTCTGCCGTAGAGGTGTTCACGCAGATTGCCACGAGCCATGTACTCGTAAACCAGAATCATAACTGTCCTCGCAGTAGCCGATCAGGGAGACCAGGTGGCGGTGGCGGAGTTTCGAGAGCATCTCGATTTCGTTGTGGAATTCTTGAGCCCCTTGCTGCGAGAGCTCGCTCCCCCTTTTTACGGCGACTACGATGCCACCGTCAATAACGCCCTCGTAGACCTTGCCGTGACCACCGGCCCCAAGAAGGAGAGAATCGCTGAAGTTGTCGGTGGCCTCCACGATCTCTGAGAACCTGAAGTGCCGGCAATAACCATTAGAGGCGTTTCTTAGAGCGCCCAGGCTCTTCTCTGCTGAAAATGCAGTCGATTTCCCGTTTTTCCCTTCTGCATAAAGAGATAGCGGGACCCACGTCGACCCACTACCACCACTCCCTTTCTCCTTCTTCTTCCTCTGGCGCCCGCACAACAGGCAGCAGATGCAAGCGCCGACGACAAGCGCGGCAGCTATGCCGCCCTTGGCGCCTGCAATCTCGTGGCTGTGACCACCACTATGACGACCAACGGAAGAACTATTCTCCTGTGCAGGCGATGGCGGCGGGAGGTCTTGATTTGGTCCGGCAAGGTTCCCTGAAGAGTCATTGATCTTGAACACTTCAAGCCCATTAAGAATTGCATCTGCTTAATACGGGTGAACATCAACATCTGGATGGAGCTCAATTCGCTTTGCTTGCCACTCGACGGAGGCACTATTACCATGTAATCTCTATACACTGCTACGCCAGTGTATGGAGGAGCTTGGACGTTTTCCTTCGCACTGTAAATCACATCGAATCCAGGATCCGCGGTCATGTTGTTCACGTACACATTGAATACCCTTTGGTTCTCTTTGAACACCGCAGACTGAATCTCACAAAAATGAAGTCTAATCAAGTAGCGGAATCCATTATCGACAGGAATATACCAAGTGAGGTTGTAGTTCAGGTTGAGAGAGGTATTAGAACCCATGGACCGAGCAGTACCATACAGGTCTGGTGGAGCAATATACTCCGGGACAGCCTTTGAGTACTGGATACTTACGTTGGGATCACGGGAGTAGGAAACTCCAAAACCAGCTCCAAAGATGTATTGAGAGTCATCGTGCCAGGTTCGAGAGAGGCCGGAATCAGAGGTGGGGGAGATGTAAGCCCCTCTTACGTTTAACCGAACGACAGTTTGCTGAGCCTCAGAATCACGTATGAGGAATATTAGGTCCTTTGAAACAATATAGGCACCTGAAGGGAACAATTATGGCAATCTCTATGCCATTGATGAAAGCCAACGAATCTGGGGTGCTTAGTGAAGGAGTGAAGGTGAGGGTGAGGGAGCCAGAGGAGGGGACAGTGACGAAGAACTCACGCATGATGTAGGCTTGTGAGAGGGCTAAAGCGGTGATGGCGGGGCTGAAGTTGTTGAGCAGATTGTAAAGCTCAGTTGTGACAGAAAAGAAGGCATTCTTAGGGTCTCGGCCATTGTAGACAGCAGGGAAAAAGTGGAGCCGAACAAAATGACGACCTTTAGAAAGTGTAGTAAAGTTGTAAGAGGAAGCAAAAGTGAAGATGCGAGCAGTTTGGTAGGGAACAACAGAAGGGAGTTCAGCGCTAGAAGTTTGGGCAGCGAAAGAAGATTGTAAATTTGAGGGACCAAAGTGGGTGGTGGAGTCGTTGGTCCATGGACGCTTATCGTCATCAACGCTGTCAGAGGAAGCGCCACAGTTGAGAAAGATACTCACGGGTTTGAAGAAAGGTGTGGAGCCGACAATAGAAGAAAGGAGCAACAAACAGAAGATAGATAGCATAAGCTGAGGCAGCGAGTAAGTTGATTCCTTCATCTTCCTGAGACACCTGAAACCCAACGAAAGCCCAGAATCTACTTGACCATGCCAATGTAAATGAAAAATTTCTAAGTATCAAGAGAACTATTGCTAAAAATATTTATGTTGTTTTGCAGAGGTAAGACTCTTCGAGATAAACGTCTACAATTTCCAAATATCAGAGGATCCCGAGCATTTTCGAGACCAAAAAATCCCGGTGGACAGTCTATTATTGGCCTGAAAATGTAAAACGGGCAGGAAGGAGGGATGAAAAATGGAGCTCTGTTTTCGTAGAAGTATTTGATTAGCGATTGAAGAGATGATAGCAGCGCATGCAATCAAATTCACTGAAACCATAAATGCAACGGCAGGAATTCTAGAAAAAATTCAGAAAATAGAAATGAAATTTTGTATATCCGACTTTTGACATTTTGCCATGGAAAACGCAGATTGTCCAACTGCTCAAAGGAGAGTGCTCCTGGCACACTCGCCTAGCAGCTTAGAGCCTTATATTTCGTGCGGATAACACCAGAGTTCAGAAAACTTAACTCCCCAGAGTTGCCAGAAAATGAGAGAAACAAAGAACAGTCAAAAGCGGAGACAAGATGCTGGAGGGACGTCGGTTTCTAACCCTTCACCGCTGTAAAAGAAAAGAGAGTGAGAGGGAGTTACCAGTACTGACAACAAATCGCTCTGAAACGAAGTAGATTTTGGCCGGAAGCTTCATGCAGCCATAGGAAGAACGGGTGAAGCCAGGATTTGAGGATATGGAGGTCTGCGGGTGGGTGATACCTTTTTGGTAAATATAGCTTGTGATGGAGGAGGAACACTGAGGAGTCCACGAGGAGAGGATCGACATTCCGGTCATCGTCGCGGCCATGCATCCATCTCCTCCCCTCGACATACGCAAAGCCTTCTCTCTCTTTTCCAAAATTCCAAAGTGGAGACAAAAAAGGCTCCATCAGAAAGCGATGATAATGGCGGTCCGATGCGACCTGCAGTGGAGAGAACCATCGATCGGGTTTTTTACCTTCTTCCTTTCTCAGGCATCAATTTCTGATCCTCCCGAAGCAGAGTATTTCAGTCGACCTCGTTATGAATTGATTCCTTTTACCGGCCGTCGTGGGGCTTCACGTTTCATGTGCTTATAATTTTTCAAAATATTTTAAATAGTTTTCACTTTCTTTGTAATTATTTTTACATGTTGTTTACTTATTGTTGAAACGAGTATACATAAATGTTTTTTGCTTATTCGCTTGATTCCTATGATCATTATGTTGCTTAACCAATTCGTTTTTATTTCCAATTTTCCCAACAAGGTGGGTTTTGAGTTTTAAAACTCTATTTGGGCCAATGGTGCTTTAATTGGTAGCAATTAGCATTTGGGCAATTTTATCAAAAGAAATTTGATTTATCAATTCTTAAGGTATATATTTTCCACATGTGATAATATAGTTTTAACATCATAACAATTCCAACTGTTGTTGCTATTATTTTTTGTAATTAAATATTTACTCTTCAACTCTGAACATGAAATAAAAAGAGTGGATAACAGAGCGTATATTGTGTCAATAAGCATGTATATTTTTTGAATGTGAAGACCTAGTTTTAGTCTAACGACCAGACTGCGATAATCATTTACTACTCATAAATAACTTTTTATTAGTGTGTTTATATATATATATATATATATATATATATGTATATATATATATATATATATATATATATATATATATATATATATATATAAAGATATATACGACTTTCAATTTCCATTCGACTGCTTCCTTTTCAAGGATTAAGAAAGAAGAAACTCTGGCGAAAAATTCTGTCCTGCTTGATTAGGTATCAGCTTCCATGCACATAAACCCCAACACATTCTAAAGTTCGAGCAAGAACACGTGAACTTGGTGTTGAGGCCGGCAGTATATAAAACAAAAGTAGGATTCCAAAATTTTCTTTTGTTAAATTGTTGGCTGGACATCCTAAGTTTCCCACTCCACACAATAGTTGAGATAAAGAAAACCTTGCTAACAATACGGGTGCAAACTCTCGTAAAATAGAACAGTTCGATGGTGAGACCATTAAGTTTTCTTTTGCGCAAGGGAGCGACCAAGCTCCACAGGTGACGACGTCAGCCGTCACTATTTCACTTTCCACACTACTGAGCTAACTTTTCCATCTTCACAGCTACATGCTCCGTGAATCCATGGCGGCCTGCCCAATACAAGTTGACACGCTTCTGTTATCATCAGTTTTCCACACAGTGGAAGACATGGACACCCCTTCATCATCACCATCTAGGCTCACATTGGAATAACCAGCAGCCAATCCCTCATCCATGTTCCCCTCTTCTTCCCTGATCTGTAAAAACAAGGCAATCTCCAAATTGCTTACCACATTGGCCATAGACGGACGCTTTGCACTTTTTTCTGCCAAGCACTTCTCGGCGGTTTTTGCATACCTGTGTAGGCACTCCGGCATGATTTTTCCCTCCAAGAACCGATCAATGATCTGCTCGGTTCTTCCCTCTCTAATAGACAACAACGCCCACTCAGCCAGGCTGATCTCTTCCATTGGACGTGACATGTCGATCACGGGCCGAGCAGACAGAAGCTCTAACATAACTACCCCGAATGAGTAGACGTCTGATTTCTCTGTCAACCTGCGCAGGCGGAAGTACTCTGGATCAAAGTAGCCGAAGGTGCCCTTCACCCCTGTGCTCACATGGCTGCAATCCAGTGACGATCCCATCCTCGAGAGGCCGAAGTCGGAAACCTTGGCCACCCAATTCTCATCCAAGAGTATGTTTGTGGTTTTCACATCCCTATGTATAAGCGTATAGGTGGCTCCCGCATGAAGATAATGAAACCCCTTAGCCGCACCAATGCATATCTCAAGTCTCTGCCTCCAAGATAAAGGTGGGTGGTTAGTGCCATACAAGTGTTGACGCAGGGCGCCGTGAGCCATGTAATTATAGACAAGGATCATCTCGGAACTGTCGTATACCAGGTGGCGGTGGCGGAGCTTCGAGAGCATCTCGATTTCGTTTTGGAATTCGTGAGCGCCTTGGTGCGAGAGCTCGCTTCCCCTTTTTACGGCGACTACGATGCCACCGTCAATAACACCCTTGTAGACCTTGCCGAAACCGCCGGCCCCAAGAAGGAGAGACTCGCTGAAGTTGTCGGTGGCCTCAACGATCTCTGAGAACCTGAAGTGCCGGCAATAACCACTAGAGGCGTTGCTTAGAGCGCCCAGGCTCTTCCCTGCTGAAGATGCAGTCGATTTCCCGTTTTTCCCTTGTGCATAAGGAGATAGCGGGACCCACGTCGACCCACTACCACCACTCCCTTTCTCCTTCTTCTTCCTCTGGCACCCGCACAACAGGCAGCAGATGCAAGCGCCGACAACAAGCGCGGCAGCTATGCCGCCCACGGCGCCTGCAATCTCGAGCCTGTGACCACCACCACCATGACGACCAATGGGAGAACTATTCTCCTGTGCAGGCGCTGGCGGCGGGAGGTCTGGATTTGGTCCGGCAAGGTTACCAGGTGCGTTATTGATCTTGAACACTTCAAGCCCATTAAGTATTGCATCTGCGTAATGTGGTTCAACATCAATATCTGGATGGAGCTCAATCCACAAATCGCTTTGCTTGCCATTCGACCGAGGCAGTATTACCATGTAATCTCTATACACTGCCACCCCACTGTAAGGAGGAGCTTGGACGCTTTCCTTCGCACTGAGAATTACATCGAATCCAGGATCCGCAGTCATATTATTCACGTACACATTGAATACCCTTCGGTTCTCTTGAAACACCTCAGACTGAATCTCACAAAAATGAAGTCTAATCAAGTAGCGGAATCCATTATCGACAGTAATAGACCAAGTGAGGTTGTAGTTCAGGTTGATAGAGGCATTAGGACCCATAGACCGAGCAGTGCCATACACGTCTGGTGGAGCAATGTACTCCGGGACAGCCTTTGAGTACTGGATACTTACGTTGGGATCACGGGAGTAGGAAACTCCCAAACCAGCAGCAAAGACGTATGGAGAGTCATCAGACCAGGTTCGAGAGAGGGCAGAATCAGAGGTGGGGGAGATGTAAGCCCCTCCTACGTTTAACCGAACGATAGTTTGCAGAGCATCAGAATCACGTATGGGGTATATTTGGTTGGTTGGAACAGTGGAGGCACCTGAAGGGAACAATTCCGGCGAAGACACAATCTCTATTCCATTGATGAAGGCGAACGAATCGGAGGTGTTTGGTGAGGGAGTAAATGTGAGGGTGAGGTAGCCAGAGGAGGAGACAATGACGAAGAACTCACGCATGATGTAGGCTTGTGAGTTGGCTAAAGCGGTGATGGCGGGGCTGAAGTTGCTGAGCAGAGTGTAAGGCCCAGTTGTGACAGAAAAGAAGGCATTCTTAGGGTCTCGGTCATTGTAGACAGCAGATAAAAAGTGGAGCCGAACGAAATGACGACCTTCAGGAAGTGCAGTGAAGTTGTAAGAGGAAGCAGAAGTGAAGATGCGAGCAGTTTGGTAGGGAACTACAGAAGGGAGTTCAGCGCTAGAAGTTTGGGCAGTGAAAGAAGATTGTAAATTTGAGGGACCAAAGTGGGTGGTGGAGTCGTTGGTCCATCGACGCTTATCGGCATCAACATCGTCAGAGGAGCTGCCACAGTTGAGAAGGATACTCACGGGTTTGAAGGAAGGTGTGGAGCTGACAAGAGAAGAAAAAAGCAACAAATGGAAGATAGATAGCAGAAGGAGAGGCAGCCAGCAAGTTGATTCCTTCATCTCCCTGAGACACCTGAAGCCGAACAAAAGCACAGAATCTACTTTACCATGTACATGTAAATGAAAAATTTCTAAGCATCCAAGAGAAATATTGCAGTGAAAAAGACTATTCCGGACAAAATTTGCAACTTTCTTAGCATCCCAACCATTTTTGAGACTATAAATATTGGCTTGAAAATTTAAGCGGGGAGGTAGGAAGTAAGGAGAAGAAAAGAAGCTCTTTTCACGAAAGCAATTTGATTAGCGATTGAAGGGGTGATAGCAGCACCTGCAATCAAATTTACTGAAACCACAAATGCAGAGCAGCGATTGAAATTCTAAAAAAAAAAAAAAAATCAGAAAATAGAACAGAAATAAAATTTGTATACTCCGACTTTTGATATTCCGCCGGGAAAAACGCAGATAGAGCTACTGCACGCGAGAGCTCGCTCCTGGGACACTCGTCTAACGACTTGGATTTTACTGGATGACGGCAAAAAATTTCACAGAATAACTCTCCAGTTGCCTGAGAGAAACAGAGACGGGCAATAAGCGAAAACATGATGCTGGAGCGGAAGGACGTCCGATTCCAACACGCCACCTACATAGTGTGTGTGAAAGAGAGAGAGAGAGAGAGTAGTTACCAGTGCAGACAACAAATTGCTCCCAGACGAGCTAGATTCCAGCCGGAAGCTTCATCCAGCTTAAGGAAGAACGGGATTGGAGGAGATGGAGCTCTGGCGGTGGAAGATACCTTTTTGGTAAATATCGCGTGGGATGGAGGAGGAAGACTGAGGAGTCCACCAGGAGAGAATCGACATCGTTGGGAAGCGACGACCATGCATCCATCTCCTCCACTCGACCTACACGAAGTGTTTTCTCTCTCTTCCAAAATTCCAAAATGGAGACAGAAAAGGCTGCATCAGAAAGCGATGATAATGGCGATCCGATGCGACGCGCAGTGGAGACAACCATCGATCGGGTATTTACCTTCTTCCTTTCTCAGGCATCGAATTTCTGATCCCCCGAAGCAGAGTATTTCAATCGAACTGGTTATAAATCGATTCCAATTAATTGCCGACGTGGGGAAGTCGCGTTTCATATGCTTATTATTTTTCAAAAAATAAAAAATAAAGTTTTTTGTACCTTGTAATTATTTTTACATGTAGTTTATCTATTTTTCAAACGAATATGAACAATGTTTCTTGCTTATTCGCTTGATTGCCAGTATCATTGTACTGCTTAGCCGATTCGATTTTATTTCCAATTTTTCCAACATGGTTACTGAGTTTTGACTCTCTATTTAGGCTGACGGTGCTTTTAATCGATAGCAACTAGCATTTGGGCGATTTTTCATTTAACAATTCTTAAGATATACATGTTTTTCACATGTGATAGTATACTTTTAAGATCATAACAATTCCAACTGTTTATTACTACTATTTTCTCTAATTAAATATTTGCACTTCAACACCGAACATGAAATAAAAAAGAGGTCATACCGTGTCAACTAGCATACACACACATATATATATTTTATGAACGTGAAGACTAACGACCGAAATGTTCTAATTATTTACTACTCATAGATAAGTTTTTGTTAGTGAAAAGAAATACATATAAGCGTAAGTTTTTAGTAAGAATGATTTCCCGGTTGTTTCATGTTGACAATGACAAGCATCTGGGCGGCGGATTATAAACAAGAAGATAGAGACAAATAATAAAACTTTAAAGAAACAAAATATGTTTCGTCTTATACCTAACAGGCAATAGAGGCGGTGAAAGATTGGAGAGAATTCAAGGGCTTAAATGTTTCTTTATGATGAGAAGTTATGAGATCACCTTGTCTAGCGACCTAATTGTTGATTGATTATTTTAAAGAAGTTAAGAAACTTATTTGACTAATGGATGATATATGCCATGCATGACCACAGATGTATAGATCTTGCATATTTGTCGTTCATTTAAATAAATTAAGGTAGATAAGATTTTGAGGAGGTTATTGCACTATTGATTTGTCCACTTCCAATGAGCGAACCCTATCTGGTGTTAGCTAAGACGTTTGAGACTTTATTGGATGTGAGGTCCTGGATCGTCGGATGGAGAAGATGTGCGGCTGGATGATTGGTTGTTCTGATTTGATGTCAATGTACACATTGTTGACACTTTCATATATTCAGATTTCGGATCATATATCTTGTGGTTCAGTTTTACGCTGAATTATGACTCCAATTGGCTTAATTTCCTTTCTTATAATTATTCTATAGGTATACAGCATAGTCACAAATAATATTTTGAAGTTACAAATTAAATGGTGAGGTTTTTCTTGAGTATATTACCAAGAACTGAAAAAAGGTGGCAAAAACGGGTAAAAGAGGGCAAATTTTTAAAAATTAAAAAATAAAAGTAGGGGGAAAATAAATTTAGTGATAAACTAATAACACAAACATAAAAAACTAAGTAGACTTGCAACAAATAAAAAATAGAAAATTAAAAAAAAACTGCTTGCCATTGATAAAACGTGAACAAAATGAAAAAAAAGGGAAAAAAGTTGTTTTCGTGTATTTCTGTTTTTAATTTAAAAAAACTTTTTTAAAAATTTTAAAGGGCAATTTGATTTATCGCGTTTTTTTTTTTTGAAAAAAATGTGTTTTTTATGACATTGGATATAGTTTGTGATGATTAGGAATATGTTTAGTGGTGGTATTATTATTGATGTGCTTATTCATCGTGTTCTTACGGATCCTATTTTCTCATTCTTATTGATAATTTTTTATGATATTATTATATTCTTACATTTTATTGCATTGTATTCTTTTCCTGAATATTGCATCATATAAGATTACAAAATTTTCAATTTTTCTTCCCAGATCACTACACAAGTTGTTGTCGTTGTAAATACTTCGCTTGAGCTATAAGCTATGTAAGCTTCTCCCACGATCTGCATGATTTCTTCATAAACTAAAATATTATGAAAGATTAACTTAGCTTTTAAAGCTAGTGTTACGCACGCTGCTGCCAAACAAGGGATGTTCAGACGCTAAATTTAGATTTGAAGGAGCTGAGTTGCATTTGGAACTGAAACATACGCGACTGGATCAGATATTATTAATTCTTCACCTTGTATGTAAGAAGATGCATTGGATCAGATATTAATTCCATTCATATCGATCTATTCCGTCATATTACAACCCAAGCAGGATTGGATACAAAACGTAATTTGAATAAACGGATCCTGCCCCAATCTGAGTGGATATATAGGCAAAATCTTATTTCAATTCATTTCTAACATCTTCAAGTTGATTAAGAACAACATGACCTCAATGTCCAAAGCGTTTCTTGTCCAAACCAGGCCTGGTACGCAACGGATTTGCTCTTGAGCGGAGTCCATAACACAATCGTGAAATTATTACTTTAAGTTGATTCAATTTCATAAATTTCCTGTACATCACGAACAGATGGTCTGCTTCTCTCGTCCCTTGAAGACACGGATGCCTCTTCATCGTCCATTAAAGAACTGTTAGACGATCCCACCTCCTTCATGTTCCCCTCGTCTGCGCGGAATTGAAGAGCCAGAGCAAGCTCCAAACTGCTTACCACATTGGCCATAGATGGACGCTCTCCGCTTCTTTTAGCCAAGCAGTTGTATGCGGTCTGCGCGGAATTGAATCTGCCAGTACGAGAAACACTCCGAAGATGCCAATGCTCAAAGGAGGATGAACAGAACCGAACAGAGGGGAGGGCGTGAAAGGCGATACCTCCTTGTCGGGCAATGGACATGTGCTAGGTGGGCCGTTGGCCACACAGTCTCACAAATTTTTAAAATTTCAAATTAGTGATTTTCAATAATTTATTTATTCATATATTAGGTGCCCCTTAACTTTATTCAATAATTTATTTATTCACTTTACCATGTTTGTTAATTTTTGAAGCAATAGCGATTGAACAAAAATTTATGGTTTTGCCACTGGCATGATGTAAAAATCAAACCACTTAAATTCTTATTAAAAATACATCAAACAAAAGAGAAACATGCCAACATGCTTACAAACACTAATTTAATATAAAGCATACTTTGAAAACGTGGGGATGATTAGGCCCCAGCTTTTGATTAGAAAATAACGAATATATACTGATCATTTGTGTGTGTTTGTTCATTTGTAAAGGAGTACCATTTCACCGGTCTAAGTGTTATGTTTGAGATTCCTTATTTTTGGTGTTCAACATGAGGATCTTTGTATGAGTCTTTGAACACTCTTGTAAGTAAAGTCTAATCAATCTTTTAGCTTACATTCCCTTGTGATGTAATGCCTTTTTAAGTAAATGAAACAAGTCATTACAAGTTCTTCTTCTCCTTGTGTCTATTTACGCACTCTTTGTTTTCAAGTTATCTGTGCATTTGCTTACCTTTTAAACTTACGACAGTTTGAAGGACTGTCGTATCTCACAGGCCGGCGAGAACAATCGCTCCGTGACTATTTATAAGTAGTTCTGAAAAACATTGGTTTGTTGTGAGGTGCCCTATAATTTGGGTATGTTTATCAGACATAAGTTCAAGTGACTTGGTGGTGTTGACCAGTTGGACATCATACCTTTCGATAATAGTATCTGGGTGTCAAGAGCAGGAGCAAAAGTCCATAGACGCGTAGCCTCCCTGAGGCAGATTGGGTGAGAAGCCAAACATGCAAAAGGATTGTCCAAAAAGATATGGGCTCTTAGTGTTGACATGGCTAACATGTTTCAAATTTTACTAAGGAAAAATGTTAAAAGCCATAAAAAAATAGAAAACCCTAAATTTGGACTAGTCTTAATATGAAACAAGTAACTGCGATGTGAGAGTAACTGCGATGTGACGGGTGCATCACGATGAGACAAGTAACTGTGAGATGTGGTGGGCAGGCCGACGTTGGCGCAATAAAAGGCAATGAAGGAGATGATTGTTTTTTCATCATTAACAACGATTTATTTATGAACGCAAGAATAATAGGTCAATGAAAACTTAGATAACTGAATCGACAAGGGCTGTATAAAGTGGGTGGACTTGCTTAAAAATAAAACAATTTGATGGTGACACCATATTTAGGCCAGAGAATGACCAAGCTCAACAGATAAATTTTACTTTCCACATGCTAAGATAAATTTTAAGATAATTTTCTATCTGAACAACACGAGTAGATGCACAAGTGCATACCATATCGCTCAGCTACATGCTCCGTGAATCCATGGCGGCCAGCCCATCAGAAGTCCACCGGATTTTCTCATCATCAGTTTGCCACACCATGGAAGACATGGACACCCCTTCATCATCACCATCTAGGCTCACATTGGAATAACCAGCAGCCAGTCCATCATCCATGTTCCCCTCTCCTTCGCTGATCTGTAAAAACAGGGCAATCTCCAAACTGCTTACCACATTGGCCATAGACGGACGCTCTGCACTTTTTTCTGCCAAGCACTTCTCGGCGGTTTCTGCATACCTGTGTAGGCACTCCGGCGTGATTTTTCCCTCCAAGAACCGATCAATGATCTGCTCGGTTCTTCCCTCTCTAATAGACAACAATGCCCACTCGGCCAGGCTGATCTCTTCCATTGGACGTGACATGTCGATCACAGGCCGAGCACACAGAAGCTCTAACATAACTACCCCAAATGAGTAGACGTCTGATTTCTCTGTCAACCTGCGCAGGCGGAAGTACTCTGGATCAAAGTAGCCGAAGGTGCCCTTCACCCCTGTGCTCACATGGCTGCAATCCAATGATGACCCCATCCTCGAGAGGCCGAAATCAGAAACCTTGGCCACCCAATTCTCATCCAAGAGTATGTTGGCGGTCTTCACGTCCCTGTGTATGAGTGTGTAGGTGGCTCCGGCATGAAGATAATGAAGCCCCTTAGCCGCACCAATGCATATCTCAAGTCTCTGCCTCCAAGATAAAGGTGGCTGGTTAGTGCCATAGAGGTGTTGACGCAGGGTGCCGCGAGCCATGTAGTTATAGACAAGGATCATCTCGGAACTGTCATCACAGTAACCGATTAGGGACACCAGGTGGCGATGGCGGAGCTTAGAGAGCATCTCGATTTCGTTCTTGAATTCATGCACTCCCTGCTCTGCTTGTTGGTTCCCACGCTTGATGGCAACTTTGGTGCCGCCATCTATTTCACCTATGTAGACCTTGCCGAAGCCACCACGCCCAAGGAGGAGAGCATGGTCAAAATTGTTGGTGGCTGCTATTATCTCAGAGAGCGAAAAATGCCGACAATGAGTGATGGGGAAGTGATTAAGTGTCGCCTCATTACATCTAGAATCCTTGGTAGCTGTTGGAAGTGCAAACCATTTCCTCTTCGCCTGCTCAAGGGGAGATTGCAGTTTATGTTGACGTCCACCACCAACATCGCTCCATTTCGTCTTCCCTTTACCTTTCTTCTGTTGTCTAATCAGCACCAAGTAGAGGATGATAGCAATCCCCAACGCCACGACAGTTACTGTTCCAATCACAACACCTATGATTGGGGTCTTATGGCCACCGTCACGCCCTACTTTTTCGGGTGAAGGCGGAGGCGAGAGGTCTGGATTTGGCCGTGCAAGGTTTCTAGAGAGATCGCTGATCTTAATCACCTCAAGCCCATTAAGAATCGCATCTGCGTAATATGGTTGAACATCAATATCTGGATGGAGCTCAATCTTCAAGTCGCTTTGTTTGCCACTCGACGAAGGCACTATTACCATGTAATCTCTATACACTGCTACGCCAGTGTATGGAGGAGATTGGACGTTTTCCTTCGCACTGTAAATCACATCGAATCCAGGATCCGCAGTCATGTTGTTCACGTACACATTGAATACCCTTTGGTTCTCTTGGAACACCTCAGACTGAATCTCACAAAAATGAAGTCTAATCAAGTAACGGAATCCATTATCGACAGTGATAGACCATGTGAGGTTGTAGTTCAGGTTGACAGAGGCATTAGGACCCATAGACCGAGCAGTGCCATATACGTCTGGTGGAGCAATATACTCCGGGACATTCTTTGAGTACTGGATGCTTACATTCTGATCACGAGGGTATGAGACCCCTGAAGCATCAGGAAAGACATACGGCGTGTCATCATACCATGTTCTAAAGAGGCCAGAATCACCAGCGGGTGAGATGTATGCCCCACCAACATTTAGCCGAGCGACAGTTTGCAAGACATGATAATCATATATTCGGAATGTCAGGCCAGGAGTATTAACTATCTGGGAGGAGTTGGAGATGCCAGAGTTGAACAGTTCTGGCGAAGACACAATCTCAATTCCGTTGATGAAAGCGAACGAATAGGGTTTGCCCGATGAGGGAGCGAAAACAAGGGTGAGGGTTCCAGCGTGCCGGATGGTAATGAAGAATTCGTGTATGATGTAAGCTTGGTTGAAGTTTGTGACAATAGTAGCAGGGTTGAAGTTCTCGAGCAAAGTGTAAGCATCAGCAATGACAGAGAAGGTGGCATTATAGGGGTCGAGGTTGTTGTAGTAAGCAGGGAAAAAGTGGAGTCTAAGAAAATGGCGGCCTTCAGAGAGATCAGGAGACGTGTAAGTGGAAGTGGAAGTAAAGACTCGTGCAGTTCCATATGGAACTTTAGATGGGATTGGGAAAAAGTCAATGGTTTTGTTAGCTTGAGTGGGGAAAGAAGATGAGCCAGAGTAAGTGGCGCTAGAATCGTTGCTCCAGCGGCGCTTATCAGCATCGAGATCGTCGGCCGACGCCCCACAGTTTAGAAAGATTACATCCACCGGCTTGAAGGAAGAGGCAGCTGAGCATAACCGAGGGTCAAGAAGCAAGAAACAGCAGATATATTGGAAAAGCAGTCTCTCTGAAAAACTTGCCCTCTTCATCCTCTTTCCGTGACCTGAATATGAGAAACACTTAATTTAGTTCGCTAGGACGTTGATCTCCAGCATGTGAGTTGGAAAATGCTTTACCATTAAAGGCAACAATTGGGGGGCTCCTATCATTTGTTTTTTGGTTCTTTTATTTGGCTGGATGAGGGAAAGGATTCTATTAAATCGAAATCAATCGGACTTGTGGAAATAATCTCTGCGTTCGGCAGGCAAATCTAAGACGGGGCAGGGGTTGAAGAGCACTTAGGGATGTCAACGGATCCGATTCAGATCGGATACATCTTCAACCATATCCGTTTTTTCGGATATTCATATATTCGGATTCGGATTTGAATTCGAATTCGGATAAAGCAAAGTCATATCCGAATCCGAAATCCGATTTTACAATCCGAATCCGATTCGGATCCGAATTTTGAACCGGATTTTGCCATTTTTCAAGTATTAGATAGAGGATATTTGTCTAAAACTGAATCTGATCCGAATCCGTATCCGAATCCGATCCGATATTCATGCATATCCGAATTCGAATCCGAATCCGATCGGATGTCATTTATTAAATCCGAATCCGATCCGATTTCCTAATCGGATATTAAATTTTTATTCATATCCGTTTTTTTCAGATTGGATCGGTGGGATTTCCGATTCAAATGGGATATATTTTCCTAAGCGCACTGCAGAACTAGCACCTGAAGTTCTTCAGAATATGATGGAAAAAATGCCAGAAAAGCGATTCCAAAGCTGACATTTTCACAAAAACGATATTCACAAAAACGGAATAAAGGATGCTATATTCTCATAAATGAACTAGAAAAAGTGCCAATCAACTCTTTTGCTCAGAGGCCTACTCAGGACCTAGGAAAAAAAAAAGGAAAAGAAAAGTGAACTGCGCCAAAGAAGAAAAATATGGCACGTGAAACCGTGGAGGCACCTGAAGGGAACAATTCCGACGATGGCATTGATGAAGGCGAACGAATCAGGGGTGCTTAGTGAGGGACTAAAGGTGAGGGTGAGGGAGCCAGAGGAGAGGGCAGTGACGAAAACTCATGCTTGTTGTAGGGTTGAGTGAGGGCTAAAGCGGTGATGGCGGGGCTGAAGTTGCTGAGCACAGTGTAAGGCCCAGTTGTGCCAGAAAAGAAGGTGAATTTAGGGTCTCGGTCATTGTAGACGGCAGGGAAGAAGTGGAGCCGAACCAAATGACAACCTTCAAAAAGTGCAGTAAAGTTGTCAACTTGTAATAGGAAGCAGAAGTGAAGATGCGAGCAGTTTGGTAGGGAACAAGAGAAAGGAGAACAGAAAGGTCGCTGGAAGTTCAGGCAGAGAAACAAGATTGTAAATTTGAGGGACGAAAGTGGTTGGTAGAGTCGTTGGTCCATCGACGCTCAAAAAAAAGCAACAAATGGAAGATAGGTAGCAGAAAGGCGTAAGTTGATTCCTTCATCTCCCTGAGACACCTGAAGCCCAATAAAAGCACAGAATCTACTTTACCATGCACATGTAAATGAAAAATTTCTCAGTATCCAAGAGAAACATGCAGGAGAAACTGTACCAGTCAAAATTTGCAATTTTCCTAGCATCCCAAAATCATTTTTGAGATATTGACTTGAAAATTTAAGCGGGGAAAGTAGGGAGAAGAAAAGGAGCTCTGTTTTCACCAAAGCAATTTGATTAGCGATTGAAAAGGTGATAGTAGCACCTGCAATCATATGTACTGAAACCACAAATGCAACGATTGAAATTCTAGAAAAAATTCAGAAAATAGAAAAGAAATGAAATGTGTATTATCTGACTTTTTATATTCCGCCGGGGAAAACGCAGATTGACCGACTGCGCACGGGAGCTCGCTCCTGGGAAACTCGTCTAACGACTTGGACTTTACCGGATGACGCCAAAAATTCACATAATAACTCTCCAGTTGCCTGAGAGAAACAAAGACGGGCAATAAGCGAGAACATGATGCTGGAGGGGAAGGACGTCGGATTCCAACACGCCGCCAACATAGTGTGTGTGTTAGAGAGAGAGAGAGAGAGAGAAGTTACCAGTACAGACAACAAATTGCTCCCAAATGAGTTAGATTCCAGCCGGAAGCTTCATCCAGCTAAAGGAAGAACGGGATTGGAGGAGATTGAGCTTGGGGATGGGCAATACCTTTTTGGTAAATATAGCATGGGATGGAGGAGGAAGACTGAGTCGTCCACCAGGACCGGACCAGGAGGGAATCGACATTCCGGTCGTTGTCGCGACCATCACTCCCTTTCTCGTCCACTCGACGTACTCAAAGTGTTTTCTCTCTCTTCCAAAATTCCTAAAATGGAGACAGAAAAGGCTGCATCAGAAAGCGATGATAATGGCGATCCGATGCGACGTGCAATGGAGACAACCATCGATCGGGTATTTACCTCCTTCCTTTCTCAGGCATCAATTTCCGATCCCCCCAAGCAGAGTATTTCAGTCGACCTCGTTATGAATTGATTCCTTTTACCGGCCGACGCGGGGATTCATGTTTCATACGCTTATTATATGTCAAAATATCTTATAGGTCCGTTTTACCTTATAATTATTTTCAGACGTTGTTTATCGATTTTTCAGACGAATATAGATAAGGTTTCTTCCTTATTCTCTCGATTGCCAAGATCCTTGTCCAATTCGATTGTATTTCCAATTTTTCCAACAAGGGCTTTGAGTTTTAACTCTCTATTTAAGCTGATGGTACTTTTAATCTGTAGCAACTAATATTTGGGAGCGTTTTAAATAATTTTTTATTTATCAATTATATATATATATATATCATGTGTGATAATATACTTATAAGATCATAACAAGTCTTACTATTATTTTTTATAATTAAATGTTTACACTTCAACTCCGAACATTAAATAGAAAGAGAGGTCAACACCCTCTATATTGTGTCAATTAGTATATCTATTGTCTTAACGGCCAAACTCTTCTAATTATGTTAGAAAGAAAAAGTAGTAAATGAAGAAGATCGTATACCACACAATTTTTTGGGAAGAGTGACTGTCAATGTGTGATGCCCAATCTTGGTGGCAATGACAAGTATGTGGGCGGCGGACTATAAAGAGTGCGCTTCTTTCTTATATGGTTTTGGATTTATTCATAGGAGCCGGTTGGGATCCGTCGAACCAAGTGCCTGAGCTCAAGAGTGGGTCGAGTTGTTACAATGGTATTAGAGCTGGTTCAACATTCGGAGCTAAAGTCCCACACATGTAGACGTGTGTGCCTTAAGGGGTGGATTGTAACACCCAAAAAATTTAGTTCCGTATTAAATATTACGAGAGATCTTCAAGAGTTTATAAATGGAGTTATTGAATAGATGGTTGTCCAAGTTTTTAATATTTTTTAGACTGATTAGGAGGCGGATTGGGATCTCTCGAACCTGGAGCCCTTGCTCGAGAATAGGTCAAACAACAAGAATTTTTTTCTTGAAATAGTTTTTATGAACCATGAGATAGAAGGGATTTCTAGGGAACCTCCACCCATATCTAACTGACGCCCTGAAAGGTCATACCATTAAAACACAAATTAAGGGAAATTTTTCAGGTGTTTGATTGGGTATCATGCACCCCAAACATATTTTTGGTTGGAGGGAGGTCAATAGTTGGAAAATTGAATGAATACTGTTTATTAAATTGGACGTTGTAAACTATTAACTAATTCCATCCGCCTACCAATCGAAGAGCTTCATCTGTCACATGTTTAATTTTTTAAAGTTCTTTTAAAAATTTGGTTCTTATGTTTTATTTTTTCTACATACACTTATTTAATATAATATTATCGATTTTTGACCGATTCAGCTGCATTGCGGCCACCACAAGAATTAGGGTGACTAGGAACAATCGTTTTTAAGTTCTACTATGTTCGTATTATTAAAAGCTTTTTATCCGAGATAAAACCGTGATACTACTTGTGATCTATAAAAAAGTTCATTTCGCCCATATAAAATTTTTGAAAAATTTTTTGTCATGAGTAGATGCGAGTACAGTATGCCATATCGCTGGACTACATGCTCCGTGAATCCATGGTGGCCTGCTCAGCATAAGTCGAACTGCTTCTATCATCATCAGTATGCCAAACCATGGAAGACATGGACACCTCTTCATCATCACCATCCACGGCCATGGAAGGACCGGCAGCCAATCCCTCCCCCTTCTTCTCCTCTTCTCCGCTGACCTGTAAAAAAAGGGCAAGCTCCAAACTACTTACCACATTCGCCATAGACGGACGGTCTGCACTCTGCCAAGCACCTTTCTGCAGTCTCTGCAAACTTGTGGAGGCAGTCGAGTGCTATCTTTCCCCTTAGAAATGGGTCGATGATCGGCTCGATTCTTCCCAATCTCATAGAGCGCAACGCCCAATCGGCCAGACCGATCTCTTCCGGTCGAGCACACAAAGTCTCTAGCAGAACCACTCCAAACGGGTAAACATCTGATTTCTCGGTCAGCCTGTGGAAGCGGAAGTATTCTGGATCAAAGTAGCCGAAGGTGCCCTTCACCCCTGTGCTCACATGGCTGCAACCCAATGAGGACCCCATCCTCGAGAGGCCGAAGTCGGAAACCTTGGCCACCCACTTCTCATCCAAGAGTATGTTTGTGGTTTTGACATTCCTATGTATAAGCGTATAGGTGGCTCCGGCATGAAGGTAATGAAGCCCTTTAACCGCACCAATGCATATCTCAAGTCTCTGCCTCTGGTTAGTGCCATAGAGGTGATGACGCAGGGTGCCGTGAGCCATGTGGTTATAGACAAGTATCATCTCAGAGTTGTCATCACAGTAAGCGATGAGGGAAACCAGGTGGCGATGGCGGAGCTTAGAGAGCATTTCTATCTCGTTCTTGAATTCACGCACTCCCTGCTGTGATAGTTGGTTCCCTCGCTTGATGGCAACCTTGGTGCCACCGTCTATTATCTCACCCCTGTACACTTTGCCAAAGCCACCAGCCCCAAGGAGCAGTTCATCGTCAAAATTGTTGGTGGCTGCTATCATCTCGGAGAACCTGAAGTGCCGGCAATAAGCATTAGAGACCCGTAGTGCCGGCAATAAGCATTAGAGGCGTTGCTCTGAGCGACCAGGCTCTTCTCTGCTGGAATTAGAGTTGATTTCCCGCTTTTCCCTCGTACGTAAGGCGATAACGGGACCCGCAGGTGCAAGCGCCGGCAACAAGCGCGGCAGCTATGCCTCCCACGGCGCCTGCAATCACGAGGCTGTGACCACCACCATGACGACCAACGGGCGGAGAACTATTCTTAGGTGCAGGCGCCCACGGGAGGTCTGGATTTGGTCCAGCAAGGTTACCAGATGAGTCATTGACCTTGAAGACTTCAAGCCCATTAAGAATTGCATCTGCGTGATTGGGTCCGATCTCAGCATCTGGATGGAGCGTAATCGACATGTAGCTCCGTTCACTTCCCTCTACAGGCACTTCTATGATATAGTCCCTGTACACAGCCACGCCTGTCAAAATAGTAGTGTTGACTTTCTTAGATGCATAGTCAAGCACATCAAATTTAAGATCTGCCGTCATGTTGTTCACATATATGTCGAACACCCTCTGGTTCACGTTGTTGATCTTTGATTGTATCTCACAGAAATGAAGCCTAACCCAGTAGCGAAATCCGTTGTCTATAGCAATATTCCACTGGAGGTTATAGTTCTTGTCGACCGATGCATTAAGCCCCATTGATCGAGCAGTGCCATACACGTCTGTTGGAGCAATATAATCTGGGAAAGCATCAGAATTCTGGACCCTTATATTTGGATCACGGTTGTAGGAAACTCCAAGAGCGGCACCATAGACGTATGGACTATCATCATACCAAGTCCGGAAGAGGAGGCCGGAATCAGAGGTGGGAGTGACGTAAGCTCCGCCCACATTCAGCCGAACGACGGTTTGCAAAGCCTCGGAATGTTGTATGCGAAATATTTGGTCGGTTTGGCCAACGGTGGAAGAAGGGTTAAAGGCGAAGGAACGGAAAAGTTCTATGCCATTGTGAAGGCGAACGAATCAGGGGTGCCTTTTGAGGGGGTGAAGGTGAGGGCGAGGGAGCCAGAGGAGGGTGCAGTGATGAAAAACTCTTTAACGATGAAGGCTTGTGTGAGGGCTAAAGCGGTGATGGAGGGACTGAAGTTGTCGAGCAGAGTGTAAGGCCCAGTGGTGACAGAAAAGAAGGCATTCTTGGATCTCGGTCATTGTAGACAGCAGGGAAGAAGTGGAGGCGAACGAAATGACGACCTTCAGGAAGTGCAGTGAAGTTGTAAGAGGAAGTAAAAGTGAAGATGCGAGCAGTTTGGTAGGGAACAGAAGGGATTTCAGAGTTAAAAGCTTGGGCAACGAAAGAAGATTGTAAATTTGAGTGACCAAAGTGGGTGGTGGAGTCGTTGGTCCATCGACGCGTATCTTCATCAACATCGTCAGAGGAAGCGCCACAGTTGAGAAGGATACTCACGGGTTTGAGGTCATGGGTGGATCTGACAAGAGAAGAAAAAAGCAACAAATGGAAGACAAGTAGCAGAAGGAGAGGCAGCCAGCAAGTTGATTCCTTCATCTCCCTGAAACACATGAAACCCAACAAAAGCACAGAATCTACTTACCATGCACATGTAAATTTTTAAGAAGCACTTTGATTTGCAAGTGAAGAAGCGACAAATTTACTGAAACCACAAATCCAGCGGCTGGAATTCTCGAAAATTCAGAAAAAATAAAAGTACGAAAATTTGTATCAGTCTGACTTTTCATATTCTTGTTATGAAGTCAGTTCAGAAAGTTCTGAATTAATTAGGAGACAGCTGTAATGTAGTTGTTTACAACTGTACGCCACTAGCAAATACTTCTGATACATGTATGTACATCTGTCATATGCTGTATATATATATATATATATCTGATGAATGAGAATAAAGTATGGCTCTCTCTCACGATACTAACATCTCCTTTCTTGCCCCAACTTCAAGAATTCCACATGGAAAACACAGATTGATGTGCACAGGAGAGAGAGCTCCTGAAAAGCTCGTCTAGGAGCTTAGGGCCGTAGAGTTTACGCGGATAATGACATAGTTCACAGGACAGAACTCCCTAGTTGCCAGAGAATGAAAGAAACAAGAAACAGGCAAGAAGTGAAGACAAGCTACTGGAAACATCGGATCCTAACGTGCCACCACCGTCGAAAGAGAGAGAGAGAGAGAGTTACCAGTACTGACAGCAAATTGTTCCCAAACGAGTTAGATTCCAGCCAGAAGCTTCATCTAGTCACAGGAAAAACAGGTGAAGTCAGGATAGGATTGGAGGAGGTGGAGCTTTGGGGGCGGGCGATCCCTTTTGGACCATGTATCCATCTTCCCCACTCGAGGTACGCAAAGCTTTTTCCATCTCTCTCAAAATTCCAATATGGAGACAGAAAAGGCGGCATCTGAAAGCGATGACAATGGCCGTCCGATGCGACGCACAGTGGAAACCACCATCGGGTACTTGCCATCTTCCTTTCTCAGGCCTCAACTTCTGATCCCCCAAAGTAGAGTATTTCAATCAACATGATTATCAATTGATTTCATTTGCCGGCCAATGTAGTTCGTCACATTTGTTTTGATTATTATTTTTCAATACATTTTTTAAACTTGTTTTTTTTTTGGTTTACTTTGTAATTATTGTTACATGTTCGTTTATCTATTTTTCAAATGAATATAAATGATTTTTTTTTTTTTCATATTCGCTTGATTCACGGGATCATTAGTTTACGTAGCCAATTGGATTTTATTTCCAATTTTTCCAACAAGGGTTTTGAGTTTTAACTCTCTATATTAGGCTGACGGTGCTTCTTTAAATGATTTTTGATTTATCAATTCTTAAGACATGTTTCTTTTTTCGCTTGTGATAATATACTTTTAAGAGTATCATAACAATTCTGACAACAATTTTTTCGAGTTTGACTTCGATTAGGGAGATCAGATTAAGCCAAATTTGTTCCCAACTGGATTACGTCCCTATTGACGAAGAGAGAGAAGAAAAAAAATGAAAAAATTAATCATGGAGTTAAAAAAATTAGGTCAGATGAGCCACGTAGCGTGAAAAAGACATTATTTTTAGTAAAAAATTCTATTTTTTGAATTAAATTTTTAATTCTCTCACCGTGCATTTTCAACTTAGAAGACTAGACCAGGTGTTCAGGTTTTGCTAAAAGTCAAACACGTAAAAACTTTGCCTGGACTTTGAAGCCAAATGCCATAATAGAAGCAATTAAACGTGTATTAGTTGTTGGTTAATACAATAACTTTTTAAGTTTTTGCAATCATAGACGTTGCATTTGCAAAGGAACCGAAATTGGTTATCTTCAATTCAATTTTGAGACACTTAGGCTGCACTTGGATTTCAGATCTCGTGCAGATTTCAAATCGTGAGTTGATCTCCCTAGGACATTGATCTCCAGCGTGTGAGTTGGAAAATGCTTTACCATTAAAAGCAACAATTGAAGGGCTCCTATTATTTGTTTCTGGTTCTTTTATTTGGGTGGATGAGGAAAAGGATTCTATTAAACTAAAATCAATGGGAACTTGTGGAAATGATGATCCCAGGCAATAATTTATGTTTCCGATTTTATAAATGGCAGTTCATACTCGTTCGTAAAAGGGTCATAAGTTTCGTCTTTGTCAGCAACACGTTATTGAGCGTTTCTGCAAGTGGCTGCCTGGCTACATGCAAGAGGGTAAAACGAAAGATCACACTCACAGGCTGCCATTGGTACATCGAATGGTTTGGTATCGAATACTCATTTGCCAACACTCCACATGCTATTTCATTGAAATCTAATCTTCACGTTACTGTCGAAGGTGAGAATAGTGACTGACTGCGTCACCAAACCACGCCTTCCACTTTTGCGTTACCTTCCGTGCCTAGTGACTGACTGCGTCAAAATATATAAGTTGGCTAAAGTGTTAATTGGTTTGTATTGAATTAATTTAAATAATTGAGACCTGGTTTTCTTGTTCTTCATTGAGTCACTCCTAATTTTCTAAACTTGGTGGTACGTTGTTGAAGATATGTATGTATGCTTAACTTCGAAGAATGGTTGTGGTCATAGAAAATCAATGCATTAGTAACAGGGAAGGGAATCTCGTGGAAAATTTGTGCACCATTTTTTTATCGTTTTGATTTCAATCTTCAAATGAGGCGGTAAGTTGCTACGTTCGCTTGGCCTGCACGGAGGATGCCTGTTTATTTCTCTACTTTGTTGAAACAAATTCCTAATAGTATACTGTGCTAGTAGTCTTTATTAAGCGGTTAAATATAAGTAACAGGTTAGGCACGTATTTTTCTTAATGATGAGATTGAACTTTTACCGTCCAAGGTGAGTTTTAATAATAAAAAGTTGGGCAGTCATTTGTGGTAACTGAAACGTTTGGCACTGGTCCGTTATTGTCCCAAACATTGGGCGGTAAATTGTAATTTTTCTTATGAAAAACACAAAAACAGAAAACAAAATACATGAGAGAAAGACTAGTAAACCAGACAGAGAAGACGAAAAAAAGAAGAGAAAAAACGCAAAAGAGAAAAAGCTCTGGGAAAGCCTTCGCCAATACCTTCAAACAGATTGAAGAAGAAAGATTCAGCTCCTCGATGAGAAAGCATGTCATCATCGTTCCAAAAATACAACCAAAGCCTTCGCCAATACCTTCAAACAGATTGAAGAAGAAAGATTAAGCTCCTCGAGGAGAAAGCATGTCATCGTTTCAAAAACACAACCAAAGCCTTCGCCAATACCTTCAAACAGATTGAAGAAGAAAGATTAAGCTCCTCGAGGAGAAAGCATGTCATCGTTCCAAAAACACAACCAAAGCCTTCGCCAATACCTTCAAACAGATTGAAGAAGAAAGATTCAGTTCCTGCTCCTCGAGGAAAAAGCATGTCATCGTTCCAAAAATACAACCACACCGTAATCGACGGTCAGATCAGCCTCCATTTCTTCAGGCCATGGACTTGAACTTGAAAAGAGTCATCACCGACTCTTGAGAAGGGTCGAGAAGACCCAAGAGGCTACAAGCCTCTTCCGTTTTTTCTGTAAGTCGGTGGAAGTCTCCTCTCTTAAGTCGGTGCTTGTATAGTCGGTTGTATAGTCGGTGAAAAGAAAAATAATTTAAAAAGAAAAAATGGAAAACGGTGGAAGCTTCATCCACCGACCTCCTCTCCCTATAAATAGGGATGGAGGGCATAGCGTGTGTGCATGAAAAGTGAGTTGCTCACTTGGTGAGCTTGAGCGTAGTGTGTGAAAAAGTGTGTGTGAGTCTTAGTCTATGTGTTCACTTTGTGAGCTTGTGAGGTGTGTGAGTTGGGTGTACTTTATTTGTGAGCTTGTGAGTGTTACCTCGTGTGTTCACTTCGTGAGCTCGAGCGTTGCAGTTTCAAGTGTGCGCTGCAAGAGTGTTGGGTGTGTTAGCTCACTGCGTGAGTCGAGGTGAGTTTTCTTAAGTCCTCTTTTGTAATATCCAGTTTGATGAATAAATAGTTTGCTTGTTCAAGTATATTTTGCCAAGTTATTATTGAGTATCAGTTTGGACGTCGAGACTCTGCTGGATTTTCTCTGTATAAATTCGAGTTTGTAGCTCAGTTATATTTAGGGTCCGCATTACGTTTCCCAACAAGTGGTATCAGAGCGAGGTTCTGTCCGAGGGCCGATTTATTGGAATAGTTATATCCTGGAATTATGGCGGCATTAGCGGTTGCATTAGACAATATTGAGAAACTTAACAATAGTAATTATGGCTACTGGAAATCCTGTATGGAGTCGTATTTTTTAGGACAGGAATTATGGGAGATAGTATTAGGATCAGACACTAATATTCCTGTCGACAAGGAAGCGAAAAAGAAATGGATGATCAAAGCAGGAAAAGCTTTGCAATTAAGGTATCAATCGAGAAAGATTTATTAGAGCATATACGAGATGCTACGACTCCTAAAGAAGCATGGGATGCTTTTGCAACTCTATTTTCTCGAGCTAATGATGCCCGCCTACAATTGTTAGAAAATGATCTAGCTACATTAACTCAGGGAAGCATGTCGATAGCAGAATATTTTATGAAGGTTAAAAATATCTGTAGAGAGATATCTCAAATTGATCCTGAGTCAAAGATCAGTGAGACCCGTATACGGAGAATACTTATTCGCGGACTTCGTCCAGAATTTGGCAGTTTCATAATTGGTGTTCAAGGCTGGCCAGTTCAACCAACTTTGTTGGAGTTAAAAAATCTCTT
Organism: Nymphaea colorata; assembly: GCF_008831285.2. Classification (NCBI taxonomy): domain Eukaryota; kingdom Viridiplantae; phylum Streptophyta; class Magnoliopsida; order Nymphaeales; family Nymphaeaceae; genus Nymphaea; species Nymphaea colorata. Next base: position 21,211,838 of record NC_045147.1, read on the forward strand.
GATCAATCAAGAAACATTAGCGAAGCAAATGGTCGGGCTTTCTCTCAAGGGAAATAATGAGGAAGCTTTGTTTAGTAAGGGTCAGAGATCACGTTGGCCAGCTAAGCAAGTCATTCGGTCTCCAAGTAGGAACGTTGGTGAAAAGAAAGAGAAAAATGTAGAAAAGAAAACAAGAGAAACTACACAGCAGTGGAGACCAAAGATAAAATATTTTAGATGTGGGAAATTGGGTCATATTGCTCGTGACTGCAGAGTCAAAATAAATGAAGGAAATGCAGTCATGACAAGTAAGCAAGATGGGGGAGCTAATGAGACTGTACAGAAAAGTTCGTTTCTGTACTCAATGGAGGTTAAAGAGGATATTATACAAGAAAGATGCAATTCCGCTCATACAAAACCCGTAAAAGAAAAGGAAGAGAAGATCAATTATCAAACTGATTGGATAATTGATTCTGGATGCTCAAATCATATGACCGGTGATGAGAGCAAGTTCGTAAGTCTGAAAGAATATGATGGAAATCGAGTTGTTGTTACTGCTAACAACACAAAGCTCCCAGTGGCACATATTGGAGAAGCAGAGGTTGTAGCCAATTTTGGCAAAGACAGGATTTTACGGAACGTTTATCATGTTCCAGGAATGACTAAGAATCTGTTGTCTGTGCCACAACTAACAGCTTTAGGGCACTATGTTGTGTTCGGCCCAAATGATGTAAAAGTTTATAAGGATGCAGATGTTCAAGGAACTCCCATGTTTGAAGGAAGGAAAGTTGAGTCAATATATGTCTTGTCCGCAGAAACATCATATATTGACAAAGCAAAGAAACATGACACTGCAGATATCTGGCATGAGAGACTCGCTCATGTTGGATACAACAAACTTCGGGAGATGTCTAATAAGGGGCAGTTGATTGGCTTGCCCAAGCTTGAGGTACGAACTGACAAAGTATGCACAGGATGTCAGTATGGAAAGGCGCACAGGAGGCCATACAAAGAATCAAAATATAGAGCTAAAGCGTCATTCGAGCTTGTGCATTCAGACGTATTCGGCAAAGTACCAGACCCATCAGTTGGAGGTAAGTGGTATTTTATCACTTTTATTGATGATTTTTCGAGATATACTTGGGTCTATTTTATGAAAGAAAAGTCTGAAGCACTTGAAAAATTTAAGGAGTTTCACCAGATGGTGAAAAAAGAACTTGGGCATAGAATTCGGTGTGTACGAACCGATAATGGTGGCGAATATACATCCAATATGTTTATGGCATACACGAGACAACATGGCATTCAAAGACAATTCACATGTGCCTATACACCACAGCAAAATGGAGTGGTAGAACGGAAGAACCGCCACATAGCAGAAACATGTCGAAGCATGATGCATGCAAAGAACATGCCACCAAGATTTTGGGCCGAGTGTGTCAGCACGGCTGTACACGTAATCAATCGACTACCAATGACGGAATTTAATTTTAAGTCTTCATATGAAATGCTCCATAAAAAGAAGTCATCTGTGAGTTATTTTCGAGTATTTGGTTGTGTTTGTTATGTTTTTATATCTGAGAAGCACATGACTAAGTTCGACAAAAAGGCACAGAGGTGTGTCTTCGGATATGACCCATATCGGAAAGGATGGAGATGCGCTAATCCTAGCACTAGGCAAGTCTATGTCTCTCGCGACGTCATTTTCGATGAAGCATCGTCGTGGTGGTCAGAAGAGAAAAAGACGCTTCCAGACTCTTCAGTTCTTGAGAGAGATGTTCAAAATAAAATACAATTTGAGATAAATCAAGGAGAGCCTGAGCTTGAAGACACAGAAGCAAGACGACCTGATAAACAGGTCCAAATGTCTGAACATAGTTCAAGACAAGAAGGACGAGCAGATCCATGGAGAACAGGAGTAAGTCCAATCCAACAAAGAACTGCAGAAGAAGAAAGACCATCACAACTTGAAGAGCCAGAAGAAGCACCAATAGCACTAAGAAGATCAACGAGAATACGAAAACCAAATCCAAAATATACAAATGCAGACTGTGCCATCATGGAGGAGATCGACCCAGCTTCTTTTGAAGAAGCAAAAGATGTTGAAAAATGGCATGCAGCATTGGAGCGTAACGAGACTCGAGAACTCATACAAAAAGCTTACCAGTGCAAACATTTACCAAGCTTGAAGAATGTTAAGAGTCATGAGTCGAGAGTCGGTAATGAGGGGGAGATTGAAAAGAGTCATCACCGACTCTTGAGAAGGGTCGAGAAGACCCAAGAGGCTACAAGCCTCTTCCGTTTTTTTTTGTAAGTCGGTGGAAGTCTCCTCTCTTAAGTCGGTGCTTGTATAGTCGGTGAAAAGAAAAATAATTAAAAAAGAAAAAATGGAAAACGGTGGAAGCTTCATCCACCGACCTCCTCTCCCTATAAATAGGGATGGAGGGCGTAGCGTGTGTGCATGAAAAGTGAGTTGCTCACTTGGTGAGCTTGAGCGTAGTGTGTGAAAAAGTGTGTGTGAGTCTTAGTCTATGTGCTCACTTTGTGAGCTTGTGAGGTGTGTGAAAAAATTGTGAGTTGGGTGTGCTCTATTTGTGAGCTTGTGAGTGTTAGCTCGTGTGTTCACTTCGTGAGCTCGAGCGTTGCAGTTTCAAGTGTGCGCTGCAAAAGCGTTGGGTGTGTTAGCTCACTGCGTGAGTCGAGGTGAGTTTTCTTAAGTCCTCTTTTGTAATATCCAGTTTGATGAATAAATAGTTTGCTTGTTCAAGTATACTTTGCCAAGTTATTATTGAGTATCAGTTTGGACGTCGAGACTCTGCTGGATTTTCTCCGTATAAATTCGTGTTTGTAGATGAGTTATATTTAGGGCCTGCATTACGTTTCCCAACAGAACTGACCTATCAAATGACTCAGAAAACTTTACCAAGTGTAAATTTCATTTAGCAAAGAGAGAAAGAAAGAGAGAGAGAGTTGATTGTTGGTGTATGGAACTTGATCCATACTAAACACTCATTTACAATACCGCGGAGCGATGAGGGAAACCAGGTGGCAATGGCGGAGCTTAAAGAGCATTTCTATCTCGTTCTTGAATTCTCGCACTCCTTGCTGTGATAGTTGGTTCCCCCGCTTGATGGCAACCTTGGTGCCACCGTCTATCTCACCCCTGTACACTTTGCCAAAGCCACCAGCCCCAAGGAGCAGTTCATCGTCAAAATTGTTGGTGGCTGCTATCATCTCGGAGAACCTTGTTAGTGTATGGAAGTTGATCCATATTGGACACTCATTTGCAATACCGCGGACATATATGTCATTTTGTAAGGGCATATATGTCATTTTGTACAAATGCGGGTTTGCCCTAATCCTTATGTTTTGAGGATGGCCGCCGGTTGTTGTGTGTCAGTCTGTGTGTTCTTCTAAGAGAGAGAATACAAGAGATCTGTGCGACCGTGGACGTAGGAGATTATTGCTCTGAACCACGTAAATCGTTGTCTTCTTCCTTGTTGCTTCTAACCCCCTCTTGAGAGTGTGAGAAGAGAGTTTATTGTGTTGTTCCTAACATTGATTTGATAGAATGGAAATGCATGACACATTTTGTAGACAATAAGTCCCTTAAATATAAAAGCAAACCACAAAAAAAAAATTAAAAAAATAAGATATACAAGACAACAGCAAAAATAACAAAAATGCGAAAGAGCAAGTGAATAAAAAAGTGTCAACTCCAAGGTTAAGTGGAAAACGAGGGGCCATCTTCCCGTCAACCCTTTTCTTTCTTTCTTTCAGTTTATCTTGGGTGTTTTTCAATTTTTTTGGTATTATATTCATACCTAAAAATTTTGGTAAATTTTAATGGCCACATATACTATTTTCTTTCGTAGTATTTTTCGTACGAATCAAACTATAAATACAAGTTACGAAGGAGGTTGAGATTTAGAGCAGTCGCCCGAAACCCCTTACCTCATTTAAGTGGTATTTCGATCACTTGAAGAAAATAACTTGATCAATTTTATTTTTCAACTTAATCCTGCCATCTGGTGCCCTTAAAATTGGAAGCCCAGTCATCCCCATTAAATCTGTCATATTAGAAAATAAATGTTCCAAACAAATTAAATACAGAACTAAGAGGGGCTTCCGAAGAATTCCATTCTGCGTAGATAATTTTGTCAGCAGCATCGAAATTACATTTAAATGTTCCAAGTTGCAGATCAGGAGGAAGACATCTTCAGTCACTACATTCAAGAGAACTTTACTTGAGTCACTTGTTTTTCTTAAAACTATAGGCTACAGAACAATTAGAAAAATATGGATGTGGAAGGTGGTTGGAGTTTTCCACCACAGACTCCCCACTTGCAAGAGAAGGGGTTTGACCCTTTAAATTCAAGTGTGTAGGGGCGGAACTAGAAATTTTTCATTAAGGGAGTATAATTAAAGTTTTTAAATTTTAATTAGAGCCGAAATATCGTTTTTCAAAATTTTTATATATAACAATTAAAATTTTCTAAGATGTCAATGTATAAATAAAGAAACATTTGAAGATGTCATCCACACCAGCTCATGCGTGGCTCCTCCGTGATCTCACATGACTTGTAAGTCTGAGATTTTTTATTTTTTTTTTTTTGGTTATACGATTAAGCTCACTCTGTGGGCTTAATCTTTTTTATTTCTTTGCCGAATATCTGCTCATGACGTCAGCTCTCTTACAGTAGAGCTTACCAGGAGCTTTGGTTATGGTTTGATGAAATCAGGAGATGGAGATATTAGAGGAATTCAACGCAGATCAGCGGTTCATGACGCGAGCTCTCTTACAGTGGAGTTCACCAGGAGCTACGGTTCTACTTATGGTTTGATGAGATCAAGAGATGGAGACATTAGAGGATTTCAATATGGATATTAAAAGATCACCAATTGTAGCTTATCGCATCAACGAGACAGAGCGTTTCGTCCTCTGAAACAGCAATAGAGAATCAAGGGAATCTTCGCAGAAAATTTGCGTGCGACTGTTTATTATTTTGTTTCCATTATACGACAAAAGCTCTCATCTAGGGCGCCAGATATGAACATCTCTGCCGAACGAGTAGTTATCATCTAGGGCGAAGAAGCTTCCGCTAAGTATTCTTGAATGCTCGGTTCAAGGAAAATGGATCATGCTGCAGACTCGGATCAATATACAATATTAACACTTTATGTTAAGGACCATATTTTAGCAAGTAGCACTACTTGTGTAAATTGAGAAGAGTTGACACAGACAAAGTAAATGAAGGAATGTGCCTTCAATCATAGGTATACATTGGAATCCGCCACCACCACAAATCTTAATCATATAGAGGTTAGACTAATTCTATTGCTAGTTCCATTAAATGACTTGTCATCGATCAATTGTTTAATTCTCTGTCTCTGCCACTGTACCTCGCGAATTCCGATCCAAATCGTTCACAAAACTGGTGTCATTGTTTGCCTGTTCGTTTCTCCCGCGTTCTCCTGCAGCCTGAGAGCTAACTCCAAATTCCATAGCACATCGACCATGGAAGGACGCTCTCCTCCCCTGTTCGCCAAGCACCTCTCTGTGATCTCCCAGAACTTGCTTAGGCATCCAGCCTCGATCTTCCCCTTCAAGAAGGGATCAATCACCTCCTCGAGCTTGCCCCTACACTGACAGCTTAATGCCCACTCCGCTAGGCCAATCTCCCTGGAAGGACGTGACATGTCGACCGCCGGTCGCGCACAAAGAGCCTCCAGCAGCACCACGCCGAACGAGTAGACGTCCGACTTCTGCGTGAGCTTCTTCGTCCGGAAGTACTCCGGGTCGAAGTAGCCGAAGGTGCCCTTCACCTCCGTGCTCATGTAAGCGCAATCCACAGACGTGCCCATTCTCGATATCCCAAAATCGGAGACCTTCGCTACCCAATTCTGGTCTATCAATATATTGTTGGTCTTCACGTCTCTGTGTACAAGCGTGTACTTTGCTCCGGTGTGAAGATAGTGCAGCGCCTTGGCGGCACCGATGCAGATCTCAAGCCTCTGCCTCCACGATAGATGTGGCTTGCCGGCACCGTAGAGGTGCTGGCGAAAAGTTCCTCGATGCATGTAGTCATAGACCAGTATCATCTCGGAGCTATCCTCGCAGAATCCGATCAGGGACACTAAGTGGCAGTGGTAAAGCTTAGAGAGAATATCAATTTCATTGTGGAACTGGATAATGCCGTGCTGTGAAAGCTCTTCCCCCCTTTTGACGGCAACTCTGATGCCATTGTCGATCACTCCCATGTAGACCTTGCTAAACCCACCAACCCCAAGGAGAAGAGTGTCGTCAAAGTTGTTGGTAGCCGCGACGATCTCAGAAAATTTGAAGCGCCGGCAGTTGGTGATAGGGACGCGGTCTGTAAATCCTGCGCCCTTCATGACATGTCTAATGGTTGCTGAAGTTGGATCCGACTTGCCTTTCTTTGGTTGCCTGTAGCTTGATCCGTTCCTACACAAAGCTCCGTCGTCATGGCTCTCCTTCTCCTTTTCCCTCTTCTTGAGTATCTTGAGCAACACTAAGAAAAGGAACGCACCAATACTAAGCACAGCAGCAAAACCACCAATTGCACATAGAATTATGTGGTCATGTTCACCACCATGCCCACCAATAAGATGAAGAAACTTAGTTTCAGATGGTGGTGGTAGTGTGAAGCTTCGACTGGGTCCAGCAAGGCTATCAAATGTTTTGTTGACCTTGAAGACCTCAAGTCCATTGAGTATTGCATCTGTGTAAAAGGGTTTAATATCAGTAACAGGCTGGAGCTCAATTAGCAAACGGCTTTCCTTGCCACTCTGCCCTGGCATTAATACCATGTAATCTTTATACACAGCCACACCAGTGTATGTGGGAGCTCTGATTTTTTCGCTTGCATAGAGAATCACGTCGAATTCAGGATCCGCCATCATGTTGTTCACATACACGTTGAATACCCTCCGGTTCTCTTTGTACACCTCCTGTTGAAGCTCACAGAAGTGAAGTCTGATCAAGTAGCGAAATCCATTGTCCACTGTAATGGACCAAGTGAGGTTGTAGTTCAAGTTCAAAGAGGTATTAAGCTCCATCGAGCGGGCTGTTGCGTATACATCATGCGGAGCAATGTAGTCTGGAACGCAGTAAGAGTAACGAATGAAGACGTTTCCTTCTGCTCGTTGTGTCTCTCCAAGAGCAGTGCCAAAGATATATCTGGAATCATCAGACCAGGTTCGGAAGAGCCCGGAATCCTCCATCGGTGAGATTGAACTCCCACCAACATTCAGCCGTGCAACGGTTTGAAGGACATCATGATCATATATTGGGAGCAGTAGGCCAACGCCAACTGCAACGGAGGAATTAGTGATGCCAGAGTAGAACAATTGCGGCGAAGAGATGATCTCGATGCCGTTGATGAAGGCGAAGGTGGCACTTGATGATGGGATGAAGGAGAGGGTGAGATTGCCAGAGGAAGGGATGGTGATGAAGAATTCCTGGATAATGTAAAACTGGTTCAGGGAAGCAGCAGCTATGGTAGGGCTGAAGTTGCGGAGCAGAGTATATGGGCCGGCTTCGACGGAGAAGAAGGCATTCTTGGGGTCGAGGCCATGGTAGAAAGAAGGATAGAAGTACAGCCGCAAAAAGTGGCGACCTTCCGATAGCCCAGTGAAGGTGGTAGTTGAAGCAGAGGTGAAGATGCGGGCGGTCTTGTGGGGAACTTCAGTAGGAAGAAGATTAGTGAGCGTCTCGGCTGCTTCTGCAGGGAAAGAAGATGATGGGACAGAGGAAAAAAACTGGGCACTAGAGTCGTTAATCCAGAGACGCTTATCTGCATCTGTGGCATCGGTCGGCGACCCACAATTCACAAGGACGAAGTCACGGGGCTTGAAGGAATAAGCAGTTGTGTGAGATACCATGAAACAGAGAACACCTCGCAGAAGCAAAGATGCTGCTGAAGACGGCCTCTTCATCAGGCTGAGCAGATACGAAAGCAGATTTCTTCGTCACTTTAATATTGAGAGATCTCTTAGCATTCCTAAAAGCAGGGAGAAGAAAAGGTAGGGAAGTGGTCAAAGATAATTGTGAGAGATTCTGGACAATTTCTCTCGTCGATCATTTTCGATGCATTTAATTGAACTGTCAATCGAAGGGAATATCCCGGTCTGGTCGTCACCGGAAAGCATAGTTGCCTTCTGGCCAACGGCACCATGCTTAGCCCTTTTAAGCTCTGTGGTCAAAAATGACTTCCGAAGTGAGCATCGAAAAGAAGGGATTGAAAGTGATCATCTTAGCCAGTAGCTTAGATTATAAACGACATCAATTTTGACTAAAAGTTGGGGATTTAGATTGCTGAAGGATGATGTTCGGAGACGATTTAAAAAGAAGAGAGTTTTTGGAGATTACATATAAAAACATAAAGCACATTATCAAAGATTTACATACTTGCGGTCTCCATGCTGGAGAAGGCAAGAAACAAAAACATATATATGATTCGTCGATGCATAGACATTACCCATCAAGCAGATCTAAAAATCAGTTGATTCACATTTTCCAGCTTACAAATTTCATTTTCCTATCATGAAAGGTGATTTCGTGCTACTTTTATTTTGATAGAAAGTCAAGGAAAAACAGCGATTAGGAGGATGAGAAATGTTTTTTTTTTTTTTTAAATTAAGACCATCCAATATTTGAAGTATTTTCTCGAAGATAATGCACTAAGAATGACCTTGGAAACGTACAAATGAAGTCGAGGATATATATAGTTGAAGAGTCAAAAAACATATGAGGTTCGGAGGACTTGGAGCAGGGCAGCCTCATAAGTCATAAATCAACTTTTATTTTTCTTTCCAAAATTATGGATTTGTTGATTTGGATGTATGAAAAATATTAAAATTTTATCGAAGCCCAGAAGCGATAAAATCTTATCTAAGCATCGAAAAAAGCTAGTGGAAGTAGTGTTTTATGTAGATTCCACATACGCAGAAAGGGAAAGTGATCGTTGACGCAGATGAGCAGAGTAGATGGAGAACTTAGAATACCAGAAAGCTAGAAAACTTTTCCAGGACATTCATTCACGTGTCAGCTTCGTCTTTCCTTTTCCATATGTACAAACGGAAAGTCGCTTATCAGATCCACATCCCGTCTTACTTTGCATTGACAAGTACAACTTAGTGGAAAGATCGAAGATCCAACTCTCCAGATTCCGGCATCGAGGATGAAAATTCCGAGGAAAGAAGGTAGTCTTCGTTGAAGTAGACACGAATTCTTCACCGTCCGATAAGTATTTCGATGTTCGCAGATGTTAGGGTTTGCAACGTAAGGTTCTCGGAAGGCCTTTCAGACGTGGAATTTGTGCGCGAGAGTTTTTGCGAGGCAGATTTCGCTCTCAGGTTTTAATGGGGGCGCGCGAGAGTGTGCATGTGGGCAGTTGGCCGGTGCTATCGGCTGGCAATGTTTGCCTAGAGCTTGTAGTTCAGGCCACGAAGTGAAAGGAAGAGTATGGAGGAGCAGTTCCGACCTCCGGAGTCATGCAGCGGTCCACCATTCATCCCCTCCTTCCTGTTTGTCCATCCAAGCCCTTTCTCCGAAGTATCCACCATGAACCTCTCCTTCCTTTCTCTCAGCGACGGATCCAAGGGCGGCCGGCAAAAAAAATGTCTTTCTTAAATTTACATGTAAACTTTATGTAAACTTTACAAAATTTCATGTAGCAGATGCAGGCCTGGCCTGGCCTGGCCTTGCCACCATTGTTCTTCAGCAACAGGAGGACGATCTCTCATCTATACAAACCATTCTTTTTCCATTGTTTTGTTGACAATTTTTAAAGTTCAGCTGCAATTTTTTCGCACTTAATTATTACTAATCGACTTTGGGACACGAAGGGATGAGCCCAAACAGTTTGGGTCGCATGGACAGAAACTCGACCTTAATATTCTAATCGTATTGCCATCACCATTCAAATGAAACTTGTTCAACTCCCGACTCGAGAAGCATCTACTTTAAACATGTAATATCGTGATTCCAGTTTCCCTTCACCATAACGCGTCTTATATTCAGAGTCAACCTGTCTGGGCGTAAAAGGAACAGGAGATAAGGGTAGACATTGGGCCATGCATAACCAGACCAGACTGCACCACCCATCTTGAAACCAGCAAGACAAGAATCTACTCAGATCAAGTTTAACAAGCAACAGCTATTCAAAAACTTTGATCAGCATTATACCCACTTGGAACAAAGGCAACACAAGATTGATGGGGAGCAACCCAGATACATTGTCAAAAATGAAACAAAGCGTAGCACCAAAAACTAGTTACTGGTCACAATGGTGAGCTGCAACGAAAAATGCAGAACTAACATGCTCAGCTTGCTCCATCACCATGCCAAAAAATAATTGAGGACAACAGCAGCTGTGCTCGTCACCTTTCATCTGATTTCACCGGCACACCCTTATATAGTTGTACCCGATCCCTGAGGGCATCCCTCCGAGGCCGTGCTACCTTGTTATTTGGATCAAAGAGAAGAGCTTCCTCAAATGCCTTGAGAGCAGCCTTTAGATCTTTCTTCTTCTCATACGCATCCCCTAAGTTGTTCCATGCTGTGACATAGCCAGGTTGAAGTTTTACAGCTTTCTCGAACTGAGCAACACCCTTCTCAAGTTTACCATCACGAGAGTAGCTGACCCCAAGTGCATTATGTACCTAATGGCAGTTTTACAAAATAAGTTTGACACATAAAAATTGAAACTGGTTATGTCACTTTCTATCTCTCTCTCTCTCACTCTCTCTCAAGCACATGCATGCATACATGCAGAATGCACATGCAAAGAGCCAAATGAACTACCACAGTGGTTGGAGACTAAGAGGAGGCATTCTATATGTTCTTTGGAAGGATAAGAGTCAAACAAGTGAAAGCGACAGTTGCAACAAGATGACAAATTTCAGAAACATCCACAATTTCATAGAACGTCAATGTCAATAAGTTAAAACGCGCTTCACAGGCCCCTTCTAAGTAAGGAAACGCCTGCAATAACCACAAGTGCAACAAAAGTGAATAAGATGTAAAATTTATATCCTCAACTTATAGAATTGCTGATCTTATGTCCAATGAAAAATTGCCTAAAGTGAATCCGGTTCCAGAAATTAAACAACAAATTCAATCGAAATTTCCAAGAAAACCGGTCTCAGCTGTTAAGAGGAACATGAATATTTTCTGTTCCTTCCACAAAATAGAAAGAAATTACAAGCCACGATTTTAAGAAAACTTAGCACATGTAGTCTCTAGTACTGAAGAATAATTAGGATTACCAAGCTGTTCCCAAATTTCGCAACCAAACAGCTCAGGGACCAAGGCCAAGCACATGCAAGGTCTCATAATGGATGTCATTTCCATTGAAATTTATGTATATGAAGAAGATATCACACAAAAAAGTGATAGAAATGAACTTAAAATAATCAGTAAATTGGAAATAAAATCAATCTACAATACCTGAGCAAGATCCTGGACATCCCCATCCCATTTCTCAATCGCTTGCTGTAAGTACTTTGTAGCAGCAGGATAAAATTTCCTCCTCAACATTACCGCACCAAGTTCAAAATATTCAGTGGCAGTAGCATCACCACTCCGGACTTGCTCCTAGTGAGTTCACAAAAAGATGGTAACAGGTGTTAAACAACTGCTCAGAGAGAGTGCAGGACTGACTAGAAGAGTAAAAGAAGAAAACTTCATGGAACCTAGAGCATTTTATTGACATAACCTGTAAGAACATTGCACAAACTTTAAGTTAAAGAGGTGCTCACTGAAGAACTCCCGGAGACCAAGTTGATGTCCCAAGTAGACAAACTCCTTGCTCCCCTACCTCAAATGACCTTTAATTCACTACTTATTTAAATCAATAAGAGTTACTACACAATCTGGCATCAATAGTCAGGGATTAGGATTTAGAAGTCAGAATCTTCCGGCCTTGTGAGTTCTTGTGTGGCTTTTATTAGTAGCACAGCCATGCAGTAGCTTGCTACAAGGCCCTAGACTTTGGGCACACTCTTAGCCAGGTCAAGTATGCTAAATTGCTAATGTATTTCAGAAAGATAACTCTTACCAGAAAAAGGAGAGGATTAAGTCCAGTTGACAAAAAACATATACAAAGAATTAATAACAGAATTTCAGAAAACTGACCCGTCAAGGAAAAAGTCAATGGGCGGCTTTAAATTTTTGACATGGTTTTAGTTAGCTAGAATGACTCAGTAAAAATGGTTTTTACATCCCCAACGAACAAATGAAGCAGATACAAAGAAGCCAGTCAGGAAACATGTGAACAATACTTCTATTCTTGCTTAAGTTGGCAGAAAACAAACAAGAAAACCTTCTTTTCATGGAAATCGAATAATCTCACCTGTAACTCTTTAGCAGAAAGATCAAGCTCTCTGCGGACAAGGACCTGTCGAATAACAAAGAAGCTTCCTACTCCAAGCAGTCCTAATAAAATAAGCAGGTAAATAAGCTGGATCCCCAATTCAAAAAGTTCACCAATCTCATAAACCATATTTACAGCATCTTCTTCCCTTGAATGTGCAGCTTGACCAGAACTTAACCAGGCTATCACTCCATAGGATAGAGCAGATGTCCAAAATGATGGTTTTCTACCAATCTCCAAGTCGATATCAGGCAGTAAACTCTTCATAAATTCTGCATAAAAGAGAACAAGTTACTATAACATCAGCTTAAAAAAAAATCATAAGACAAGATAAAGCAAAGAACAATTTGAACCTGACACAGGAAAATAAAAGGACAAATCCTTAGTAGTTAGTACCATAAGTCCAAGAAAATGTTCAGAAATGCACCTACATCTTCACCTGAAAAAATCTACCTATAAATACTAAAGGATGCAAGAATCCAGATGAGGTCAACTAATCAGTTTGACAGAATCTGCCCAGAACACCTGAACAAAATCAGGGTCTGTTTTTATATCTCTTCACATCTAAAATGTGCATTGAACAATGTAGTTTAAGAATAATGCCTCATACACAGGCACATATTTCAAGCAAGAAAGCAAGGCTGATTTCCAACAGGGTTGTGGATAGTAACTAAAATATAATGGTTAAAGACTAGGAAAGGAATACGAAACAATAGTAGAATTACTATTGTTCCAAAGGTTTTTTTTTTTTTTTAAATGGTTTTAGACTTTTACCCAGGATGCTTACATTCATATAAAAAGAGCAAGATAACCACTTTCAGAAAATTTTCTTTTTGTAAAGCTCTGAGGCTTCAAAAATTTATTTAGCATAACGCTTCTCAGATTAAGATATTTCAATAGCTTGCTCTAGCTGTTCTCACCACTCATGATTATCCACTTCATTGAAGAACGTATTGATGTTATAATAAAGATTCTTTTATAAAATAACCTTAAAGGCGCTTTATCACAATATGTTAAAAATATAATAATTAATAAATTTTATGTAATAAGCCTGCATTTTTTTTAAAGCCAAAATACTTGCTATAATAGTTCCTTTTCTTTTACTTGAACTTCCCATATGGTTAATGAAAAACAGCTGCCTTTTTCTAGTGTATTCTTCCTTAAACCCAATAACTTCCCAGAAAATTGTTTGTCCAAGAGATTAGCAAGAAAGGTGTTCAATACTTCCATCAAGTCATTTCTCTTCAGCAGTTGAACGCAAACCTGAAGAGTCTTAAAGTTCATGCTAATGCAGCACACAGTGCACATCATGCTACTCCCTAACAAAAAGAGAATCAATGCTAGCACAATCTTTGAGCACTGTTTTTTTTTAAAACGTCAAAAAGAGGAAGCTAGACCTAAGATGGCACTCTTTTTCAATGGAGATTGTTGATTTTTCCTGAGATTTCTATCAAGATGGAAAATACATGTGCAAGTTATATGAATGGAAAAACATATTAACAAGTCTCATATACTTCGTGAGTGTTTTCAGGAAACCTACAGATCACATCTCACAACACAAATAACAAAGAAAAACTTTGAAAAAGCAATATAAAATTCTTGTCATTAAGGGAAACCCATGTACTGAAATGAGGAAAGCAGTTAGCAAGTTACCCTGAAAAGACATTCAGAAAGTTTTTACCTTTATTTCTTTTCAAGAAAGAGGACGTCAACTCGATATCTCTTTTCGATGTCTGCCTTCACCAAGGAAAAGATTTGCAAACAAAAACCAAATCATTATCTGCTTTAATGCATAGCAAAAAAATTATCATTTGACTACATATACAGATGTCTCTAAGAGCAAATTTCATTTCTATATTTGCATTTGATGTACTGAGAAAGGTATTCCAAGTCACACAATGCAGATATATTCATGTCACTTAATCCATGTTAGATAAAACGAAAAAGGATGGTAAAGGTCACATGATCAGCAAAACATTGTTTCATGATACAGAAACTTGCACCCAAACAAGCAAACAAATTTTTGCTAGAGTAGGTGACCAAAAGAAACGGACACTGATGTTTAGTTACCAATGAGATTGTTAATCCAGTGACAAATACAAATTAGAAGTTGAATTTTCAGTCAAGGATCCAATTTAAACTTTTGCACAAGCAAAGGCATTATCCTACAGTAGGTGACAGCTGACACACAAGGCACTAGAAGAAACTGAAACTGCTGCGACTGTTGAAGTAACTAATTAACCAAATGGTTCATACGTATAATAAAGCATAAAGGAAATAATTAACAGCCATGATGCTGATGGTTGAAAGCTTTGTTCTCACTTGCCAATGGGTCTTTCACCAACAGCCAGCACATAGTCAAGGGGTACACTACAAAAGAGTAATCAAATAGTTAATCTAATGTGAAGTTTTGTTTCACTGAAGGTCAATGAGAAACCTCTTCCTTGACCAATCAAATAATCCTTCTAAGGTGAAGCTAAGGCGACACAAAGAGAAACCTCTTCTTTTAAATAGGAGGAAGGGATGATGGATCCATCTAGACTCATGGCTTTGCAATGAAGGCCCGTAACTTCAGCACTTAAAATCAATCCTCACAGACACCCAAATAGGATCATGTTGTAGGATGAGACTCCAAAAGCAAATGCTATATTCTCCAGTTCTGCCAAAATTCTTCTTTTTCAAGACAAACTTTACCTCGAGCCTGCTTCAGTGAAGCAGTTCTAGAAATTTAGATCTGAAAAGCAGAAGCATATAGCCATTGCAATGTGCTATATGATTTGTTTTGTGTACAATAGATTCTACATTTCTACTTTCTTCTAATGATAGTTAGTCACTGTGACAGGATTTTCTAGTATTTATCACAACTTCCTGTTTTCCTGACCTTATTTAAGGAAGATAATAGCTATACTACTTTCCTCCTTTGTAACAGCCTAGTCACAAAGCTAGATGACCTCACCTGGATCTGGCTTGGACCTGTGTTACGTTTGTTCTTGATGCATCATGACAATATGTTGAAGAGATTATCCAACAAGGTTTTCACTAGGTGTTGGAATCGTATTAGTATGAACCTGCCTACGGTCCGCTTGTCTATTTTTTCTAAGAGAAGATCTGTTTTCAGACGCACTTAGGAACTGAAGGTATTCTAGATAGCTCTTCAGGCCGTACTACTGTGTTTTACACGGTCTATTTCTTGTTCTCGGGCGTGGATGCAGGCCAAAAGAAACACCTCATAAACCTGGTGTCTCTCATCGTCATATTCTTGTGGTTTCGTGGGCATTCCGCAGCACTCAGAATGGAGAAAAAGAAAAAAAGAGACAACAATGACCATATTTTAAAACATATAACAACTTAACATGGACATAATCATTGCGGAACACAAGCTAAAGGGAAGCCCTGCGGCAATCAAGACTGCAATGCAAGCTAAAGAAAATAAATCAGGACCAATGAAAAAAGCGAATACGGGGAAAACACACACGGCCTAAGTTTCACTTCCTATCAAAGCGCACAACCATAGCAAAATACCTACAAAGATTTGAGATTTTGCAACGACCAACCAAACAAAATATCGGTGAATGCGCGAACCCCAGCAAAGAATGTTTTAAACAAGTACAAAAAAGCTGTAGAGCAAACAATTAAAAAAAAAATGGGAGGAAGCGACGGCGTTATACCATATATGAGAGAGATCCTGTTGTGGTCTGTGATTCTGAGAGCAACCAACGACTCCCAACTTCCCACTGAACCGAGGAACGCGCATAAGTCTCTCCGAAGAACCTTTACATGAAGCGAACGCCACCGAAATCCTTGAAAATCTCGATGAAGGAAGCAGCGGCAAGGTAAGAACGAGAGCTCGCCTGGGCGATACAAGATGCTTCTCCATTTTCTTTGCTTTATTATCTCCTTCTTCTTCTTCTCTCAGGCCTGGAGCTTCGGTTTCCCCCGGGATTTCGCAAGTCTCTGCATCGCCGAGAGAGAGAGAGACTATTATCGTCTACTCCAGGCTCTCTGCTCGCTGCGGTTTTATCCACTGCCCACCTGTACCAGCGCGGCTCATGCTGAGACTTCAAGAATCGCAACTTGACCGAATCGGAAATTTCCCGACCCAGACAGCGTTTACCGGGTCAGATCGACCAAGGTGGCTGCTTTTGGAATGTTGGGATCTGGAGCGAATGTGAAAGGTAGAAGCTCAATGAGCCGAGAGAGCAGATTATGTCCCTCGTCAATGCCGGTGTTACTAAAAGTGAAATAGTTAGTTGAGCATATCTATATCAATAGAATTTGACATGTGTAATTTATATTGATCGGCCCATTATATAAAGAGTTCATTGGTTCAATTATAAGTTGAAAGCCCTTGTTGCTCTGGTTTAACTTACTGTACTTTCACAGTGATCTTTCAACCAAGTCAAACCTTGAACTTGGAGTCTCATAAACCATAACGATCTTCTAGCGAAAGTTACAATACACCCTCAACAACCTAACTAAAACTTTTAATTAATGAGTTTTTAAAAACTAGTGTTTGTGTTTGGATAACAATTTTTTATTAATAACTTAAAGGAGGGTTCCAGGTTATTCACTCCTTTTTTTTTTTTTTTAAACTAGGTCTTGTCAAAGCTAGATTTTTTTTCAAACCTAGTTTCGATGTTACCCAAAAATTCAAAAAACAGCTTTTTTAAAACAAAAAACCTATACAATCTTAAAAGACTAAGTGGTCGCTAATTTGTTGGTTGTCCACCCTCCTTCAATTTTTTTTTTCTAAAATTTACATGTAAATTTTTTTAAAAAAAAAGCTATTTATCTTATATAAAGATTTTGAAAAAATATATTTAATTAAATTAAAATTTTCAAACTATAATTCGATCCTCCTCATAAACTCTACTTAAAAAAAAAAAACAAAACCATAATGACCACCGACATTGTTAAAGTCGCAAGTTTTTAAACTCTTGACCTTGAAAGTGTATTGCATGGAAGAGTAACGAGTAAATTCGAAAATGTTGAATATCAAAATGTGAAAGCATAAATCTGAGGCAAATGGACATTTGGGGGTGAATTCTGATTGGACATATCTGATATTTGGATTATTATATCTGATCCGGTCGTCCTTTTCCTGTAGCCTGGTGTTTGAGGTAGGGTGGACCCCACTGGATCCAAATTCGTGGTCATCTTTCCGGAGCCTTGAACTGAATGAAAAGATCATCAATGTGAACCACAAAACCACTCCAGCCCCAAGCTCAACCTTTAATGGTGGAATCAAAATCAAATTACAGCAACGGTCAAGCCAGAAATTTTCAGCTAATAATAAATTTTAGGAAGCAGTAAATCAGAAAAATTACCTCCAAGTATCAATATAAAAATAAATACTTCTTGTGAGTATGTGCGAGCATACGTTACCTCTCCTCCTTAACTACAGTCTGACTAAGTTGAACTTGAACTGACAAACATTTTTAAAATGAATAAATGAAACAATGAGACTTGCGTAAGTGGGAACTGAACTTGAATGCATGCCAATCTTTGCGTCAAATGTCTTTTGAAAAAAGAAGAAGAAGAACTCAAACTATGCCTACCCACATTCTAAGAAGATGTTCCATACGAGTACACCACAGTGGTCAAACTTTTCTGTGCTTGATTAAGATATGAGCATGTATGGGCTTGCCCCGGTCATGTCGCCGATGGGTATCTGGTACCTGATTTGGCTCGAGCTCGGACCCAGACCCGAAAAAACAGGTACGTCGGGTGAGCCCCATAACAGGTTTTTAATATATAGTTTATTATTTTTATATATAACCATAATATTTTAAGATTTATATATTTGACAGGCTTATCTTGGACCTTGGTTATGTAATTATATATATACAGTCATTTGATCGATGATTTGATAACTAGAATTAAAGAGACAAAATGTACAAAAAATTAAGAAGATGCAGGGATTATATTTTTTAAAGACCCTTACCATCCACAGCAAGAAGAACCAACTCAATGCACTAATGTCGGCAGCAGACATTCTTCCCCGCCCACCACACAGCGCGAGCATTTAAAGGGAGGAGTTGAAAGTGATTGGGCTTGATGATCGAATGTTTATGACATTAAATTTCGATCGTCCATATTCATCTAGGTAGGATTTTCTTTTCAAAAGGTTAATTTCATCAATGCTTTGCCGGAAAAGATCGAGAAAAAAATACTTGAAAAGATAAGAACGAGTGCTTGTTTTGCAAGAAAAAATTTAAAAGAGGTGGAGTATTTCCGGTTTCGTTCCTTTGCAAACCCTTTAAAAATAACGTTATTTATCCGTTATTAAAAGTTTTTTTTGTTCTAAACGACAAAGCTACAATGAGGCGTCCTCTCAGTCCACATGGCAGGACTAGGGAGTCTCTCTCTCTCTCTCACTCACTCACTTTCTCTCTCTTCTGTGTAAGTAAGGAAGGAAGGAAGGGGGAGAGGCTTTCCTTCCATGGGGGGTGCAGGAGGAGGACGATGGAAGAAGCGATTCCTGGGCTGGCTGAAGCGTGCGAGGTACGTAAGCCCCACATCTTGCTCCCAGTTTGGACAACCCAACCGCTGGTGTTTATCAGGACCCGAAGCATGTTTCATTTTTTCACTTTTCTTAACTCTAACGGTGGACGTTTGAGATGGATGAAATTCCAAAAACTGTTGCCCCGGAATCGCATTTCGAGTTGTGCGTACATTTTGTTAAGAAAATTTTAACCATGTACTAGTTATTTGTACTTATCGAAGTCATTAAGCATACTTTGCAAGTGAAAATAAAATACAGACATGTCCAGTCAATAAAAAAATTTGTTTTGTATTAATGGGGATATTTGAAATGTCTTTGGGATTCATGTCAGCATCTTTAAGACATGATTGCAACATGTTAATCGTTTTGGTTATTCATTCTGCCAAGTTCTTGCTATGATCAGAAAGAGAAAAGTATGCAATTAAATGTAACATTCCATATGTTTGAACAGTATAAAAATTACTTTATTATCTTAAAAAATGTTCGATTGGGATGATAGTTTGTCGTATGATTAAGTGTGGGCAATATAGTATATGCTCCTTTAAAGGTAACAAAAGGCACTAATGTCTTCACTTGGAGGCAGAGCCAGTGTCACCATCCCTTGTTGTTTAAGTCAAGAAAAGGTTTTCTTTCTCCTCTGTCACTCAATTTATACTGTCCTTGTTTGCCGTATTGAATTGATATGATCTGTGGAAGAAAAGGCCTGCTGTAGACGGCATGGAAAAGTGTATCTTTGTTAGAGCCATTTGAAATCTCAAAAGCAGTTTATTAGTTTAGAGCTACAATGATCTTTGTTCCTTGTTTCCTTCTTATTCATCTGTTTTTTTTTTTAATACAAAGAGCAGATATATCAGCAAGACTTGTAAAATGGACATTATTTGAACTCGATACTAAATATATTTGTGAGACTGATAGCATTTCTCCAATAACAATTCCGCGGGTCTTTTCGAATCAAATGGCTGAAAAACCGTCGACCAAGTTCGTATTGTCAATTTGGTATCTGTCATTTGGAGTTTGTTGTTGGCGACTCAGATTCAATGGTGATGATAATAAGTCCTCCCTTCAAAGTAAAGCCAACCATCTCCACTTTCATTCTTTCGCATTACTCAAGTAACAGGAGCACCCGTTTTCCTGACATGCACTCCCAATAACTTAAATTATATATATATATAGAGTCTCATTCAAGTTGGAAGACACATTGCCATAACCAAAGAAGATGAATAGCCACAAAGAGAAAAACATTTTTTCCTCACATTCTGTGGAGGCATTTCTCTGGATTTTGATTGTTCTGCTGAATTGTACCAGATTCTGCAACTGCGAGGAACTGGAGGATGAAGAATGGGCAATGGTGGGCAGAAAGGGCAGCCAGTTTGTGGTCAATAGCAGACCCTTCTATGTCAATGGCTTCAACACATACTGGCTGATGATCTTTGCTGTTGATGCCTCAACGAGGGGCAAAGTCAGTGAGATATTCCAGCAGGCTTCTTCTGTCGGCCTCTCAGTGTGCAGGACATGGGCTTTCAATGACGGTGGATGGAGAGCCTTGCAGAAATCACCTGGAGTTTATGATGAAGACGTCTTCAAGGCAAGCGTTGAGTTTTAATTTCTCTATTCAATGACTACATGACCAAATATTATCTCCATCATTAGACCTTCGATCTTGTGTTAAATCCTTCATATTTTTCTAAGCGAGTCCGAAGTGAAAACGATCAACTGAATGCTCTTAACAACCGGGGAAAACCCCGTGAAATGAATCTTTTTAGATCTTACACATTGGTGCAGGATGATCGGCCTCTTGGGGAGGGCTTCATTAACAGTAACCAGCTCGTGATCCTTGATTTGGATGTATTGTGGATGTTACAGGGACTAGACTTTGTGATTAGCGAGGCAAAGCGATACAAAATCAGGCTTATTTTGTCACTCTCAAACAACTGGGAGGCTTATGGTGGCAAGGCTCAGTATGTCAAATGGGGAAGATCTGCAGGCCTCAATCTCACTTCTGATGATGATTTCTTTTCAGATCCAACTCTCAAGGGCTACTTCAAATCTCATATCAAGGCAATCTTTCATTCTCTTTCAATGTTTCTGGTCTTTAGAGAGGCCAGCCATTTTCTAAACTAAAACTACCGATAAATAGGTCTGGAATTATGGATATCCATGATTTGATCCAAATTCAAAGGTGTCCGAACAGGTAGTGATGCCAACAACAGATTGTTACGTCTCACATCCAGTTATCATCTGGTCGGATTCGAGAACCGTTATAGATTGAATTGGATCAAGAAAAGGAATCTCAAACCCGATGTGTATAATGTAAAGGGTCTTTAGACATATGCTTTTACTAACAAAATACGTTTATATATATCCAGGTCTGGTACGACATGCAAGCAATACTGTGTCTCAAACCTGACCTCCACATTCGAGTTGGACATTTTTTTCGACCCATGAAGCATTGTCATCAAAATGGTTTCTGCCCATATCCGGTTCTGTTTTCAGTTTTGTTTGGATATCTAATACAAACCAATCCATTGCAAACCACGAACCGGGTCTAGTACTGGATATAAAATATCACCTTGCCTAAGATTGAATCTACTTGGCGTATGGCTATGCTCACAGTCAACCGGTATTGGTTGGAAATCAAGTGAGTCATTTAAATGCTAAACTAATTTTGTTGGCTAATAACAATGTTTAGTCTGTGACAAACTACTGATCTATTGATTGTCATATGGCAGCTCACTTGTTTGGTTGACTGATTTTGTAGATTGACGATTATTAAATGCCCAGTAGACAGTACAAAATGGCCTTCATATCCCCAAAGTCGTAGAAACATAATAGTTCGTGCAGTGCATAAGTTAGTAATAAATATCGTTTGAAGACTTATCTCTTCATTTTTAGCACGACCAAATCGCATGCAAGACGTGGGACTTTGTCGCATTCCCGGGCAGTGTAAAATCCCGTGGCTAGTATCCCTCCCCAAGACCCATAACTGCTAGATTTATGGGGAATGGGAAGTCTTTGAGATCTGAACTTAACTGATTTTCTTGCATTAACTCCCTTGAGGCTAACATAATTTCAAGACTTGGAACAAAGGAAATATGTTGGGGATGTCTGGCTTTAGGTTACATTTATACGGATACCTTTTCTGGATCCATTTTTTGTTGGTAGTTTCTTTGTAGTTTCTTTTCCATGCAGTGTTAACGCTGTGTGTGTGTGTGAAGACTGTCTTGACGAGAGTTAATAGCTTCACCAACGTGACGTACAAGGATGATCCTACCATCTTTGCCTGGGAGCTGATGAACGAGCCTCGGTGTTTATCAGACCCTTCTGGTGATCAATTTCAGGTCATATATGATTCAAGCAGATACTTGTGTGTGTGTTGCACCTGCGCAAATGGGGCTTGCGGGTTTGAACTGAAAAGTGGTGATTTTGGTGTTCAGGCATGGGTAGAAGAGATCTCAATGTACGTGAAGTCAATAGACCAAGCTCACCTGCTAGAGATTGGATCAGAAGGGTTTTATGGTCCTTCGAGCCCAGACAAGGTGCAATTCAATCCAAACACATTTGCACAACAAATCGGCACAGATTTTCTCAGAAACCATAAAGCTTTTGCCATTGATTTTGCTTCTGCGCACATATACGCCGATACATGGTCAGCTCTCTCTCTCTCTCTCTCTGTGAGCATACTTCCCCTAGGAACAAGAACTATGTCCAACACATATTTCACTCCCCTAGGAACAAGAACTATGTCCAACACATATTTCACTGTTAATGTTTTTAGAATATTACACAACTGGCAACAGACACAGAAGCTAAACATGCTAACTTGCTTGGGCGTGTAGGATCTCATCAGCCATCAGTGATGCTCACCTTCAGTTCACGAAAACATGGATGGAATCTCACATTAATGATGCAGAGAATGCACTTAATATGCCAATTTTGTTCTCAGAATTTGGTGTTTCATCAAAAGATGGCGGTTATAACGACAGTTTTCGTGACACACTCATAAATACGGTCTATAGCACTCTGCTAAGCTCCATAAAGAAGGGAGGAGGTGGGGGAGGAAGCCTTCTGTGGCAACTCTTCCCAGTGGGAACAGAGTACATGGATGATGGCTATGCAGTTTTTCTTTCTAAGTCACCCTCAACAGCAACAATCATCTCCCTTCAGTCAAAAAGGATGGATACGTTTAACTCCTTGTGCTCCTGGAGATGCCATTGGGGTTGCAAGAAGAAGAAAGAATTTGAACTATTTATGCATGCGGAAATGTGATGGCATGTGGTCCTCTTTAGCGTGCTTGGCTCTATACGCTTTCAGATGTAAACGAATATTGGTTTCTTATGATACTGTAAGTTGCACGTTCTGCACTGCTCTTCCTATCAAGCCTGCCAAGGATCAGAAACTTGTCTAGAAGCAATTATTGCATGGATTATGTTAATCATAACACTGTATCCATTTTATAATACTCAATTTCATGTGAGCAAAAGGAGAGTGAATTTAAATATTCACTACAAAAAAGAGATTTGTTATCTTTGAATGTGGGTGTATACCATTAAACATAATAGTTCTGGATTTCAAAAGTTGCTCCTTCTCAACAGATCATATCTGGTTGTGATTATAACAGATATGGCCCTTCTGTGCACGCTATATAGCAATATATATGTGAGCAACTGCAGAACGACTGTCATAAAGTAGACATGCAATCCCCGGTGAGATGGACTGGCTGCTTGCTTATGACTGAAGCATAAAGAACACAGCAAGTTTTATAAATCTTTCCAACACAAATTAAGGAGACAGAAGACGATATCAGAAAAGTGAAAGATAGTGTAGTTGGAGTACTCTGATAGACTACAGATTTAGTCAAGCAATGGCAGAAAACACCCTCTTGGTCTTCCAAGACTGGTATTGGCTTGTGAATGAAGCCATGCGAACACAGAACAGTTTCAAGAAGTTCCTGGACTTCGTTATTTTCCAGATGATATTTTTACAGGTGTCAACTTTCGACATGGAAACACATCCTCCATGTGAGACATTAGATCCAGCCAACCCACTTGCAGGCGAAAATGATACATGGTTATTCATCCACTTTGCCAGCTTATGGATTAAGAGTAAAAAATTACTTCAACTTCTATGATACATGCACAACATCCATTTTGGAATCTGCCAATTTTAAGAGATAATCATATTTCTAATTTTCTCTGCTCGGAAACATGAAGTAGAGTGTTGTTTGACAAAACCTAAGCGTGACTCTGTTACAAGTGGCTAAGCTGCTCAAGCTACAAAATTTTCCAATCCAAATCAATTGTTGGCTTGTCTCTGTTTCTTAGTTTTAGTGGTACACTCTTTCCTCATGCACTTGGCTCTGGTTTTTCTTCTACATGCATTTTCTTAATCCCCAAATTTGTGAAATGAGATGCAGGGTGCTTGTGCTTCTTAGCTGATAATAATTTCAACCTGCAAACAGTCAAAAGAAAGTCAAGTATTATATATTGAGTAGGCACATACAACGCTGTAAGGGTTAGGGCGAGAGAGAAGCATGCAAAGGCAGAACGGTATCACAGCTCTCCAAAGGGTATGCTATTATAAGCTTAAATTATACAAGGTTGGAAATTATTTACCGTATCCTCAAGGATCTAAATTCACTGATTAGCAGTTGTAATGCATCAAAGAGAATCATCAGCACGTATCCTCAATTATCAGTAGGTAGACAGTAAACAAAGAGAAAAGGCCAAGTTCCATAGGTTTCAAGAAAAATGGTGAACAATATGAAATTTCGTGCAGAACGTTTAAACTGGCAATAACAATACCACAACATTATAACGAGAAAAAAAGCTGACCATTCATTAAATTACCATTTCTGTTACAAAATGATGCCACATGGTATAGTTTTGCGGACCAATTTAAGCAGCTGGAATCAAGGATGAAACTCAGATGTGCTTATAAACACACAAATCAAAAAAGGGGCATTCAGTGTCGCACGACTTAATGTTCTTAATTTTCATAACGTTAGTGCATAATTTCCATTTCAAAAGAATCAAATGCAGAAGAAGAAAAAACTTTAACATGCAGTTTTTGACTCATAAAATTAAACAAGGAATGAAATTCTCACATTGGTGCATTTAGAAAATTCACTGGCTAGCAATGCTTAGCTTTGAAAAGGCAGCAGCTGCTCGGTCACCACCAAGCAGAAAATAAGGATGTCGGATTATTGTTATGCTGGATATTTAAGTTTTTTGTACTTAAGCGAGAAGGTTCTCACAAAATCATCTTAGAAAGAGGTCATTTAAAAATCTGAAATGGTTCTTGCATTGTTTGGCCACGGAAGGAACAAAGAAAGAAAAACATCCCACCATGTCGACAAAGCCCTAGAATGAGTATGTTTCCTTTTCTTATTCTCTCAAGGCCAGTAAAAATAAAGCACAAAGCCACACCTGCCACAGAATTGGAGAAAAAAGAGCTGCAATGGGTGCCGGGGGAGGACTTGGTGTCTCTTCTGGAAGCACAAACAGCTCTGGGGGACAATAGTCTGGATCAAGCAGTCCCCGATCTGGTACATAGTTCTTGCCAATTCGTAAATCAGTTGCAGCCCCAAAGTCAATAAGCTTTATCTGCCTTTTTCTGGTGACCACCAAGTTTGCTGGCTTTACATCTCGATGAACAATGCCTGTATCATGAATCTTCCTGAGAGAAGTGATAATTTAACGCATTATCTGTTTGATGATCAATGCATTCCTTTGGGTAGTATCCATTCCCTTTAAAACACGTCCAAACATTATGGATTCCAAGTTCATTGGGAAATTGCGGTCTTCATGTAGTCAGCCAGAGTCAGATCCCCCTGGTGAATGTTGGCACAATGAAAGTATATACAGTTACAGCAAGCCAGAAGGATAGGAAATTTCCCTTTAGCAACAGAAAATCTGCCCATATAATTGCACAATGCAAGGATTCAGACACTACAATCAAAGTAAATTAGGTTCAAGGCCCAATTCACCCAGGAAATGGCTTCAACAATGTGGCCTGATTTGGGATACCTCTTCTATTGGGACCATAGATTTTACAATCTTCAGCAACTTGAAGTCTAACTAGAGAGTACAGCCTGCATGCTTTAAGTGTTCTATGTGGCAAGTCCTGAGCCAAGCATTTATCGACCATTGGCAATCATTTTCAGCGCCGGAAGTACAACATGAACTTGCCAAGAAGCCACATAAGAACATTTTGGAAAATATTTTTACCGTTAACATGAATCGCTAAAGCTTCCAGTTGAGTACCTCAAATTTCCAAACTAGCCATTTGCCACCTTTGGTAAATTGTGAAACCGTTTTATCAGCCACGAAACTCCCGAGGAATTCAGCACAAGTCTCTGGAGCAGCTCTTGAGAGTCTATAGTTGAACCACTCCTCAAAGTCTCCACATTCTTTGGCTCCTTCAATTTCAACCTTGACCTGCTTAGCAGAAAATTGTTGGTCTTGCATGCATACATAGGATAAACAGGCATATATCGGTAGTACAATTTTGTGATGTGACATAGAAGCACAAGGAGAGTCCGTCACCTATCAATATCATCAAATGTTCCTTACAGCAATTGTGTGAATACTCGTGTAATGAAGATATGTATGACTATCATTTTGGTCTCTGAACAACCAGTCATTTTGTTCTCAGAACAACCAACCAGAAGAGACCAAAAGAAACAGTTAAATCGGGAAATGCAACGTTTTGAAAGAGAGAAGCACAAGTCCTTGACAAAATTGACCCAGCCACAGGAACGTGTAGCCAGATCAGAGAGAAAGAGAGAGAGTGCAAACCTTCTTAAGAATGACCTTCTGAGAATTCTTAAACCTTTCATCCATTTGTGGGCTTCTGACCCTCCTCCCCGTCCTCCTTACTGCCTCCTCCTCCTGCAACCCAGAATTCTTGGGCACCATTGCCCCATAATAAACCACCCCAAATGTTCCTTCTCCCAACCTGTCCCCTAGCACAAAATCCGTCTTCTTCAGGTTCCTCCTCCCTAAGACACTATCAAGACCTAGTTGCAAGGGTGCCAAAAGATAAGCATCGATTGCACCGATCAACACTCCAGGCCTTGCATTCAAGTAAATCCAACTGAAAGCCATAAAAGACAGGACCCAAATCCTCTGCCCCTCTGGCAAATCCTCTATGCTTTGAACAAGAGAAAGACCGTATTTAACCAATGGAAGCACAAACCCATAGTCTTCCAATCCTGAAGAGCTCAAAGCAGTGGCTAAATTATGCGAGAGATCTCCAAAAATGGCTTTTAGCCTTGTTGGGTTTTTCTTGGCAGGATTCCTGATGATGAAAGAATGGCCTTTGAAGAGTTGGCAGGTGGAAGGAGGGGTGAAATATAAAACTCTGAAAAAGCAATATAAAATTCTTGTCATTAAGGGAAACCCATGTACTGAAATGAGGAAAGCAGTTAGCAAGTTATCCCAAAAAGACATTCAGAAAATTTTTACCTTTATTTTTTTTCAAGAAAGAGGACGTCAACTCGATATCTCTTTTAGATGTCTGCCTTCACCAAGGAAAATATTTGCAAACAAAAACCAAATCATCATCTGCTTTAATGCCTAGCAAAAAAAAATATATCATTTGACTACATATACAGATGCCTCTAAGAACAAATTTCATTTATATATTTGTAATTGATGTACTGAGGAAGGTCCTCCAAGTCACACAATGCAGATATATTCATGTCACTTAATGCATGTTACATAAAACAAAAAAGGATGGTAAAGGTCACATGAGCAGCAAAACATTGTCTTCATGATACAGAAACTTGCACCCAAACAAGCAAACAAATTTTTGCTAGAGTAGGTGACCAAAAGAAACGGACAATGATGTTTAGTTACCAATGAGATTTTTAATCCAGTGATAAATAAAGCATAAAGCATAAAGAAAATAATTAACAACCATGATGGTGATGGTTGAAAGCTTTGTTCTCACTTGCCAATGGTTCTTTCACCAACAGCCAGCACATAGTCAAGGGGTACACCACAAAAGAGTAATCAAATGGCTGATCTAATGTAAAGTTTTGCGTCACTGAAGGTCAATGAGAAACCTCTTCCTTGACCGATAAAATAGTCCCTTCTAAGGTGAAGCTAAGGCGACACAAAGAAAAACCTCTCTCTTTTAAACAGGGGAAAGGGATGATGAAGCCATCTATACTCAAGGCTATGCAACGAAGGCCCGTATTTCAGCACTTAAAATCAATCATCACAGACACCCACATAAGATCTTGTTGTAGGTTGACAAACAAGACTGCAATGCCATCCTAAACAAAATAAATCAGGACCAATGAAAAAAGCGAATAGGGGAAAACACACACGGCCTAAGTTTCATTTCCTATCAAAGCGCACAACCAGAGCAAAATATCTACAAAGATTTCATATTTTGCAACGACCAACCAAACAAAATATCGGTGAATGCGCGAACTTCCAGCAAAGAATGGTTTAAACAAGCTCAAGACAAGCTGTAGAGCAAAAATTTTAAAAAATGGGAGGAAGCGACGGCGTTATACCATATATGAGAGAGATCCTGTTGTGGTCTGTGATTCTGAGAGCAACCAACGACTCCCAACTTCCCACTGAACCGAGGAACGCGCATAAGTCTCTCCGAAGAACCTTTACATGAAGCGAACGCCACCGAAATCCTTGAAAATCTAAACGAAGGAAGCAGCGGCATGGGAAGAACGAGAGCTCGCCTGGGCGATACAAGATGCGTCTCCTTTTTTTTTTGCTTTATTATCTCCTTCTTCTTCTTCTTCTCTCAGGCCTGGAACTTCGCAAGTCTCTGCATCGCCGAGAGAGAGAGAGAGAGACGTTATTATCGTCTCCTCCAGGCTCTATGCTCGCTGTTGTTTTATGATATCCACTACCCATCTGTACCAGCGCGGCTCATGCTGAGACTTCAAGAATCGTAACTTGACCGAATCGGAAATTTTCCGGGCCAGGCAGCGTTCTCCGGGTAAGATCAATTGCCGAGAGGGCAGATTATGTTCCTCTTTAATGCCACATTTAGTAAAAGTGAAATGTCGTTAATTATTTAGTTGAGCATATCTATATCAATAGAATTTGACTATAATCATGTGTAATTTGTATTGTTCGGCCCCTTATACAAAAAAGTTCATTGGTTAAACTATAAACTGAAAGCCATTGTTGATCTCGTTTAACTTGCTGTACTCACACAGTGACATTTCAACTAGGTCAAACCTTGAACTTGGAATCTCATAAACCATAATTATCTTCTAACGAAAGTTACATACACCCTCAAAAACCTAACTAAAAATTTTAATAAGTTTTTTAAAACTAGTGTTTGTGTTCGGATGACAATCTCGAGACAATTTTCTATTAATAACTTAGAGGGAGGGTTCCAGTTATTCACTCCTTTTTTAAAACTAGGTCTTTACAAAACTAGATTTTTTTTTTCAAACCTAATTATGTGTTAACCAAAAATTCAAAAACACCTTTTTAAAGACAAAACGACATTTTGAGTCAAACACGACGTTTTTAGAATGTCATCGTCCACTCCCTCACCTCCAACCCCACCAAAAAAAAAAATCCTTAAAAAAGACTAAGTGGTCACTAATTTGTTGGTTGTCAATAGATTGAGAATATTTGGAAAAGCCTTTTGAGTGCTATCAAAGTTGAAAGCAGGGGCAGCCCCAAGAGGGGCTGGTAGGGGTCTTGACCTTTATTCATTTTTTTTTCAAAAATTTATATGTAAATTTTAAAAAAAAATTATTTATCCTATATAAAGGTTTGGAAAATATATTTCATTACAGTTAAAATTTTAAAACTATAATTCAACCCTCCTCATACAAAATTTCTGAAAACAAAACCATAATGACCACCGACATTGTTAAAGTCGCAAGTTTTTAAACTCTTGACCTTGAAAGTGTATTGCATGGAAGAGTAACGAGTAAATTCGAAAATAGTGGAAAATGTTGAATATCAAAATGTGAAAGCATAAATCTGAGGCAAATGGACATTTGGGGGTGAATTCTGATTGGACATATCTGATATTTGGATTATTATATCTGATCCGGTCGTCCTTTTCCTGTAGCCTGGTGTTTGAGGTAGGGTGGACCCCACTGGATCCAAATTCGTGGTCATCTTTCCGGAGCCTTGAAATGAATGAAGAGATCATCAAATGTGAACCACAAAACCACTTCGCCGGACTCCACCCACAAGCTCAAGCTCAAGCTCAAGCTCAAGGGTGGAATCAAAATCAAATTACAGCAACTAATAATAAATTTTAAAATGTTAAAGAAGATGTCAATATAAAAAATAAATACTTTTTGATCGATGATTAGATAACTAGAATTAAAGAGAAAAAAGGCTTCAAAAATTTAAGAAGATGCAGATCTTCTGCTCTTACCACCCACAACCAAGAAGAACCAACTGGATGCACTAATGTCGGTAGCAGATATTCTTCCCCGCCCACCACACAGCGCCAGCATTTAAAGGGACGAGTTGAAAGTGGTTGGGCTTTATGATCGAATGTTTATGACATTAAATTTCCATCGTCCCTATTCATCTCGCTCGCGAGAGGATTAATTTCATCAATGCTTTGCTGGAAAATATCGAGAGAAAAAATACGTGAAAAGACGAGAACAAGTGCTTAATTTGCAAGGAAAATTTTAAAAGAGGTGGAGTATTTGTATTTCCGGTTTCGTTCCTTTGCAAACCCTTTAAAAATAACGTCATTTGTCCGTATCACCAAGTCAACGACAAAGCCGTCCTCTCAGTCCATGTGGCAGGAGGGAGGCTCTCTCTCTCTCTCACTCACTCACTTTCTCTCTCTTCTGTGGAAGGAAGGGAGAGAGGCTTTCCTTCCATGGGGAGTGCAGAAGGAGGGCGATGGAAGAAGCGATTCCTGGGCTGGCTCAAGCGTGCGAGGTACGTAAGCCCCACATCTTGCTCCCAGTTTGGACAATCCAACGGCTAGCGTTTATCAGGACTCAAAGCATGTTTCATTTTTTCACTTTTCTTAACTCTATGATGACATTTCACGATGTTTGATGCACGTTTGAGATCGATGAAATTCCAAAACTGTTGCCCCAGAATCGCATTTTTGAGTTGTGGGTACATGCTCCTTTAAAGGTAACAAAAGGCACTAATGTCTTGACTTGGAGGCAGATCCACTGTCACCGTCCCTTGTTGTTTAAGCCAAGAAAAGGTTTTCTTTCCTCTGTCACACAATTTATACTGTCTTTGTTTGCCGTACGAACTGATATGATCTGTGGAAGAAAAAGCCTGCTGTAGACGGCATGGAAAAGTATATCTTTGTTAGAGCCATTTGAAATCTCAAAAGTGGTTTTTTAATTTACAGCTACAATGATCTTTGTTCCTTGTTTCCTTCTTATTCATCTGTTTTTTTTAATCAAATGTCACTCTTTCTATAATGTTTTAAATCCAAGAAACTCATAAAAGCACAAAAAAGGAAGCATTAAAACCAACAATGTCATGCCCTCTAGAACTCCGGAAAACACCTGCTGGTGGATCGGCCCTCTAGAGTACAAAGCGCAGAGATATCAGCAGGACTTGTAAAATGGGCATTATTTGAACTCGATACTAAATATATTTGTGAGACTGATAGCATTTCTCCAATAACAATTCAGCCGGTCTTTTCTAAGCAAATGGCTGAAAAACCGTCGACCAAGTTCCTATTGTCAATTTGCTATCTGTCGTTTGGAGTTTGTTGTTGGCGATTCAGATTCAATGGTGAAGATGATAAGTCCTCCCTTCAAAGTAAAGCCAACCATTTCCACTTTCATTCTTTCGCATTACTCAAGTAACAGAAGCACCCGTTTTCCTAACATGCATTCCCAATAACTTAAATTATATACATATATATAGAGAGTCTCATTCAAATTGGAAGACACATTGCCATAACCAAAGAAGATGAATAGCCACAAAGAGAAAAACATTTTTTCCTCACATTCTGTGGAGGCATTTCTCTGGATTTTGATTGTTCTGCTGAATTGTACCAGATTCTGCAACTGCGAGGAACTGGAGGATGAAGAATGGGCAATGGTGGGCAGAAAGGGCAGCCAGTTTGTGGTCAATAGCAGACCCTTCTATGTCAATGGCTTCAACACATACTGGCTGATGATCTTTGCTGTTGATGCCTCAACGAAGGGCAAAGTCAGTGAGATATTCCAGCAGGCTTCTTCTGTTGGCCTCTCAGTGTGCAGGACATGGGCTTTCAATGATGGTGGATGGAGAGCCTTGCAGAAATCACCTGGAGTTTATGATGAAGACGTCTTCAAGGCAAGCGTTGAGTTTTAATTTCTCTATTCAATGACTACATGACCAAATATTATCACCATCATTAGACCTTCGATCTTGTGTTAAATCCTTTATATTTTTCTACGCGAGTCCGAAGCGAAATCGATCAACTGAACGCTCTTAAGAGCCGGGGAAAAACCCTTGAAATGAAGCTTTTTAGATCTTACACATTGGTGCAGGTCCTGCAGGATGATCGCCTTCTTGGGGAGGGCTTAATTAACAGTAACCAGCTCATGATCTTTGATTTGGATGTATTGTGGATGTTACAGGGACTAGACTTTGTGATTAGCGAGGCAAAGCGATACAAAATCAGGCTTATTTTGTCACTCTCAAACAACTGGGAGGCTTACGGTGGCAAAGCTCAGTATGTCAAATGGGGAAGATCTGCAGGCCTCAATCTCACTTCTGATGATGATTTCTTTTCAGATCCAACTCTCAAGGGCTACTTCAAATCTCATATCAAGGCAATCTTTCATTCTCTTTCAATGTTTCTGGTCTTTAGAGAGGCCATCCATTTTCTAAACTAAAACTACCGATAAATAGGTCTGGCATTATGGATATCCATGATTTGATCCAAATTCAAAGGTGTCCAAACAGGAAGTGATGCCAACAACAGATTGTTAGTTGTTACGTCTCACATCCAGTTATCATCTGGTCGGATTCGAGGACCGTTATAGATTGAATTGGATCAAGAAAAGGAATCTCAAACCCGATGTGTATAATGTAAAGGGTCTTTCGACATATGCTTTTTACTAACAAAATACGTTTGTATATATCCAGGTCTGGTACGACATGCAAGCAATACTGTGTCTCAAACCTGACCTCCACATTCGAGTTGGACATTTTTTTCGACCCATGAAGCATTGTCATCAAAATGGTTTCTGCCCATATCCGGTTCTGTTTTCAGTTTTGTTCGGATATCTAATACAAACCAATCCATTGCAAACCACGAACCGGGTCTAGTACTGGATATAAAATATCACCTTGCCTAAGATTGAATCTACTTGGCTTATGGCTATGCTCACAGTCAACCGGTATTGGTTTGAAATCAAGTGAGACTGCTTGTCATATTTAAGTGCTAAACTAATTTTGTTGGTTAATAACAATGTTTAGCCTGTGACAAACTGCTGATCTATTGATTGTCATATGGCAGCTCACTTGTTTGGTTGACTGATTTTGTAGATTGATGATTATTGACTGCCCATTAGACAGTAGAAAATGGACTTCATATCCCCAAGTCGTAGAAATATAATAGCTCGTGCAGTGCATAAATTAGGAATAAATGTAGTTTGAACACTTATCTCTTCATTTCTACCAGGTCCAAATCGGATGCAAGATGTGGAACTTTGTCGCATTCCCGGGCAGTGTAAAATCCGGTGGCTAAGACCCATAACTGCTAGATTCATGGGGAATCTGAAGTCTGTGAGATTTGAACTCTAACTGCTTTTCTTGCATCAACTCCCTTGAGGCTAACATAATTTTAAGACTTGGAATAAAGGAAATATGTTGGGGATGTCTTGCTTTAGGTTACATTTACATGGATACCTTTTCTGGATCCATTTTTTAATGGTAGTTTCTTTGTAAATTCTTTTCCATACAATGTTGACGTTCTGTGTGTGTGTGTGTGTGTGTGTGTGTGTGTGTGTGTGTGTGTGTGAAGACTGTCTTGACGAGAGTTAATAGCTTCACCAACGTGACGTACAAGGATGATCCGACCATCTTTGCCTGGGAGCTGATGAACGAGCCTCGGTGTTTATCAGACCCTTCTGGTGATCAGTTTCAGGTCATATGTGATTCAAGCACATACTTGTGTGTGTGTGTTGCACCTGCGCAAATCGAGCTTGCGGTTTGAACTGAAAAGTAGTGATTTTGGTGTTCAGGCATGGGTAGAAGAGATGTCAATGTACGTGAAGTCAATAGACCAAGCTCACCTGCTAGAGATTGGATCAGAAGGGTTTTATGGTCCTTCGAGCCCAGACAAGGTGCAATTCAATCCAAACACATCTGTAAAACAAGTCGGCACAGATTTTCTCAGAAACCATAAAGCTTTTGCCATTGATTTTGCTTCTGCGCACATATACGCCGATGCATGGTCAGCTCTCTCTCTCTCTCTCTCTCTCTCTCTCTCTCTCTGTGTGTGTGTGTAAGTATACCTTCCCTAGGAACAAGAACTATGTCCAACACATATTTCACTGTTAATGTTTTTAGAATATTACACCACTGGCAACAGACAGAAGCTAAACATGCTAACTTGCTTGGGTGTGTAGGATCACATCAACCGTCAGTGATGCTCACCTTCAGTTCACGAAAACATGGATGGAATCTCACATTAATGATGCAGAGAATGCACTTAATATGCCAATTTTGTTCTCAGAATTTGGTGTTTCATCGAAAGATGGCGGTTATAACGACAGCTTTCGTGACACACTCATAAATACGGTCTATAGCACTCTGCTAAGCTCCATAAAGAAGGGAGGAGGTGGTGGAGGAAGCCTTCTGTGGCAACTCTTCCCAGTGGGAACAGAGTACATGGATGATGGCTATGCAGTTTTTCTTTCTAAGTCACCCTCAACAGCAACAATCATCTCCCTTCAGTCAAAAAGAATGGATACGTTTAACTCCTTGTGCTCCTGGAGATGCCATTGGGGTTGCAAGAAGAAGAAAGTATTTGAACTATTTATGCATGCAGAAATGTGAAGGTGTGTGGTCCTCTTTAGTGTGCTTGGCTATATATGCTTTCAGATGTAAACAAATATTGGTTTCTTATGATACTGTAAGTTGCACGTCCTGCACTGCTCTTCCTATCAAGCCTGCCAAGGATCAGAAAATTGTCTAGAAGCAATTATTGCATGGATTATGTTAATCATGACACTGTATCCATTTTATAATACTCAATTTCATGTGAGCAAAAGGAGAGTGAATTTAAATCACTACAAAAAAGAGAATTGTTATCTTTGAATGTGGGTGTATACCATTAAGCAATGTTATCCGTATCGTACGATACGGACGCGTATCGTACGATACGTATCGTATAGGTCAAGAAAACCTATACGATACGTGTTTGAAACACGATACGCGTCTGTATCGTATGCGTATCGTCTGTATCGTACGATACATGTTTGAAACACAATACGCGTCCGTATCGTACGATACGGGCGATACACCTCTGTATCGTACGATACGGGAGAAAACACATATTTCTTTATTTTTTAAAAGTTTAAACACTCCTCCCCCTCTCTCTTCTTGTATTTAAAGACTCCAATAGACATAGGAGGGAGAGATTTTGCCCATTTTCATCAAAAATAACCAAGGATTCATCAATTTGGAAGATATTATCGTTGAATCAGGAAAGATGATAACTATATGTTTTGAACTTATAAAATTGTGATGTAATCTAAGTCCTAAAACTCCAAGTCCTAAGACTCTAAGTCCTAAGATTCTATAAAATTTTCAAGTTTAAAATCGTGATGGATGTTTATATGTTATTCTTGAAAATTTGATTTCTTATTTTTTAATGTGTCGTTAATACACATGAATGTTCCTTATGTATGATGATCTTTTTTATATTTGAATACATTTTTCTTAATTTCTGATTTTTTGTTCATTTTTTTCAGATTTTTAATGATTTTTCTCTATTTTTTATGATTTTTAAATATTTTTTAAAATAAAAAAATTAATTTTACGATACGCTACGCTATGTTTGCGATACGGCGTATAGGTCGGCTTGACCGATACGCGATACGCTACGCCTTTTATAACATTGCCATTAAGCATAATAGTTTTGGATTGCAAAAGTTGCTCCTTCTCAATAGATCATATCTGGTTGTGATTATATCAGATATGGCCCTTCTGTGCACGCTATATAGCAATATACATGTGAGCAAGCGCAGAACGACTGTCATAAGGTAGACATGCAATCCCCGGTGAGATGGACTGGCTGCTTGCTTATAAGTTATAACTGAAGCATAAAGAAAACACAGCAAGTTTTATAAATCTTTCCGACACAAATTAAGGAGACAGAAGTCGATATCAGAAAAGTAAAAGATAGTGTAGTTGGAGTACTCTGATAGACTACAGATTTAGTCAAGCAATGGCAGAAAACTCCCTCTTGGTCTTCCAAGACTAGTATTGTCTTGTGAATGAAGCCATGCTAACACAGAACAGTTTCAAGAAGTTCCTGGTCTTCCTTGTTTTCCAGATGATATTTTTACAGGTGTCAACTTTCGACATGGAAACACATCCTCCATGTGAGACACTAGATCCAGCCAACCCATTTGCAGGCGAAAATGATGTATGGTTATTCATCCACTTTTCCAGCTTATGGATTAAGAGTAAAAAATAACTTCAACTTCTATGATACATGTTTAACATGCATTTGCATATCATATATACATCTGCTTTGGAATCTGCCAACTTTAAGAGATAATCATATTTCTAATGTCATCTGCTCGGAAACATGAAGTGGAGTGTTGTTTGACAAAGCCTAACCGTGACTCTGTTACAAGTGGCTAAGCTGCTCAAGCTACAAAATTTTCCAATCTAAATCAATTGTTGGCTTGTCTCTGTTTCTTAGTTTTACTGGTACACTCTTTCCTCATGCATTTGGCTCTGGCTTTTCTTCTTCACGCATTTTCTTAATCCCCAAGAAATGAGATGCAGGGTGCTTGTGCTTCTTAGTTGATAATAACTTCAACCTGCAAACAGTCGAAAGCAAGTCAAATATTATATACTGAGTAAGCATGTACAACACTATAAGTATGGCGTATGCATGTAAGGGTTAGAGAGATAGAGACGCATGCAAAGGCAGAAGGGTATCACAGCTCTCAAAACTCAAAAGGGTACGCTATTATAAGCTTAAACTATACAATGTTGGAAATTATTTACCGTATCCTCAAGGATCTAAATTCACTAATTAGCAGTTGTAATGCATCAAAGAGAATCACCAGCACATATCCTCAATTATCAGTAGGTAGACAGTAAACAAAGAGTAAAGGCCAAGTGCCATGGGCTTCAAGAAAAATGGTGAAGGATATGAAATTTCGTGCAGAACGTTTAAACTGGCAATAACAATACCACAACATTATGACGAGAAAAAGAAGCTGACCATTCATTAAATTACCATTTCTATAACAAAATGGTGCCACATTGTATGAGTTTTGCAGACCAATTTGAGCAGCTTGAATCAAGGATGAAACTCAGATGTGCTTATAAACACACAAATCCAAAAAGGGGCAGTTAGTGTCGCACGACTTAATGTTCTTAATTTTCATAACATTAGTGCATAATTTCCATTTCAAAAGAATGAAATGCAGAAAAAGAAAAATCTATAACATGCACTTTTTGACTCGTAAAATTAGACAAGGAATGAAATTCTCACATTGGTGCATTTAGAAAATTCACTGGCTAGCAATGCTTAGCTTTGAAAAGGCAGCAGCTGCTCGGTCACCACCAAGCAGAAAATAAGGATGTCGGAGAGCGGCAGCAGCAGATAAACGGCCCCGTCTAAAGGACCCTCTTTCTGAAATGAGTTTTGTGACCAAGTCCCAACCTCTCCCGGATTCAAGTTCAAGTATACTCAAGTCCGGCCTCAGTCGAGTGTTTCCCCTCCATTTCTTCAAATCATATCCAGCATTTTTTATTTCGGATTTAAAATTTTTTATACCTGCTGATGACCTCAGCGTAGGAATAGCCATCTGCAGAAGTATCACTCCAGCAGAATACATATCAAACAGATCGGGACTGTTTAGCTGCAAAAACACATAAGGAAATCGAATTCCATCAGCCCACATGCTCCAAAAGGCAGAAATATGTATATAATTAGGTAAATCTGATATAATTATTGTTATGCTGGATTTTTAAGTTTTTTGTACTTAAGCGAGAAGGTTCTCACAAAATCATCTTAGAAAGAGCTCATTTAAAAATCTGAAATGGTTCTTGCATTGTTTGGCCACGGAAGGAACAAAGAAAGAAAAACATCCCACCATGTCGAGAAAGCCCTAGAATGAGTATGTTTCCTTTTCTTATTCTCTCAAGGCCAGTAAAAATAAAGCACAAAGCCACACCTGCCACAGAATTGGAGAAAAAAGAGCTGCAATGGGTGCCGGGGGAGGACTTGGTGTCTCTTCTGGAAGCACAAACAGCTCTGGGGGACAATAGTCTGGATCAAGCAGTCCCCGATCTGGTACATAGTTCTTGCCAATTCGTAAATCAGTTGCAGCCCCAAAATCAATAAGCTTTATCTGCCCTTTTCTGGTGACCACCAAGTTTGCTGGCTTTACATCTCGATGAACAATGCCTGTATCATGAATCTTCCTGAGAGAAGTGATAATTTGACGCATTATCTGTTTGATGATCAATGCATTCCTTTGGGTAGTATCCATTCCCTTTAAAACACGTCCAAACATTATGGATTCCAAGTTCATTGGGAAATTGCGGTCTCTCATGTAGTCAGCCAGAGTCAGATCCCCCTGGTGAATGTTGGCACAATGAAAGTATATACAGTTACAGCAAGCCAGAAGGATAGGAAATTTCCCTTTAGCAACAGAAAATCTATTCATATAATTGCACAATGCAAGGATTCAGACACTACAATCAAAGTAAATTAGGTTCAAGGCCCAATTCACCCAGGAAATGGCTTCAACAATGTGGCCTGATTTGGGATACCTCTTATATTGGGACCATAGATTTTACAATCTTCAGCAACTTGAAGTCTACTAGAGAGTACAGCCTGCATGCTTTAAGTGTTCTATGTGGCAAAAGTCCTGAGCCAAGCATTTATCGACCATTGGCGATAATTTTTAGCGCCGGAAGTACAACATGAACTTGCCAAGAAGCCACATAAGAACATTTTGGAAAATATTTTTACCGTTAACATGAATCGCTAAAGCTTCCAGTTGAGTACCTCAAATTTCCAAACAAGCCATTTGCCACCTTTGGTAAATTGTGAAACTGTTTTATCAGCCACGAAACTCCCGAGGAATTCAGCACAAGTCTCTGGAGCAGCTCTTGAGAGTCTATAGTTGAACCACTCCTCAAAGTCACCACATTCTTTGGCTCCTTCAATTTCAACCTTGACCTGCTTAGCAGAAAATTGTTGGTCTTGCATGCATACATAGGATAAACAGGCATATATCGGTAGTGCAATTTTGTGATGTGACATAGGAGCACAAGGACAGTCCTTCACCTATCAATATCATCAAATGTTCCTTACAGCAATTGTGTGAATACTCGTGTAATGAAGATATGTATGACTGTCATTTTGGTCTCTGAACGACCAGTCATTTTGTTCTCAGAACAACCAACCAGAAGAGACCAAAAGAAACAGTTAAGTAGGGAAATGCAACGTTTTGAAAGAGAGAAGCACAAGTCCTTGACAAAATTGACCCAGCCACAGGAACGTGTAGCCAGATCAGAGAGAAAGAGAGGGTGCAAACCTTCTTAAGAATGACCTTCTGAGAATTCTTAAACCTTTCATCCATTTGTGGGCTTCTGACCCTCCTCCCCGTCCTCCTCACCGCTTCCTCCTCCTGCAACCCAGAATTCTTGGGCACCATTGCCCCATAATAAACCACCCCAAACGTTCCTTCGCCCAACCTGTCCCCTAGCACAAAATCCGTCCTCTTCAGGTTCCTCCTCCCTAAGACACTATCAAGACCTAGTTGCAAGGGAGCCAAAAGATAAGCATCGATTGCACCGATCAACACTCCAGGTCTTGCATTCAAGTAAATCCAACTGAAACCGATAAAAGACAGGACCCAAATCCTCTGCCTCTCTGGCAAATCCTCAATGCTCTGAACAAGAGATAGACCGTATTTAACCAATGGAAGCACAAACCCATATTCTTCCAATCCTGAAGAGCTAAAAGCAGTGGCTAAATTATGCGAGAGATCTCCAAAAATGGCTTTTAGCCTTGTTGGGTTTTTTTGAGCAGGACTCCTGATGATGAAAGAATGGCCTTTGAACAGTAGGCAGGTGGAAGGAGGTTGAGATATGCACGGTGAGAGGAAAGAGGAACTGGGTTTTGGAGAGGACATAGTCGGGAACAGAAAGGAGGAAGCCATAGAAGCAGAAAAAACAGAGAACAAGCTAGTGTATTGTTTGTTGTTAGAAGTTGGGATTTGTGTTTGTAAGCATCTAGGCTGCTGAATCTCGCTAGGGGAAGAGGTGCCCTTTTGGCCACGTCGGATTTTCCGGTTATCAAGAATTTGAGGTCAGCATGATTCCTAAGAAAAGACTGCTTTCCCAACGCCCACAGTCGGTTTTGAGTTCCCGTTACCATCCGCAGGGATTTTATTTACAAAAAGAAGAATGTCAGCCTGATTTCCGTGAGAAATTGTCGTGGAGTTCATAATATATCGAAAAAAATGTGGGCCGCGAACAAGTTTGTTTTTCGTTCAGAAAAGAAAAAGGATAAAGTGTCTCCTTTGATGCGTATCAGACGATGTCCAACAATAGTTTTATCATGCACACATAAGCTTTTCAAAGCTTTTAAAAATCAATATCTCCAAATAGGAGAACATTTTTTGCTCAAGAAATTGTTTTTATACAGAATATTGTCATCGGTAGGAGTGCAGTTTGGCATGAAGACCCATAGCAGCCCAAAAATCGGTATCTTAACGCGTCCGGGCAGCAAAATCTACAAAGCCTTTGGGCTGCCAACGCAGTACTGCGGATCTTCATTTTTAGAATCGAAGGAGAAAATATAGTCATGAAACCATGCACGGACTCCCAACCCAAGGTAACAGATTGAACATATAGAACTAGCATATTGCACGTTGCTCTACCAAGGACCATACTCACACCGTTTGCAAGCTCCATCTCTTTAGTGATTCGGCCTAGCAACCTCACACCAAAAAAAATGTGAACGATAGATTGTTAAATATCGTGATCAGCAGATAATGCAAAATGCTTCACATTTAGCAATTTTACCTTCCATATGGATCATCCTTATGAGTGAGTGCATGCTTCAAAAAAAGCATGCTAGTTCAATTTGCACATCGGGAAGGAATAAAAAGACTACGAAAGCACAGTAGGCAGAAAGTATGGCAGCAGCTCAGTCTGCATAAGCTGAAAAGTAATGGCAATAACAATGTAGCTGGGGACAAATAGCGTTAAAAAAAGGTTTGGCTACATCATGGGGCGAGGCTTAGCAGACAAGAAATTAGGCCTCACATATGTAAAGCCAATAAAATTGCTCTCGCCAGGTCTTGGGCTTGCTGCTGGCGAGTCCAGCAGGGGCATGCTCGTCCACCGTTCATCAAAGTTGGCAACACACTCTTTACCACCAACATTTGGACGGAAACCAGGCTCAGTTTCTCTAGCTTCAAGCTTTCGCCAGTTGATAGACTTGAACCATTTATGGCGCTTGATCTCTTCACTGCCTTCTGGCCCACTACCAAGGCGCCTGCTTGCATCCTTTTGTAAAAGCTGAAACACAAACCACCATCTGGCATGAGTACATTAGCAGTAACAGAGTGAAATGAGCCCAAAGTAGATAAAGAACAGGTCTGATCAAATAGATGTGAACTGACCCCCTTGAGGAAACAATGAGCTTCACTTGACAGAAATGCAGGCAGTTTGATCTTATCCTTGATTATTTTTTGCTGAATCTTACCACGGTTCCCTCCAACAAATGGTGGCTGCAAAAACACGGGCTCATTGGAGTGACCAAAAATCAAAATAAGAGAAATCAAAGCTGCACCACACGTCTTCATCCATTCCCCCCAATTTCCTAGCGAAGCCACCACCATAGTTTCAAGCAATATCTAGGGCAGTTTCATCTTTAGGAAATCCCTTTTGTTGAATGTGGCTTTTCCAAAAAAATAGTTCGATCTGTGAAAATATTTTTAAAATCATTGAAGTTTCTTAATCCAAAAGAAAAATGAGTAAACTACAAATACATAAATTATATAAAAAGAGCTTTTTGCTTATTCAAGACACAGATTTGTGACGTTATTGCGATAATATCATGGTACTATTACAGTAAATAGTTTAGAAGTCCTGCGACATTTTCCCACTTAGGGTTCAGCCTAAAGCAACACATAATGAATATTGTCAAGACTTAAGAAGTATTGTGACTACGATTCACAGCCTCACATATCCCAACAGCTTTGCTTACATTATCATTCAACATAGTTGTTTCCTAAGTGGTCAAAATAGAAAATTGGAGACAGGTTATTCAAGACTATTAACTATAGAAAGAGTAGTTGACGCTAGTTGAGTGGATCCAAGTTGATTGGGTAAACACAAATAACTATTATATATACACCCATATACAGAATGTATAAAGACAAAGATTAGTCAGCTGACCATCAAGTAATAGTATGACCAGCTAGTCGCTGTTTGACAACACAAGGTACTTGACACCCGCATCAGCTGAACAGTCAGACAACTAGTCAGGGTTTTAACTTTTAAATACTTACTACTAGGTCACTGCCTAGCATACATGGCAATCCAGCAACATTTTGGGGCTGAAATTAGCACCCTCCGGTAACAGACCAGGCGTGAGGGATGAACTTGACCAATACTTAGATGAATCTATGCTCGAATTTCATAATAGGAAACTCACCTTTCCTGTCAACATTTCAAATATTAGGATTCCGACACTCCACCAATCTGATGCTTTGTCATGCCCTTTTCCAAGGATAATTTCTGGTGACATATACTCCACAGTACCACAAAGAGAGTTTGATCTAGTATTCTCCTCAAACTGCTTGGCCAGTCCAAAATCTGTCAACATGACCTAAAACAAATTCACTACGTCAGAGCATGCTTGATTATGTAGGAATTGCCTCATTTCCAAATCATTTCATTTGGCTCAGAGTTTTACATGGCCATCGGCATCTAGAAGGATGTTCTCTGGTTTCAGATCCCTATGCATAATGCCATTTGCATGGAGGTGAGATACAGCAGAAACTATCTCAGCTGCATAGATGCGCGCAACATCCTCCCTGTAAATATAAAAAG
This sequence comes from Nymphaea colorata, assembly GCF_008831285.2. Taxonomy (NCBI): domain Eukaryota; kingdom Viridiplantae; phylum Streptophyta; class Magnoliopsida; order Nymphaeales; family Nymphaeaceae; genus Nymphaea; species Nymphaea colorata. Next base: position 21,254,983 of record NC_045147.1, read on the forward strand.
ATGATCAGTTGATCATTTCACTAATTTGAAAAACAGATTAAAATCTCAAGATCTGTGAAGGAGAAGAAAAAAAGTGGGGTCTTAATGGAGATCCTGTCTAGAGACAAATTTGACCATGTAACTTTGATGGCATCTATATTTTCAGATTTAAAACATTCCCTCACAGTTTTCTATTCCAAATTCAAGCCGGAACCTGATAACTAAGTTTTCTTTCATTAACAGGTTTTGCCCTAACATCAGTTTCAAATTGCTACTTGTTACATGTCAAGAATACCACAGACCCACATTTATACCTGAAAAGTCCCTGATGATAGAGCTGAAAGAATAGATGACCGCCATTAATAAAGTCCAGCACAAGATAAAGTCTGTACTTAGTCTGCAGATGGCTAGAAAAATCACAGTGTTACTTCCACCATCACACAGAGGTTATGCTTCAGTCACCAAAAAAAGACAACATGAAAATAGAGAAAGCCCAATTGTTTTAATCATAGTTAATAGGAAACAAATCATAGATGCATGCCAAAGTCTGACTGATATTTCATGTAAATGATCATATACAGCTACTTGGCCATTATTCCAGTGAGACTGAGCCAATACCCTGTTCGTCCTGCCTGTTTCCCCATTGACAAGAGATCGCTCTGACAATCAATGATTTAATATTTCCTAGTTACATCGCCTAAATCTCAGTAGATCCCCTAAGGATAATTGCTGGGTGCGCTTTAATTTCAACCTTTTTGGAGACCTCCTTGGATATCAGATACATCTATCTGATAATACTTGGGAAAGTTTATCACAATTATAGACTTCTTCTCACCCAAAATGTTTTTATAAAAGGCAAGGAAAATGAAAGATTAAAAATCTCCCATCCATCAAATAGGAGAGATTAAAGGGTAAAAATAGTGGTTATGATTTTTACAAAAGGTTAGTTAATGAAAAGATGAAAAAATCTCTTATCCATGCAATAGAAGAGAGGGCCAGGGACAGGGGAAGCTGGAGATCATTATCATGGACCAGTTTTCTTGGTTCTTGTAGTCCTCATTCTTCAGTCTCCTTAAGGCACTGATATGAATTGAGACCATTGTCACAAAAACCGTGTATGGATATTATACGGCAAGGAAATCCTCGGATATAATATAACAAAGTTGTATATCTCAAAAAAATCTCGGCGAATTTTTAAAAAATTTAAAACATTTAATAAAACCAAAAAATTATAAAAATATAAAAATTAATAAAATGTGAAAAAAAGTGAAAAAACGCGTATTACACCCATATTATACCCGTCTTTATTTTTTGGCATTTTTCTAAAAACAAACGCGTTTTATATCTGTATTATACCTGTTTTTTATGCTTTTTCACGTTTTATACGGCTGACTTGTTTTTCAAGTTTTATATGTGTTTTTTTTTTTTTAATAAAATGTGTTTTCTATGACAATGGTTGAGACATTAAAAAAGGAAACCAAACATGGAGACAACGGCAAGGAAAGGATAAAATCAAGTGCACACAATGACTAACAAGCAAACAAGGGCTTACTTGTACCCATAGTTGCAATTTTTTCTGTTTTCAAAAGTTTAAATTAATATCTTTCCCTTCAGAAGCTCAAAACTTTCTTGGCATACATATTCAACAGCTGCACATGGCAGGTTTCAATCTAATATTCATGCATACCACTTCAATAATCTACCAGCATAATTCACATTTCTGTTTCTTCTTCTTTTCTTTTTTCCATATTTTGTGTTCAACATCAGCTTTTCTAGCTGGTTCCAAATGTTTAATGGTTACTGTTTCTATGCATGAATACACTTGTAAGGATAGACGCCACCAGTATTTTCCGACAAACATATATCCTTCTAAAAGTGCAACCAAGTTAAAATCTCAAACTTTTGAATCACTTCAAGATGCATGCATAAATCAATCAACAAACAATATTACATGCACCACGAGGATCTCTTACTTGCAAGAAAACGAGGAGAACTAGGAATAACTACTTTCATGGAACCATAAGATGGGACATAGTGCAAAGAGGTTGTTGTTATTGTTACCTGAAATGAGTAACGAAGCTGGACAATGAATGGGTGCTCAATCTTAGTCAAAATGTCCCTCTCAGCTTTCATGTAATCCGCATGATTTTTCTCGAGTATCTTGTCTTTACGCATGACCTTCATTGCATATATTTCTGAAGTGCCTTTCTTCCTTACTTGAAAAACCTTTGCAAATGCTCCTTGCCCTACCACCTTCATTATCTCAAAATCTTCGAGTCCAATGCCCTGGTTTTCCAAAGATTGAGGGCTATCCACACCTAAATCATCTAGAGGTGCCCCATTTTCTTCCAATGGCTCTGGAACACCACAATCCACAAGTTCCAGTGTGCTCTCTGTCTCAACTAGTGTAAGCTTGCTAAATGGCAAGGATTGACTAACACGAGCGGAAGGCCCAGTGAGCGAATGAGACCGGCTGAGAATAACAGCTGGACCTTCAAACACCAGTTCCTGTGATTCATTCGTAGCAAGAGGACTTGCAGCCTGAACAGGCAGTGGCCCAAATAACTCATCAAAGTCAAACTCCAAATCTGAGTGACCACTAGGAGGATTAACAGACAATGCCAGTTTAGACTGAAAGGTCTTGCACATGGCAATGGATGGAAAACCAGTTAACTGAGACGCAACCATCTCTGAAATCTTCAAATAACCACAACAGTAGAAGACAAGCGAACAACTGTTCACTACTAAGGGTGGTTTGTTCCAAGAGCCTTTAGCGCCCAAACTGAAGCAGAACGACTTCTAACAACAGCCTTCAACAAGGGAAAGTTTATGTAAACAACTGTAGCTCCAAAGAATCTGGGAAAGAGGCAAACAAGAGATCCAGAAAAAGAAACTGTTCTTGTTTCCCAATCTGCAGGAAACTGTTGTTGCACTGTGCTTCTTGAATTCATGAAGTTTATGTTGCGGAAATTCTGGCCCAAAACAGTATAATTGTATAAGTTGAAGAAGAGAAGGTATAATAAAAACACACACAGAAACTACTGACGAATAACCAATTCCTTGTTCCTAATTTTTTTTTTTCACTTCGATCAAGCCGTGTTAATCCAGAAAACTAAAAAATAATGTCTCAATCACAAAATAAGGGGAAAAAAAGGAAAACGAAAAAGATCCCTATGTTTATGACTTTATTCACAGGTCTAGAAAAAGATACTTCCGGGGTCTTCACTTTCCAGGTTCTCAAAAGTATGGCATTTTATTTTCTGGAAAATGCAGCTTTTAGTAGACCTAGAAAATCTGGAAACCAAAAGCCGGTTTTTGATTTCCTTCCTTTTGGATGCATCTATGAAGCTTGGAAGATCCAAAATAGGCTCTGTCTTCGTTTTTCGTGGCACATCATAATCAAACATACAAAGAGCAAACAACCAATCTACAAGATCCATACAAGCATGTTTCCTACATGAATTCAGCTTGTTTTCGACCTGTCTAGCTTAGTTCTGCCTCAGTGATACACAGATTGGTAAAAGTCAAAGTCCAAAACTAGGACAAGATTGGCCTGGATAGGAAGGGACTGAAGTTAATCAAGGAGGCGGAGAAGAAGGATAACTATTGGAGCTTCGCGATGGAGCACTTGTCCGAGGGGATGATTTTAGCAAGAGATGTCGTGGTGGTCGTCTCGTGGGAGTGCACTGGTGGTGATGGTGGTACTGGATGGGTTCGGAGACATTTGCAAGGGTTTGGAGAAGGAGGGCTTGGACCTCCTCGAACGGCCTTTGGCTTGGCGGTCGATGAAGATGGTCCATCCACCCTCCATTCTTCAACCTCAACCAGAGAGAGGGATAAGGAGAGAGGACCAGAGGGAGAAACGGGAAGACACATAACCGACACCGAGGGGGGAAATTGGAGGAAACGAGAGAATGGATAGAGAAATGCGCGCCGTAGGCTTTTGAAAACAAGAAAATTTTTATCATTGCTGAGTGATGACAAAAGGACTACATCACCTAAACGAGACCATCAACCAGGGCCTTGACAGACATCAAGAAGAAAGCACATCAATCGCAATCAAAATAAACGAAGGAAAAACAATCCACCCGCAGAAATCATACAAACCGATCGACAAAATACGGTCACCAGAACAAAAGGGGCAAAAAAGAATCCTCCGGAATTCGGTAATTGGTAATCGAAATGAGAGCAACCGCGTATATCAAATCATAAAGCCGAATTCAAATTCTTGAACATCGTCAAAAGAACAAATCCGCCCAGAGACACGCAACATTTACAAATCAAAGATGATCAAACAGCAGAGAGTTGGAAAACCCACCAGATTTGGATCTCCGTCAGGAAACAACGACAACGAACCATCAACAAGAACGAGAGATCCGCGCAGCGAGCCTCGGGAAGGGATCACCCGCCCCAGAGAGAGTCCACCACCACCACGCAGAACGATTCAGAACCCAAAACGCTGGATGACCAATTCGCAGCACGAATTATCCACCAGAAAGGAATCGGAGAAAGCCACAGGAACACCCACACCAATCCCCAACGCCCCCCAATCCCAACCCCGGTTCCCTCTTTAGGATCTGAAACGGGATACACCGAGAGGGAAGGAGGGAGGGGCGGGAGGAAGAAGAGGAAGGTGGTGGTGGGTGGCGTACCTCAGCAGACAACCGAACCAAGAGGATCACGCTTCTTCGCGGCTCTATAACGCCTTCTCGGCAGCCCGCCATCTCCAACTCCTTTTTTTTTTTTTTTTTTTTGCAACAATTTCTCAAACGCTACCACCGAACTTATACTATTAGAAATCATCCGCCCAATTTTGCGTAATTAGGAAGTTTGTTTCTTGCTGCCTCAAAAAGCGTTATTTGCGCCTTAGTTGCATTTTATGCCCTTTCAGTTTCATCCACATCGCGCAGCTTAACGTGTCTTTAGTGGAACCATTTCACCGTCACAAGTGAGTGAGTATAATAAATGACTTACTCGGACAGAAGGAGGTGGGTTTTTAAATAAATTGAAGAATAGACCACAATACTTTAATTAGAGAAAAATTTTGATGGAAAATTGTAATTAGTCAAAATAGTGTTGCAGGCCTTTGACCTTCCCCGTAGAATTAAAAGTTAAACGTAGTCAACGACTTTCAAGTAAAACCCCCATGATTTAGCCTTTTTACTCTTTTACTACTTTTTACTAATACTTCCATCAAAAAATTATTGCTAAACACAAAACACTAAATTCATGTTAGTTACAGTTTATGTGCGGTGATGGTTGATGGTAACTTTAGCAATGTTTTAGTGCAATGTTAGATAGTTAAAATTTAAATTCTTTTGTTAAAAAAAGTCACTAAATTTAAGTTACTTTTATGTGCGGCAACGGTTTACATTAACACGGACTTTTAAATTTTAACCATTAAATCATCATAAATGTTTCAATCAGGAGGCCAACTTTTACGGTTAGATGTTTTCTTTTTTTATATTTTGTGACGTTAAAAACAATAATAAATGATGCATTTTGTTGTTATAGTTGATTGGCCATAGTTTTTAGCCATGCAATACACTATTGGCGATGGTTTTTATCATTGTAAAAAATTTTCAAAAAAAAAAATCTGGCCATAGAAGAAGTAGGGATGTTCAACAAGTGGAGCCAATTAAGACTCGACTTAAACTCATTCCGTTGAACTCAACACTTGAGTTACAGAGTTGAGCTCATGAACTCGACTTGATTAGACTCGTTTAACACTACTACTTATTTTTATAATCTCAAAGTCTTAAATGGCTTAAATAAAAATGTAGAAACTTTAAGCATAAGATATATGGGGAGGGACACGCAGACAAAACGTAGCAAAGTTGGATTCGCATCGGATAATGGGCGTCCTTTTAATGTAATACGGCCGATTAACCTTTTGCATACACTTTTCCAATTTCAGCTTTCGAAATTGAATATTAATTTCATTATCAAATGTTGGATCAAATCCAAAGGTAAGGTTGGTTTCCGGGTTATTATTTGTCGCCGGTTGAAGAATTGGATTTGGATATGGTACGATTTGGTATAATTGCATAAAGCAGTGGGGGGTAAAGTTATCATGGTGGCTAAGAAGAAGAAAATAAAAGCCAAGAAGAAGAATAAGAAATAAAAGTGGAGTGGAAAGAAAAGGAGGGAGAAAGAAACAAGGAAAAGGCAGACAAGAAAGAAAAAGGTACACTGGCCCATGCAGGTCTCGAACCTGCGACCTTCGCGTTATTAGCACGACGCTCTAACCAACTGAGCTAATAGGCCGGCTGTTGGTTGCCATCTACTAAACAGCAAGAAAATATAATGATTCCAGCTTCCCTTAACCCCCCGCCTCGTCCCTTCCGACCATAATCTGCTGGAGTGAGTGGTAGATTACTATAAAAGTTACAGTGGTCCACATTTGGGTTGGATATCTAAAAATAGATGTATTATAGATGGTTGGGTTCATGGTTCAAGTAGTTTACTTAATAATAATAAAATTTGAGAAGGATGGGAGCCGTTAATTGTTGAAAGGCCTGCACCAATCTGTATACAAATTGTCCGGATCTGATTATATCAGAACCATCTGCCTATGCCATCTGATACAGAAGCATAATCTTTTGGATCTCCAAAACTCAAATGTTAAAGTAATGATTTTGTGGAACTATGCAATTTGGAATCCTAAATAAAGGGTAGAGAATGGATATACCAACTTCCATTAAGTAGAGATGGATACATGAGGATCAACACAAGAAAATAACAATACATAAAATTCCCAAATCTCCAATAAACAATGTTTTTAACCAAAAAAAATGATACTAATACATAATCATAGAGTTTCGCGTTTGATTCCATTCCATATCTTATTAATCAAATCAATGAAAGTTCTCCTCATTTTTGGTGATCCTCACTGTTCTCGTCGCCCCAGTAAACTTTAGTGACAGTAGTCGGAGCTAGCGGCTTTGAGTAGCAAGCTAACCAAATGATTGGGTGCAGAGAAGAAAGGGCTATGGTCGGTCTCCAGAGTCATGACTTCGCATGGCGGCCATCTCTTGATCATGTTTTCTTGCTGCTCCGGCGTCAAAACTCTGTCCTTCGTCGTCTTCACATAGACTCGGCTGACTGCATCCACGTCGACGCCCTCGCCATTGTCAAACCTTGCAGACTGGAGTGCCCGCACCGGCACCGGCTTTAGAAGCATAGAGGCCAGGACTGCATCCTAAGGAACACCAAGCAAAAAACTAACTCCATCACCTAATCAGTAAAACAATGTTCTTTCTTCTCATTTGGCGTATAGGAACAGAGTCGTATTGTTTCGTAAATCTGCCTCAAAATTGGAACAGATTCACGTAACATTTGTTCACTTGTTTCATGTATCTTTCTTGATTTTAATTCTTAATGACAAATGCCCACAAAATTAAAGAATCCTCTATAGCTAAGAAGCTATACCAAATAAAGGGCACCTTCACTTTTGTTCACTTTTTGCTTAACATGATAGTTTCTTGGGCCCAGATCAACTATTCAAAAGAGAAAGACAGGCATCACACATTATTAATGAAGATGACTAAGATGACATGGAAGATGCTGGTGGTGATGATGAATGAATCAGTGTCTAATATTTCCTCTTTTAAAGGCCTAGCCTTTTGTTGTGTGGCTATAATGATGGTACCCATAAAAAGTTAAGTTTGGCATCTCAATGAGATTATGAGGCAGAAAAAATGATCAGTGTGATGATGATGATGGGGAAAAGTTGGGTAAGTCCATTTCATATTTTCATTCTTCTTTTTCCTTTCTAACAGCAAACATTTTACAGGGAAGAAGAGAAAGGAACACTGGATGCAGAAGCAAAGTGCGGAATCCGTTTCATGCTGCTGTAAAGTGAAGGAGAAGGCCGGCTTTATTAGAACCGTAGCAAAGATTGATGAGTCGTTTCAAAGCATCTTTTGGTGTTTTTTTTTTTTTTTTTTTTTTCTCGTCTCCCCTTTTACTATGGAGCTTGTTGAAGGTTGTTTTTCAAGTAATTTTCTAGTAAGAAGCATCACATGCCTCTCTGTGAAAAGAGGAAAAGCAAAAGGGTGGGGATGATACGAGAGGAGGCAGTACAACTACAAACAGGCTCAGCCCACGTGATTAAGCCCTGAGTTGGAAGTCCAAAAGTTCACGTAAAGTTGCTGCCGATATTATGAAAATATCGTGTTTTTATCGCGATATTTTGTAAAACTTCTTTCACACTCTGCCACACTGCAGAGTCTGAAAAATATCATTTGCTTGTCATGTTGTTGATACGCTGCTAAACAATTTTCGTTGCATGACCTTATATACCAATTTGCATACATTTTTCTACGATACTGGTGTGTGCCCACCATTAATTTTAGGAAGGAAGAAAGAAACGAAACCTTTCAAAGGCCGACCAGATGAAAAGAAAATAATTCAAACAATTGGTTAGAAACTAATGAAACAGTGCTCAAAATGATATGATATAAGCGAAGAGAAATTGGAATTGGTAGGTAAGGAATCATATCTTGATTGATGATCTTTTGAAGTCGAGAGAAAAAAACAAGGAAGAAAATAAGATTAGATGTTTTAATCATATGAACAACTGTTTCTCATTATTCATCTCTAAACCATTCATGCGCCAATTGCTGAGATTGCTCACCTCTTCTGGGCTTTCATTGTAGAAGAGTTGCCTTTGGAATTCGGGTTTAAAGCGGACGCTTGTGGGAGCATTTTCTGGACCTTCACCAAACACCAGCTCTACTACTTCTTGATCCAGATCCGGCGCACCCTGTCATGGTTTTCATATACAAGAAATAAAAGGAGTTAGAAGCCAAGAGAGAGAGAGAGAGAGAGTTCGGAGCTCATTTTAATTCATTTGAGCTGGACAAGATCTGGATCCAACAAGAGGTCGGATCTAGATCCGATGAAGCTCTTATTCCTTGAGAAAATCCAAGGAGAAGATCTGGTTTAGCCAAGGGGGTAAAAGAGAGAGGTAAATTTTTCTCTATCTCTCTTTCATTTTTTTCTTTTTATTGGTACATTTTGAGGGGAAATTTTTCAAGGGGAGACAATCACAATCACTTTCTGTTTGTGTTTCTATTTATTTGTTAGTCTGAAAAGTGGAGCGAAAAGTCAGACCTTTATGGGGACAAAAAATCTTGTGCCCTCTTTCAGAAGACAGAAAGTGAATATTTACCCAGATAATTGTTCACTGCGTTTGATTGTTTTCCAGAATTCCACCTCGAAACCGCAAATCAAACACCACCTAAGGCTAAAAGACAAGAAATGCATCTTATTTTGTCATATGGTGGGAAAAACTTTTCCACTTTTTTTTTTTCCTTTTCTAGGCACGAAGTTGCATCGAAATCAAAAGTTAAAATTATATCATGCAAAAAAAAAATAAAAACGAAGGAGGTCGGAGGATCGAATCGCAAGAGTCAAGGGACGGGTCGGAGAGACCGTTTCGTATGGCAGGGGACCCACGGGTGTGGAGGGGGAGGTGGGGGAAAAGGAAGAGGGGGACCCACGTCTTGAGTGTCCTGTGGGGTCCAGAACCCGGATCTGAGCATGGTGGCGCACACGAACACGGCGAGGGTGACCTTGGCTGAGCCCAGTGCGTGGATGGCGTGGGTGAGGCTGAGCCCTCCGGCGCTGTGGCCGACCAGCACCACCTGCCCACCCAAATACAAATGAAGGATCAGACGGCAGATTTCTGCTTCTTTCATCTCAAGAAGAAGAAGAGCAAAGCGGCAGCAGAGGAGGAAGATCAAGATGCAACTGAGCATCCACCCCCTGAACTCGGCTACCACCGTTCGTAATCATGATCAGCAGCAGCAGCAGAAGCAGAAGCATGGTATAGATTTATATGAGGGGGAGATTGAGAGAGACATGGAGAAGAGACGAGAATTATGACCTTTTGGTCGGCGGGGAGGTTGGAGAGGAGGTGGGTAATGAGGGGCTGGTCGTAGGCGTCGAAGGAGGAGAGGGCGTTGGCGTCTGAAGGGTCGATGCCGGCGGAAGAGAGGTCGACGCAAGTGACGGAGTGGCCGGCCGCCTGGAGGAGGGTCCTCACCTTGTACCAGCACCAGGCCCCATGCCCCACCCCGTGCACCAACACGAAGTGATGCTTCCCCCGCCGGCCGACGTCCTCCTCCTCCTGATGCTTCTGCTCATCACCTACATCCACCATTTGTGTTGAACACCACCTTTCCCAAATTCTCTACTCTAGATGGTTCCCTGTTCCTTCACAGACAGACGATGAGAGAGAGAGTGGCTCCAAATGATAGGACAGATGGTGCCTCTGTCTCTGTACTTATAGTTGGCGAAAAACAGAGAGGAAGGGAGAGAGAGACAGAGAGGATGACGAAGGTGGTGCGTAATGGAGGTTGCTGTTCACGCTCCCCTTGCATTTATCCGCACACCTCTCCTTCTTACGGTTCTGTCATCTGTGACTGTGAGGAAAGCAAGTGCATTAAGAAACTCTCTCCCTCCCTTCTCCTCTCTAGGAAAATTGACTTTGACGGAGACTGGGTGCATCTTTTACATTACACACCACCAACAGAGCGGGGGCCATATGCAGAGCGGGGGCCATATGAAGGGGGGGGGAAGAAGACCCTTTCATCTTTGTCGCCTTTCCTGATTAGAACGTTCTCTACTCTCAGATGCTGAGTCGCAGGCGTCAGGCGGTCTGCCCACCCACCGATGCGTCATTATTCGACGCCATTTCTCTTTGTCCGATTTCAGACTGACCATTGATGACAACATCTCTGAAGCATAAAGCTCCAAAATGGTCACATCAGCTCACAATCAAATGACGGCCGGCGAGATTAAACACGAGATTAGAGTGGAAAGGAAAGAAAGGAGGAGACCGCATATCTAGCAAAAGAGAAAGATTAAATTTTATTGCATTTAAATATAAATGAAGGGAAAAGAAGATGTGTATTTTCAATCGAGAGATTAACAAGCCATCTCACAGGAAAAAGAAAGGAAAAGAAAAGAAAAGAAAAAAAAAGGGCGAGAAAGGCTCTCATTTTCTTTATCTGTAAGGTTTTGGCTTGTGCCAACTTCGGCAATGATACACTTTCAACTTAACTACCAATCCTTTCCAAAAATGAAAGGTTCATCTACATTACTCAATATCCTCATTATATGTTTTTATACTAACAAAAAGTCAAGTCTTGTGTTTGATCAAAACGTCGATTATATGTAGTCATCGGTGGAGTCAGAAATTTTTTTGTATAGTTTTAAAATTTTAATAAAAGTCTAAATAGAAATTTTCAAATCTTTGTCGCCCCTATATGTAGCAACCCCCTTATGAAGAGTTTAGACCTAAATTGAGGATTCTTCGGAAGTCCTATGGCGTTGATAAGGTGGTTGACAAAATTATTAGTCGTCTCGATCCCTACTACTTGGAGTTGGAATTGAAATTCTTAGTGAGGAGTCAAGGATCCACCAAACTTAGCAGCCTGAGCCCTACATGAGAGCTGACAAGATTATTTGGGTATAGTATTAAAGCCAAGGACATGATATGTTAGATTAGAGGCAGTCGAACATTACTTCATAAGATGAAATCAAAAGTAGAAAGTTGAACTTGACCATGATGCAGTTTTCTCATAAACAACATATTTAAATTGGATATTCTTAAAGTATGTATTCGCCAATTAACATTGTTTTTGAATATTGAATCTTCCAAAGTTTATAAAACAATAAGATAATAAAGGCAGTTAGCACGGTCATTTTTGATAGGTAAGCTAAAGTCAGAAAAACTCCACCCTTGTATCACAAGTAAGGCAACTCTGACCCACATGGAATTAAAATCCTAAATCTTCTTCAACTTGCTGAGAATGACAAACAATGACTTGCAATTTGCAGTCTCTTTGGTCTTAAATAGTTCCTGAAAATCTAGCTTAAAATTAAATAGGTTGACTTAAGCCATTTAATTGAGGTCATTGATATCTGCAAATATTTCCTTGAGCTCAACGCAACAAGCTCTTTGGTGGGCAGCCAGAAGTTTAATAGATCTTGAAACCTTTTAACAGCATATGATAAGAATGGATTTTCACCGGAGTCGCGGGTTTTCTTTGTTACAAAATTATTTGAAAAGAAATTTACCAAAAGAACATGGCTAACTGCTGGTTCTAAGTGAATTGTAAAATTATTTTGTCAAAGATCTACTACGCAATCATAAATTGGCCTTGATTTATCACATAACAATCAAGGGCGAACTTTAGAGTCTCCTTTTGGTTTACGAATTATTGAATGGCAACGTAAGTGAAGTGATTAATGACATGCATTTCCTTTGCGTTAAGCAACGAGCATTTGTAAATCTCATATAAGAGCTGCTAATTATTTGACTTCGGAAGTATGAAGAATCACGATCATAAATCCAGGCTATCAAACGTAGCATGGAAGCCATGTCGGGATATTGAATCCAGTACGCAAAAAAGAGGAAGAAAAAAAAATCACGCCCATGTGCACTCCCATGGATGTATTGTATGTTTGCTGCGAAGGCGGCAACACATAAATATTAGATATTGCTATCACAAGATCCTTGGCGTATCCTTGAATATTGCATAAAAGATATCCGTGCATTCAAGGACGTTTATTCAATGCTATATTCTGGAGAGTACTGAAGCCCAATAGAGTCGTTCCAAAATATAGCTCATAAGCTCAAATTTACATTATCCTTTGAAATAGATGACGTGCTAAGAGTTGCAACATGCAGCAATTAGAAATGAAATGCTTTTCGTTTGCCAATTTGATTTTCATGGGTGCTATGCTCTTATATTACATCGGACGGAGTGTTATATTAAGTTGAAGGTGTATTGTCTCCTAATTACTATCAAACATTGATGTAACCTTGTACCCAACAGTAATATACATTGATAATATTGTCTAATGACCTTACATTCAGGAGCGGAGCCAAAAATTTTGGGGGTGGGGAGACGCAAGGGCCTTGGCCCCCTTTCAAAATTTTTTCAATTGACATGTAAATTTTTTTTGAAAAAATGTATTTATCCAATATAAATATTTTTAAAAATATATATACTTTGACCCCTACTAAACTTTTGAAACCATAATTTGGCCTCTCTCATGAAAAAATCCTAACTTCTCACCAACTTCTAGTGAGTCAATAGAATATTACTGCAGTTTGATGTTGTTTAACGGTGTCTAGCAGTAACAAAGCCACATGTGGGCATGTGTGAGCAAATGCCCACACTAGAATATCTTCATATTACATGTTAATGCTTTTAACGATTTGCTCCTCTAAAAATCTAAAATTGTTTTGAATTAGAGTCCCTCAACCTAAAATTTCTATTGATTTTCTTTAACTTGAAGGTCTTCAATCAAAACTTTGTCCCATACGGACCGAATTTCTGCTAGCTAGCAACAGTTCCTTAACTCCACGTTAGGTAATGGACCAGGATCTCGTCAGCCAGGCAAGATTTGATTTTCGGAAGCGTATAGAATAGCCTGTTTATATAGGCGGCCAGTCATTTGAACTAAATTATTTAACGATGACATATAAAATCATAAGGAAACCAATATAACGACAATAGCACTTTTTAGGGTAGGACAGAGAAAAATATGTTAATAATAAAATATGTGAACAACAAGAATACTAAATCAGTATAGCCATAAAAACCCTAGATCATAGATTGACTAAACATTTTAGTTTGAACCATTGCTTGTATTCTACCCATGATTCTAGAAAGCATTGGGAAATATGCCAAAATTATGAGTCATGTATTCCCCTTGAGCTTCAATAGGAAATTTGCTTGCCCAATTTCTCATTTAATGTCTGCAACTGACAATTAGACTTTTCTTTTTTAACTTTTACTTTTTTTTACAGTCAATTATTGCCTTTATTTTAGCTGGCCCAATAATGAGGGCTACCATATGTTATCCACACCCTATAATAGTCCAGCTAGCCGCTGCTGAGCAGCCTCTTTGTTTGAATATGGGCAGCATGGGCCTATGGCGACCGACAGGGAGTCCCTAAGGTTGATGACTCTGAGGAGGATGTTTGAATCATGCCAGCGACTCAGGCGGAAAGAGTACGTGACTGCTCTCCTTTCTATCAATAACAATAATGAATATTTTTTATCATAAAGATGTATAACAGTATAAATTATGAAGATCAATTATGTGGGAGTTGAAAACTTTCAGTTCAACTAATTTCAAGATTAAACCGTGCGGACAAGATGCGCTGGTGAAGAATGAAATGGAGCGATCGATGTATTATAACGTGTAAGCAACAGCCAGCGCGTGCAATGGCTGAGGATATGCTACGGAGTGCACGAAGGTCTGCACCACTGAGAGTCTGAGACTGAGAGAGAGCCGCAGATCGAATCTGCTTTTTCAAAAACAGGGGGTAAAGTGCAGTCGACGGAAAAGGCGAAAACCGAAGCTCACGAAAAAGTTAGAGGTACGTACAATAAACAATTGGTAGCTAGGCAGCAATGCATCACGAAATTTTTCCTTTTTCTTTTATGTGTCTGCCCGTGCAGATGGATAGATTCTCTTCTGATCCTGCTCTCTGCAGTAGCAATTCTCTTTCTCACTTGGGTATTGTTCGTTCCTGTTGTTAGAGAGAATTTCTTCTCTTCACACGATAAAATATGAAAAGATTTTGATGTCTATGTGAAGTTTATGAGTTGAGAAAGCTAATGGCGTTATTTTTTTTTATATTATAGGACGTAGTTCGTAGAACATTTTTGCGTTTTATGTACAATGGAGCACATAATTGAGACTGCACACGCACATCGTCATCATGGAGAGAAGAACTGTTCTAGATGGGACAGTGATTTAACCAGTCAAGAACAAATCTAACCTTCACCGCCGCTCATTCTTCGTCAGCGCTTGCGTTTTCCAGCAAGAATTTGACTCGACGTAATACGTCAAAGTAAAAGACGCAGCAGCAGCTAGCAGGCAGCGGTCCCGTAGCTTCTTCTTGTTCTTTCCTTTGTCAACCTTTTCTTAGAGGACTCTGTTAGTAGTAAAGCCCTGAGCGTACGTACGTGATCAGAAAGAGTGTGAGCCTGATTAACAGTCAGATTCATATACGGATCAAAGAATTATAACTTCCTGTTGCGATTCTTGTATGATAAGAGACTAGAGATTGAAGTTTTCAATTCACCTCGATTCTGAGATGGAGACATACAAACAGAAACAGTAGTGTCCAAGTTTTTAATTTCTGATCTTCAAACAAATCCTTTTGATGTTCAACCGGTTACATATGGGATTGAAGACTTAATCATGTGTAGTTTAATCAGTTTTGGCCATTGTTGGAGCTTAGTTCTATGCATAAACATGACTTGACCTTATTTAACAGATGTTGGTGAGAGATAGCTGGGCCTCTTGCTGGTAGGTCCAGAAAAGATGAAACCACGCATGAAGTTTTAGATATATTTTCTAAGTTTAGAGGCAAAAGTTTGCCCTGCCCAGATGAGATGGTCCCCTGTTTTTGTTTCAAGCTAAAGCACGAGTGACCAGTGTGTGACTGGTTCTACTCTACCCTAAATCCTGAACCATAAGATTTGATTCATATTATTGAAAATTATATATATTAAATGTTTGATTCTTAGATTTTTCTAACATATAGGCCATATCCTTAGCAACCGGATTTGTGAAGAAATACTATAAAATATTAGGAACTTGATGATGTCATTCCAATATTGTTTTTTCAAGTATAATAAATGATAATAATTCCAACAGCGGAAATTGTGGAACCAAACTACTTAATTTAAATGCAACAGATTTGGACTCGTCTCGTGGAAAAGTTTGTGGTTCAGATTGGGACTCTTGAACGCATTCACTATTTTTATAGCCTGTCAGAATTGGGGACGTATGTTGCTATCTCGTGCACCCAATATTTTCCTTTCGTTTTTTTCTCTTTCTGTCCGATGAGAGATTCTTTCTTTCGGACTTTGGATTGGGCATTACTTTTTATGCCCAAATTTGTAATGACCTAACCCTTCACTCCTATTATGCTTCAATTCGCATATTTGTGTGTATAAGAAATTAACGGGATATGGAGACCAGCCATCTACCATACCATGTCTCATCCGTTGTCTCAACCCCATTAAAAAGTGAAGGGAAAAGAGAAATTTCAACAAAGTCTCCACTTGGGTGAGTCATCTGCCTAACATATGCCGGCAAATTGACACCATTCTTTAAAAGACTAGCATTAAATCGTTGAGCAACCTCTTAAGGTGGCCTAGGGCGGCCTAATCTCGCTTGTGAAAGAGATCAACAATATTTAATATTGAAGGGCATAAACTAATAAGGGTCTGTCAAACCCTAGCTCACCACCACCCTCTTCCTCTTCCCCACATACAAAGGCTTTGAAAAAAGTTAGAAGCAAGAGTTGTATTTCTTATCTACCAAAACTCAAGAAACCTAGCACCACCAAAATGGAGCCTTGAAGCCGATAGCCTCCCAAGGAGCACAACATAGACGCTAGAGCTGGTGTCACTATGATCGGTTCGATTCATGTGAGCATTGTAACCGTGCCAATGGGTGGAAGCATCACATCAGACACTGACGTAGTCCTGGACCCTAAAATCAAATGGTTTCAGCTCTCATTCTAATGGGTAGGATGAAATATTAGTCTCACTCAAGTGAAATTACAGGAAGCTGGTAGAATAGTTTCTCCATTCAGTTGCAAGCATCAGAAGTAGATAACAACCAGTGAAAGTATGAATACGATTTTTACCGATGAAATTTGAACTCACTGATGTTTCTGCTTGTTTTGGAGCCTAAATCGCAAGCCGGCCTCTGTCACCTAACAATTGGATGAGACAATTTGTCTTGTCATGCTTAATCTTGGCTTTGATTTGAATTGGTGCCGAGGAATTCAATGCCACAAACAACCGCAACACATTTGGATACATCCATAAGTTTGATACGTAATATCCCAAATTCCTTACTTGGAGAAAGGGGACATCCCTTAGATCTAGAATTTGAATTTCTTATAGAACCGAGATATGGGGGGTTTGCTCGAGCAGGTGGAAGGTCTATTGTAGAGTGGACACCTTGCAGCATGTTGTCTCTAATGAGCATAGATACAAGTGGGAACTCTAGAAAGATTGGTTGCAATAGTTCTCGTTTTTTAAAGGGAAAACGGGAAATTTGGAGAAGTTTGTTGGATGTATATCGTAGTCCTTTTCTTATGAATTTGGCGCTGTGGGGACTCCCTGTCTGCAATCACTAGAATTTGAAAAGATGGGTGTCGCTCTATTTTAAGCCTGAAAGTAGAAACCAGGAAACTGATGAATTGCAGCCCATCCAACCCCGCCATCTAATTAATGGCCAACTGCAGGCAGACCAGACCAAATAATGCATCTCTTTTCTTTATTGTTTTCTTGTTCCTGGTTTTCTGCTTCGTGATTTTGAGTTCTTTTACTTGTAATGGATTCTTAGCCAGCAGAAGTAAAACAGGTGCACGAATGCTTGTTATAAGGATGTGCGACTATTGGTTTTTCTTTTTCTTCTTGACATGATATAGTCGTGTTAACCTTCTTTCAAAAACATCCCAGTCCTTTTAGTCGGTTAAATATTGTTGAGGACGTATGGTCGTGTGTTTGCGCGGAGACCGTTTGTTGGGGGACTCAAAAGACAATCAGCATGTGCATAAGCCTGGGCATCGGGCCAGTTCGGCCCGGCTGGACACCTAAAACCTGATTAAATTAAAAATATATATTTTTAACATAAAATAATATATAAGTATTGATTATACATACAAATCAATAAAATTTGTATTAAAAAAATATTATTGAATAGAACCGAGCTTAATTGATCCCACCCAAGCCAGCCTAGTCCTTTTTTTTTAGACTGAGTTCGAGCCCGAGTCAAGTCGGGTACCTAACCCAACGTCCAACCTTAATAAACAAGAAGCTTCTATAAAAAAAAAAAGAAAAAGAAATTCAAAAAAACAACCTTTATGAAAAAATAAAAATACCGGCCCTCCAATAAAACAGTGGAACGCCAGTATAATACTTGTACTATGTGTACATGTGCGCGGAGAAGGAAAGAGAGAAGACGAGGAGACCTTTCTTGTTATGGCAATTTTGTTCTCAAAAACGCTTTTTGTTTGAGCCCCGCTCTTGTGTCCAAAGATGACGCAATCCACATTCGCTGACGAGCGTACAATTTTATCATATCATGGTGGATGTTATTGGATGATTAAAAATTAAACATATGTCCTTAAAAACATTATAAATAATTACTAAAAACACCAATCTACTATTCCTTTATCGTAAATGGTTGCTAATGTTCATGTAATATGTGTGTGTGTGTGTTGGCTGAGCCTTTAGGTTCAGTTCTCCTTCTTAAGAAATTAAGTAGGTGTCGTTTCCCATCAGGCCGACCCGGTTCAATAAGAAGTTTGTCTCGAGTCGAGCCAAGTTTGTGATGGCTGCCCAAGTCTGCCCCAACACCCAAAACCTGAGTCTGGCCTGGCTCGGCCTGATTAAAATAAATATATATATATTTAATATAAAATAATACATAAATATAATTAATTGCAATATATATATATTGAAAAATAATTATCGAGTCCAATGGAGCCCAATCAGGTCAGGCCGATAAGTTGAAGAGCCGAGTACTGAGTATCAAGTGAAAAGAAACAGAAAATAAGATCCGGGTGACAAAAAGGAGAGCTTCAGCCCAAACGGTTTCATACGAAACCCTTTTGCCTCCTCTCACAAAACCCTAATTTTCCACTTACAAGAGATTGAGAGAAATCGCAGCATGCTGCCAACTCTCCAACCCGAGAAGCTCAGGGATGAACATCGACTACCGTTTAAGAGAAGATAGAAAATAAAGGAAAACAATATCATATCTTCATTTCGGATCGGTTTTTGGTTTTAACTTAAAAGAATAAGTGTTCATGCTGCCAAACAGTGAGATTGAATCCAATAGTAGCAGCATCACCAAATTATTGACTCTTTTGTGACCAATCGATTTTTTAACACCCTGATGAATGATTTTTAAGTTGAGGCTAACCGGAAAACGGGTTTCCATGACAGGATAAAGCGAGGCAGCTATGGACCATAAAAGGCAATCGATTGCATCGCTTCATATCTGTCCCAAATTTGAATTGGTTTTTAAGGGGAAAGGTAAGGTTGTGGGGGTGTTTCGGTTTCAAGAACTGAACCGATTTGTTAAGGCGTCTCAGTTTCAAGAACCGAGTTGTGGGAGCTGTCTAAGCCAAGATTGTATCCTCCTGGTTGGTTTCTGTCCATACGATGCGAGACCAGTACGCATTTATTTGTTTTTTTCTATTTTTAAATTAATTTGAGCTATGGTGTAAAAACCACATAAAGGCATTTCTTTATATTTTTGGCCAGCTCTGGATACAAGTCAGGCTTGAGTTTGAGTCAATTGTAGTCCTACTCCATATACTCTACCAAAGCTCGAACTCAACTCTCGGGAACTAAAACCTAAAGCTCAATCATACTTTAGCTCGGCAACAAGCTAACACTCAAATTTAATCGTTTCAACTTGTTTGCCAACCAGAGTTTTAATTGAACGAACCTCTAACTTAACTGAACAAGCGAGTTCGTGAATAGTGTACTGCCACTCCATTGGGAAATTGAGTTGATGACATGGCTTTTGCTACCAGTAGAGCTATAAATTGTTCATTATTAGAAGAACCCAACTATAGTTTCAAAACTTTGTTATAATTTTTTAAAATTTTTTATCTAAGGCTACTGCACATCCACAAATATCGTGATATTTTCAAAAATATCACGATATTGGTGACAAAATAAAAAAAACGATAAAAATGGGAAGATATCTGATATATTAAAAAAACATTAAAAAATGAATTCATCGTGATATTATAGTGATTTTTTCATTCGTTTTTATTTCATTTTCTGTTTTTTATTTTTGTCAACTTTTGTTTCATTCTTTTATTTTCCTCTTGTTTTAGGTATTTAACATGACCTCCTAAATGCAATATAATACTTCTTACTTTTTCAGTTTTTGTATTTTTATTTGACATTTTTTATTTTAAAAAAAATCAAGATTTTCCCAATATCTTTCTGAAAACAAAAATTGTCCATAAATACCTGATAAAAACTTCACCAATAAAAATTTAAGAATCATATTTGTAGCTATGATGAATTATTTTTAAATCAAATGTATTTTTTTTTTTTTTATTTGAAAGGAACGCTACTGTAGATCCCTTGATTCCACCCCAACTTTCATCAGCCTATCAACCTGACCAGTTGTCATATAACCAAACTTTATAAAATGAAAAGGGGCTCTCTTGATAAAGATACGAAAAAAACCGAAGAAATTGGAGGCCCTAAATTCCACATGTCCGCTTAATGGGTGTTGTACCTAGACTGAATTTGATGTGTAAAGTCTTAAAAGAGAGAAAAGAAGAGGCACATTGGATCACTTAAAAGCTATGCCACCAAGATGTGGGTGCGGGTGTAGATGCGGGTGCGGGTGTAGATGCGGGTGTCAGCGCAGTACATCTCAAAAAATTTAGGTGTAGTGGTGCGGCAAAAATATTTATTATTATTAATATATTATTATTATATATTAATAATATCAACTTTATTAAAAAAACCAAAAAAATAAACTCAAATTAACGTGGTGTGTCGCGTTCTTTGCTGCGGGCACGCCGTCAAACGATGAACTTTACTTGTTTTTTTCGTGGTGAAACTTTGCGGATCATAACATGGACTAACGCTGGACCTGGATTTGGAGTAAATTTTCCTTAAAGCATAACCGATCCAATTATTGTTATAGGTCCCATTGAATGCTTGATTGAATCTTCGAATTATTCTTCCTTCTTTGATGGCGACCAAATTCAATGAAACTCCCAATCGGTCAGAATCGTGGATCCACAATTTCATTCTTGGGGTCATTTGGGGTTTGATTGATGGGTGTAGATGAATCTTTTTCACCATTAAAAAAAACAAAAACAGGGAAAACTTCCCCCTTTTGTATCGAGATTTAACTGATGATCTGAACCATTAACATCCTCGGCGGTCCATGTGGATGTACAAAACAGTGTGTTCGAAGAGGCATAGCATAGTTGGTTGATTTGAGTGTCATTCTGACAATATGTCCATAGTTCAGTTCTTTTTGGGTGCTGCTCTGACCACCCAAGTTTCAAAACAAAGCTATAAGCTTCCCAAAACAGAACGTTCATTGTCTCATCCTGCACGCTCGTGGAACACATGGGACACTAGAAATTTTCCTAATCAAGCACAACAAAGGACCATCGTCATCGCAACGTCCACTTCCACATTTCTTAAGAACGTGTTTGATAATGCATGCCTTGTGTTTGCATGGGACCAAGCCAACTGTTTCGCCGCGTTCTGCTCGTTCAGGGAAACACATTTTCCGTTAGGATGTGTTGATGTTACTGGTAACAGAACCACCGTTCTTTAGACATGATCAATTAAAAGCGCCTTTATGAAATGCAAGATCGTATACTTATCATCTGAAAACACATATTCCTCCTTTTACTAATACTTCATAATGTTATTGTAAATTATGACTAATACATGAGAATTTTTCACCTCATATGGCTATTGATTCAATTCTTTGAAATGAATTAGATCATTCTTCTCGTCTAGAGAATCTCTCTCTTCTTCGAATAACCAGCATGAATTGAGTCATGTTTTAATCGAACACTTTTCATTTTAAGTTATGTTAAAGGGATAATTTTGTTTACCAAATAAACGTAAGTGGATCAAATCACTATCTTATAATTACTATAATAAGAAGAGATCTTTGAAACAACTGCGCCAAGAGTAGCGACGTCGACGGGCTGGTAAGATCTGATTTTCGACCAGACCGTTTTAGTTGGATTGGGCGAAGAGAAGTGGTGATGATTACAATTGGACCCGAAACTAAGCTATTTAGCTCTCTGAATCCAAAACCAAATCCAACATCGGATAAGGATCCGAACCGATCGTGTGTGAAAGTCAGATCTGCTGCAGTCACAAACTTCACCTAATCTCTTAATGTTGCTAAAAGAAAGAAAAAAAGAAGACTTAGATGTACTTCGAATATTTAAATAATATTGGAATGGTTATTTAATGCACATAGAGCGGAAAATAAATAATTTGCGATTGGCAGAAATTTTGGTAACTACAGAGCAACCATGAATGTGCGAAGCAGGTAGGCATTTATTGTAGCAGCAAAGTCACACATGTAACCAACACGCCCATAAGCGAAGCTTTTATTTTTTTGTTAAATTTCTGAAAAGTACACAAATTTTTTGTTAAAATATATATGGTTATTTATAATCAAAATGATATAAAAACACAATGAAAAATAATTTATTTTTATATATAATTAAGCAGGGCTCGAGCCGGCGATGGTCGGGCTGCCTAAGGCCAATATTTTTAAGGCTCGGGTCCGAGCCGACTTGGGTTAGGTGCTCTGCTCGGCCACGCCACGCCCCATGTATTGTGTGGGGCCCGCACTGATAGCTCGTCTTTCTGTGCCTGAAAATTAATTTTTGAGGTTTCCCGCCTTGAGGAGGATTCCATTTTCTTTGCCGCCCAACTGAGTGAACAGGAGGAGTCCAGCCTCTGCGTACAGGCGTAACGGCCGCCAACAGAAAAGCCCTTATCTCTTTCTGAATTTACGTGCCATACCCTTACCTCACGATAAAGCACGCAAGTCCCCGTCTGGTGGTCGCGATAACGCTGCAGCAGGCCCACAGGCACTGTTGTAATTTCCTTAGTAGTCGTGTCGCTAAAACTGCGCTGCCTTCCAGCTAAGGATGTGGCAAAGTTGTAGTTTTCTCTAACAGCGGCTGCTTTTGTAAGGTGCCCGTGACCGCGGCCTTAACAAAAAGGCAGCAGTCTGAACCGAAGAGTCTCTTTTAACTCTCTCCCTCTGCTATCGGTTGCTCGCCGGGATCTTTTCCGGCCAGAGTTGTTGCTGCCTGATGGCCGGATCCGCCGCCGAACTGCTGGTAAAGGTTGTTATCTCCCTCTGTTCTTGTGGAATCGTTCTTGTTCTGTCTTCTTCTCGTTTTAGTTGTTCTCATCCAAGCGATGCGATTCCTTTTTGGTTCCCGTGCTAGAGTCGATGCTTGCTTCGCCTTACTTGTTTGGTCTTTGGATTGCTGTCGATGGTCTGAAACGCATCATGCTACTAATTTCTTGAACATATGCGCAATATTTTGTTGTGTGATGGAGTTCATTTCTGCCGATTACACGCTGTTCAGTACTAAAATGCTCAGATCTTCCGTTTTCTTTCGATTCTGGGAGTCTTGATAGGGAATGGTTCCGTTCAGATCATGCTTCGGCTGGTCGTAACGACCGGAAACTGGTAGCTCTTCATTGGATTTGGGCGTTTCTAGTACATACGGGTCGCTGTCTTGCTCGAACGCAGGCTAACCTTCCCAACCTTTCGTTCGAGCTTTCCTCATCTCAAAGTCGTTTTCCTAGTCCGTTGTTCTCGTTTCTCCTTATTTCGACGAATCGGCGGTCTGTGGCTCTGGTGGCCCTGACGCTCTGGGCGTGTTAGGCTGTCAAAGGGTAAATTCCGTCATTTCAGGTTGTAATTTTTTGTCACTTTCGCTGTGGAGTTTCAGTTTCACAGGTTGTTCCGAGTCGCTCAGTGCGGTGACAAATGACGCAAATATCCTTTTATTGTAGGGTGTGGTTTCCAAATTTCCTCCTTTCACATCGCCAGTTAGCCAATCTTGGCACTCGTCTAGAAGCTTTAGGAAGTCTGGATCTGTGTGAAACTTGAATCCTTATGGAATTGGACTCGTCCCGCCCATTTGAACCGAAACCAGCTTCATTGAATTTGCACGGGAACCAGGCAAGTACTCAGGTAACAACTGTCCGTCAAGAGTCGGATTAAGTTTGATGTCATAAATGGGAGTGTCAGATGACGCCAGGTTCAGTTCAGTGTGGCTTCTATACACAGGCGGCCCAAATCTGGCTGGATATGCGTTGACGAGCTTCTCTTATTTGCGTCTTTCATCTTTGTTCCTACAATATAATTCGCGGTCTCTTCGCTTTTTCACGTGATGCACGTTGGCGAGGGCCAATGCTCTTTGTATTGTTACTACGGACAAAGGGCAGGACGGTCTTTGATGAGGTGAAATTGACTTGCATTATCCCCTTCATCTCCGCTTTTATGACGCGGCCTTCCATATAGGGCGCATAGGTCCCGCTGCTTGGAGAGCAATAATCAAAAGGGCGACTGCGGGAATAAAAAAAAAAGATCGAGAAAGACTCGAAAAAGTGATTATCTCGTCATTTTCTCTGTGTTGGATAGGAAGAAAGTTTGCTTATGTAGGAACTCCACTTGTCGTGGCCCGGGAAATTGTAGGGCTGAAACAGCTAGTGCAGAAAAATTTGATGAAACCCTTCTGATTATATGGTTTTTTAATATTAAGTGCTATATTGCCTACTTATTTAGGTTAGGGACAATGTCCATTCATCCCCACATTATTCTTGATCCATGTTTTGAAAAACATGTGTTCCATTTCTATGTTTTTTTTCTTAGACGACGAATCTGGAAACTACATTTTGCAAGATTTGCTATATTTCATAGCTTTAGGTACATCCGGAGTGGGTTCTGCCCGTGTCTGACGAAGAATATTGTGGAAAAACAAGGTTAGAAGGTTGTAGAGCTGATATTTGATCTAGGGTCTACCAATGTTGGCTAGTTTCATTTCTAAAAGAGATTCAAGTGAATGATATTTTCTTTACGGCCGTACCATTTAGCTAGATGGTGTTGCTGAAAACTTTCAAACAAGTGAATGATTGCTTCACCTCTATCTTTTAACTTCGGTTGACTGTCACTAAACTAAAGCCAAACTGAACTCAGAAAATAATTCGTAACCAGAAAATATTATAACATGGCATAATTCACGCTATTGAAGCTAAGCGAGGTTTTATTTTACATCTCTATTGTGAGCTGCGAACAAAAATCGTCTACTATAAAAAAAATCTTGAACAGTCGAGAACTTTTGCCAAGAAAATGTGACTGATCAATCAACTTGATGCAGATGATCGACCTTCTCATGCACGCCCGGTTGCTGGCGCTTTTGAGGCGTATAGTCTTAATGTTATTCATGATTAGGATTCTAATTTTGTATACGGGTTTTCTCATCTCTAAATAATTTTGAAATTTTCATGTATTTACTTGTACTTTGATTCTGTGGCCTTACCTCAGGACCCTATAAGGATATATTAGGAATTTTGTATTATCTGCTGCTGGCATATGCTTTCTCGTATCCTTTGCAGTATCTTGACTCAATGGCGCCTCTTACGCGTGGTTGATTTTGGCTTTCATTACTAAGCTGTGGTTCAGTTTCTCATGTCACACAGAGAGAGGGGGAGAGAGAGAGAGAGGGAGAGATTTTCATTGTATTCTTTATTCTGTAATATTTAAAAATGAAGGCCCATGTGAATCCATCAGCCGTGAGACCATCACCATGACCTCTCCTCCCCTTTCCTCTGCTCTTGGTTTATTTAATGCGATTCAATAAACCAAGTGCGTTTGGTTGAATTTATTATTTTATTTTGTCTGGTTCTAGTCTCTTTGATCCTTCATCTGTATATTTCTCTTCTCCTTCTCCAGCGGGAGTTCTTATCGGGTGATTCTAAATCGATTTGGACCAAGCCATGGTAAGAGCCTCTCTAACTTCCTCTGTTTCTCTTTTCCCGACTTGTGTCTTTCTGGCTTTCCCCGTCCTTCTGCGTAGAGGAAGCCCCTTGGAAGCCTTTTCCAGTTCGATTTGTACGGAGGCGAGAGACCTCCAGAATCCAGGCTCCTCTACCTCCGCTTCTCGCTTCATCTTGTCAGTCACCGGCATCGGAAGCTTAGTTGTCTCTGCATGTGACCATCGTCTTCGCTCCTTGTAATCCTTGCCCCTTGGTACAATAATAGGGGCGCTTTGGTCTGTTTATGTCTATAGGTTGCAACTTACTGCTGGTGGTTTTCGCCTTCCTGTGATAGTAATGTTCGCTGTTCCGTGGATAGGTTTATGAAAACGACCCCTTTCATATAGGTCTGTTACACGAAAACCTGGGCCATTCTCCCCCCACCTTGAGAAGCGTAAACCAAGGTGGTATTCATAGTTTAATTACGGGCGTTTTCGTCTTTTCCTGCAAAAATGGGTCGGTTACTTTCTGGTTTGTGCGTCCCCCGTCGGGAACTGATCGATCGCGGGTTCGGAAAGCTGGATATCGTCCGCGCGTTTTGGGCTGTTGCCGTGTGTTTGAGATGATTATTCTGGTTTCTGTTTGTTTCGCTTAACTTCTACTGTTGGGCTGTTTGTGCCTTGAGGTGGCTCTTGGTGGTGGTTAACGTTTGCTTGATGCTAATTGTGGCTATCGCCCTGATATTTAAGTAGTAACTCTGCTTTTCCCTCCTTCGACAGACGACATAGAGCAGTTCTGCTTTCTCTCGTCCCCACTAGAAACTCAATTTACTGCAGCCGGCTAAGCTCGGAAAAATGAAGAAGATGTCGTCCATGAAGTCCCACTCATGGTGGTGGGACAGCCATATTAGTCCGAAGAACTCGAAATGGCTTGCCGAGAATCTGGAAGGTCAGTCTCTCCTTTCCCTCTTTTTCTATTATAAGTTCCTTTTCCGGTTCTGAAATTCGGACTCGCTTCTTAACCGAGCCTTGTGACAGCCATCTGGTTGAGTGAGTACGCAAGGCTATGGCCCGATTTGGGTAATCAACTTGTTTGGACGCTGGTAGGTCTAAAGTGGGTAGGGACCTTATCCTCCCCCACCCCCGGAAAGGGAGAGCCCATTTTTACGTCATTGACGCCAGGCCACCTTTCCCTATACCAAAGCAAAGCGCTTGTCTAGCGCCGAGCGCGGCTGCCGCTGCGGTACGTCCACATGGGGCGACGTGGATTCGCAGTCTCGTCACGGCTTGGATTTGATGAAGTTGCCTTTGTGAGACAATGATGGTCATTGACCAAGCAAACTTGAAGTCGAGGTTTCATTTATTTATTCTTGCTTTTGACTCGTCTCTTATATGCAATTAGATCCCAAATTAGTCCCAATACGAAAGGAAATGGAAAGAGGGCAGGATAAGTAAAGGATACCACGCTTTTTTTTTTGTAGTTTCAGGATGTACTTGCTGCTCGTCGTAGTAGACGAACTCCGTCGCGCTGATGTCACATTGCAGCCATTATCCAGTTCACTAGCGGCAACATAATTAGGCCCCCCTCTTGTACTCTAATGTCCAAATGTTGCCCCTCAATGCGAGAGCTTTGCACTGCAGAAAGTGGTTTCGTTTCATAAGATGCGAACCGTTCCATAGTGGACCTTGCTAGACCTAGTTCATTATGTAAATGCGAGATCCTTGAATGCCTGAAAGTGGTTTCGTTCCACAAGATGCGAACGTAGGTAGTGGACCTTAGTGCAGCTTAACTGAATCATGTTCATGGTTTTCAGAGATGGACAAGAGCGTGACGAGGATGCTAAAGCTGATCGAAGAGGACGCCGACTCGTTCGCCAAGAAGGCGGAGATGTACTACGAGAAGCGCCCTGAGTTGGTCTCCCTCGTCGAGGACTTCTACCGCATGTACCGGTCGCTTGCCGAGCGATACGACCAGGTGACGGTCGAGCTGAGGAAAAACGTGCCGGCAGAGATGCAGTCCCAGGGCTCCTCCGACCTCTCGGCTGACGGCTCCCCCCCTTCGAGCCGGTCTAAGAAAAGCCGCCGTCCTGAAACGAAACACCGTGCTGCTGGCTTCGACGTGTTTCTCGGCTCGGGCGGCAGTGCCACGGAGCGGTCCCGCAAGAGCAGTGATTCCTCCTCCTCTTCCTCCTCCGATTCGGGATCCGAGTCCGAAGTCTCGGATGAATCGGTTCGCAAAATATTGTTTGGGTCGCCGGGGAACGGCAACCACGAAGATGTGCAGAGCAAGATAGCGTCGCTGGAATCGGAGCTCGCGGCGGTCAGCGAGAAGCTTAGGGTCACTGAGGAGGAGGCCCGCAAGGCTAACCTCGAGATGGACGAGGTGCGGTTGGAGACCGAGGCGAGGAAATCGGAGTTCAGCGCCTCGGTAACAAAGCTGGAGGGAGAGGTCGAGAGACTGCGGGCTGAACTCGAGGAAGCTCGCGGGGAGGTCAACGAACGAAAGGCGGAGATCGATGTGCAGGCAGCTAGAGCAGCCGAGCTTCAGGATCTCGTTGCCGAGATAAATCGCGAATCGTCTCAGGCTGCCAAACAATTCTCGTCGGAAAAGTTGCAGTTGGAGAAAGATCTCCAACTTCTGCTGAAGTCTCGAGCCGAACTGGAGGGAGATTGCGCGCGGTGGGTCTCGAAGGCGGAATCACTAGAATCGGAGATTGCAAACTTGAAAACGGAGAGGTCAGACTTGGAAACCCTGTACGAGACTGTGAAGGTCGAGAACTCTGCACGAGAAAGCCGTATCGACGGAATGAACCGGGAATTGGATGAGGCGAAACAGAGGCAGGACACTCTCGTATCGGAGAAGAACGGACTCGAAGCCCGTGTACTGGAGCTCTTGGCCATGGTGAACGTGAAGCGGGAGAACGCCATCGCTGAAGCGGCGGGAAAATTCTCGTCGGAGAAGTCTCGCGCCGAGAAAGAGCGAAACGAGCTGCTGAAATCCCAGGAGGTCCTTCAAGCGGAACTTGAGCGACTCAGAACAAAGGGAGAATTTCTGGAATCGGAAATATCACGCCTCAGGGCTGATAGATCCGAGCTGCAAAGCCTGTTCGAGGTGGCAAAGGCTGAAAATTCTTCCAAAGAAGCGCGCTTGGACAGGATAAATAGGGAATTATGCGAGGTAAAGGGGCGGTATGATAGTCTCGTCTCGGAGAAGGATGCACTTGAACTCCGCGTTCGGGAACTGACGGATTCCGCCAGGAGTTTGTCATCGGAGAAATCCGCTCTCGAACGTGATTTGTCTGAGTTGCGTATGTCACGTGAAGATCTGGAGAAGGAGATCCAGGAGTCGAAGCGGAAGATGGAGTCGCTTGAATCGGAAATGCTGAGCCTGAAAGCGGAGAAATCAGCAGCGGTGAGCCGGTTTGAGTCGGTTCAAGCTGAGAAGGATGCACTTGAAATCCGGATGCTCGAAATGACGGACTCCGCCAGCAATTTGTCGTCGGAAAAATCTGTTCTGGAACGTGAATTGTCTGAGTTGCGTACATCGCGGGAAGTTCTGGAAATAGCGATCTGTGAACTGAAGCAGAAAACTCAGTCGCTTGAATCAGAGTTGTCAAGCCTGAGGGCGGAGATATCAGCAGCCGATAACAGGTTCGGGGCGGTTCAGGCAGAAAAGCTGGCTGTGGAGGAGAGATTGGAGGAAGTGACCAGGGAATCGGACGAAGTACGAGCGGAACATCACCGTCTCGTCTCGGACAGGTCAACTTTTGAAGCCCGGATCAAGTCACTGGAGGACGAGGTTGCGAACTCCTTCGCAGAGGGGGCTCGAATCATGGACGAACTATCCAAGTTGTCTCGGGCTTCGTCTGCTCTGGAAGAGGAGCTTCGATTGTCCGTCTCAAAGGCGGAATCACTGGAAGCGGACATGTCGAGGCTTGAGACCGAGAAATCGGATCTGGAGGTCCGGTACGAGGCTGTGAGGGTGGAAAACTCGGAGAAAGAGAAGAGGCTGGAAGCAGCGAACCGGAATTTGGACGGTTGGAAGCTCAAGTACGACATGCTGGTGGCGGAGAGGGACACGCTGCAGGCAAGGATCTCGAATCTGGTGGTAAAATCCGAGAATGCTGAGAACCGGATCCGGGAGATGGATAAGCACCTGAGTGATCTGCATGTGGAACACGCGCGCTTGATTGCCGGTGCGACTTCGGACGGGCAACGGGTCCGGGAGGCGCAGGCGAGGTCTGCGGCGCTGGAAGAGGAGGTGGAGCGGTTGAAGGCTGTGGTCTCGGAGGGGGCGGAGGCGAAGCGCGAGGTAATCCGGCAACTGTGCTTCTCTCTGGATCACCTTCAAGGCAGTTACGACGAGCTCCGGCGGGCGCTGCATCATAACAAGAGGAGCACCGTGCTGGCCTCGTGAATGATCTTCGGCGGCAGTCGAGTGTCCTCTGTAAGTTAGTGTTCTGAGAAGTTCTCCGCGTGGCGAACTCGAGTCGTTGAGGAAGTGAAATATTGTTGGGTCCGAACTGCGACCGTCTTGGGTCCTTTGGGTCCAGTATTAGAATTGTTTGGCGCTGCCTTATTTTGGGAATTTGTACACATTTCGTTTCGGGTCAACTTGGTCTCATTTTGTAATGGACTGGATTCACCAGTTCAATATTAGAACAGTTGGCTGTATCTAGCTGCCTGGCTCCTTGGTCGAGGGCCGCCTTTTGTTGGCTTCACATCCTCACCTAGCACTATGTACTGGTGTGGGGGATAAATTTGGTGGATTTAATATTCCTTAGGACGAGTTTTGGGTCGTTTTGTCCTATATTCTGTGAAATACAACTGCATGCCTAGGACAAGCTAGCCACCAAACGTGTTTAATCAACTCCGTGAATGCAAACATCGGCTACCTCTGTTTTCCAACTTAGATCGTATATGGTTGGAGCTATTGTTTTCAAAGTAGAAATTTGTATCCCATAAGCATTAACATTTAAGATTTCATGCTTGAGAATGCTTATGATGATTGAACGAACCATTGCTGCTAAAATCTAAAGGCATCAAATGCATAAGATCAACTACCAGCTAGCATTCATTCTAGAAAACTTCTTATTCTGTCCCTAACACGTATGTCCAACTACCTCAAAACATTCACTATGATCGAAAATTCCTTCCATGTCATTAGAAGCAAAGTAGTGCTCATGTCTGCACTAATGTAAATAGATGAAACGCATTTTATAGCGTTCTTTGGATTCATCCTTAATTTACAACCAGCATCCGCAAAATGTTTGTAGTACAATAGTTGTAGACCCTTATTGTCATAAAACCAATGGACTGCCAAAAGCTCACTATTTATTTGTAACAAAAAAACAGGATTTTTTTTTAAAAAATTACCTCTAAGAGAGAAAACAGATTCTGAATTTTGAGCAAAATTTACCTGTAAGAGCATATTATGTAACTAAGGCCCGTATATAGGTATATGTATTTTTTGCTTTTTAGTTTCTAAATTAATTAAATATTTTTTTTATTTTTTGTAATTTTAAAATAAAATTGGTAATAAGTGCCGATTATGTATTAATCGGCAAGTTGATATTCAGGTTAGGGAAATGAGCTAAAAATAAAAGTTACAATCAAAATGTGTGTATTGTTTAGTCTTTGAGTTCTCCCAACAATTTCTATAAGATTGCACCTCAAACATTCGATAAACAATCTTTAAAGTACCTTTTACCACAGCAGGCTTAACAAAATCAAACTTGAGATTTTGAAATGCTTCATTTAATTAATCGCTTGTTCCCTTTATAAAATCAGGTGACGAAACAAATGATGTACAAAATTTTAAAGTGTTGTTTCATACGTTGGTGCTTAGTGTACCATTAAATAATACAACGCTCTCACCATTGCTTGTTTTCTTATAGCAAGTTGCATGAGATTTCACCAATGCCATCTCGACCAGCTACATTATGCTCCTCTAAGCTTGAAAGTGATTTTATTACCTAATCAAAATTCTTGCATGCTTTTGCAAAAATTTTTAATTAACATACTTAAAGTAATTACATTGGTCTAGCCAGTCCACGTGGTGACTCGATTACGTAAGTTGTTTACATCATCTCAATTTAGATTCGAGTCTAAGATCCAGAAAAGGATTCAATCCATTCGATGTAAATTTTGGATCTCAAATTAGCCAGAGGAAAGAGTCGGCTACAAATTTCAGCAATTCCGAACTCAAATTTCTGCCACATGAGTCCAAAGCATGTGAGTATATTGGACTCGATGAAGTCCAGATCAGCCGGAGACCGACCTATTTTGGGCGCCCCATCTAGGAAGGATTCCACAGTAGCTTCAAGTATTTGGATTGATAAATGGAAGCAGTTAAATTCCAATTAATTTAAACTTGGTTCCAAGAATATTTTATGTTAAAATTCAATTTTTTTATGAACTTACAAGCACCTAAATCCATAGAAAATGGCTATAGTATCTTATTCCATCTCGTACAAAGATTACAATAAGCATGGAACGCCAATCTTTCTCTACGACACAGAGGGTACATGGTGATTGATTCACGCAAAAACCAGCATAATCCTTCTGCCACATAGCTGTTCTCAGATGAGAAAACTCATGGGAATAACTTTTCCTAAAAGGGGAGTGATTCCAACAATTCCAAACGCTTGCCTGAGGTATTTTTCATCAGATTCAGACTAATTTACTCCAAAGTTATTGGAGGCCTGAACATTTTATAGCTAAACAAGAAAAGGCTTATCGATTGGCAGCTGCAACGTGGATATTCTCTATGCTCGGCTCAACCATCTTCAATACTTAGCCAGAATTTACAAATAATCAAACAAGCAATGCACATTTTGCAGATTGTGGCCGTGTTGGCATTGAATTTTCTTCTTTTATACGAATAATTTTAACCAAGTCCACATGTACACATGTTCATGGGGCAATGACCCATTCAACTCCACTTAAATTCAGAGGACACGAAGGCGTCAGATTATCTAGCAGTTTAAGAAAACCCGCACCACATGATATCTACATACATACATACATACTGGTTTTCTATGGTTAGTTATGATACATTTGCCCAACATCACCTCTCTAAGGGGTCAGCATCCGACCTTTAAATTGCAGGAGATGCTGCGACTTTAAGAATTTAATACTCCACGTCGGTTCTCTAGGCTTATTAGCAGTTGCGTCAAGCACATTTGATGAATAGTTGAGAGAGAAAAAAAAAAAAGTGATGATATTTTCATCACATTTTATTAATTTATGTTTATTTCTTTTCTTTTCTTCTTGTCAACCATTCGTCATGATAAACGAAGCAATTCTCAACGAAGCAATTCTCAAGTTAATTGATTCCGTGAGCATGTGTATACATATAACCAGAGTTACCATTCACTCATTATTAAACGTAATAAATAGTCATATTTATATGGTTTACATCTCATATGTCAATTATTAGGTCGAGAGTCGAACGGACAGTTTTTTGTTTTTTAAATCGTCAAATATTTTAGGGACCAAAAAAAGGCCTAAGAATGCGACGCTTTGTTTTGGAGGTATGTTATGATGACGGTCAAGGGAGAAGGTAAGAACCATTTGTTTGTTGAAAAAGAGAAGAGCACCAGTTGCCACATCTTTTTTCTGTTGGTCAAATCGGCTTCTTAATTGAGTTCCTTTCTGCTGAGCAGAAAGAAAGAAAGATTCAAAGAGAAAGAGACGAAAATTTTGTACCGCCAATCGAAGGGCAGGACGTCGAGTTCGGGGACTACCCAGCGGGGGACGCGTTTCCGATCGCTGACCCAAGTCGCCGATCTTTCCAGATCGCCGACACGACACGAGCCTGGTGCCAGGTCAGCATCCGGCGGTGCCAGGTCATCCACAACCTGTCCATTGTTTTTTGCGGTAGTTGGCCGTTGTGGTTGTGCCACGTCAGCCAAATATCGTCTATTTTTTCATTTTCAAAGTGAAATTAAAATAATAAAATATTAGGTAGCAGGTAGATCGGCCACTCTTGAGCCCCACAAATTCTAACATGGTTTATTCCGTCCAGTCGAACTCACATTCGGCCCTCTCCAGTTTTCAGGTAAATTGTGACTATTTCATTTTTAAAAAAGTAGAAAGACTTTTGGTTCAGTAAATAAAAATAAGAAAAAAATAAAAATATAATTAACTAATGCCAATTGTAGTTTTTTCTCTTTTTCTTTTCATGTGAAAAAAAAAAACAAAAACTTATATTTTTTTCTGTTAGGTTTAGTGTCTAACCATTTCCCACATTTCTATATAAAAGAATGAATTCTATGTTGTCGTGTGTGTGAGATGACTAAAAATTAAAACTCATTTTTAAATAAAACTATAAATTGTTACTAAAAGCCCTATAATTACTGCATTACAAACTGGTGCTAATGCTCATGTGGTATATATGCAACAATTATTAAATTATCATTATGGCTAAAAATGAAGTAGAATTCGGAAAATGATCATATTATTTCTTGTAGTCTCAATTTTTTTATGATATTTGCATGCTTTTGTCATTTTATATTCTTAAATGTGTCACTATCAACTTTTTTTTTTTTTGAAGACATATTAAATTGTTAATAACTTATCCATGTCAAAATTTTCCTTGGAATCGGATTTTGAACAAAGTCACTTCTTCTCTGAATCTAAAGAACAATAATTTGCAATTTTCATTTTATCAAAATAAAGATTGTTTAACACAAAATTTGAAAAAAATATATTAAATTATCACTAACTTATCCATGCTAAGATTTTCCTTAGAACGGGAAAGTAAGTTCTTATTGAACTCAAAGAACAATAATTTTGCAATTTTCATGACCGGAAAATAAAAATTATTTAACATATAAACTATAAAGGCTAAGTATTTTGAAGCCAGCACTAGATTTTAAATCGGAAAGTATAGTACATCTATCGACTAACGCAACCTTTAAATACAAAAAACGTTATTCTTTGTACAAAAATAAAATGGCATGTAGACATATTTATTTTAAAATTATTGAAAAATTAAAAATTGAGTCCCTTTTGTCGCTCCAAAAACTTAAACATACAAAAATTCTAGACTACCACTCATATAATCTTTTACCAAATTATGTACCCATTCTAACTATGGATTAAATCCTATTTTTAATTCAAAATTAACTAAATATTTTGAAATCACATCGATAACCGGATATGCTTGATCCATTTTCTTCCGTATGCGAGTTTCTCCCCGATTAATCGGCTTTGTTCCGCTTGCAGTTAATTAACCGACCTATGAATCGCCACGTCACACCTAAAGTGGTTTCGAACACGTGGACTCGGTTACCCAAGTCACGCAAACGCGGCGCGGTTGACAAGTTGTCCGTGTATTTAAGATCCGAGGCGGAGAAGGACGGGATCTGGCCTTCCACCTTCTTCTCTGTGACGAAAATGCCCTCTTGACTTCTTTGACCGTTTCACTCCTTCCCTGATACACGGGTGAGTCTTAAGGCCAACAGTGTCACTTCACTCCCTATTTCTTCCCCGCAATGGCAAGCCTCTCTCTCTCTCTCTCTCGCACTCCATTGATGGTGGTGGTGGTGGGATCGCCATGACCAACAAGATTCCGACATCGGGAAAGGGGGACAACTCGTTGGAGTTATGCCGGAGCGACCCTGTCCAGCTGAACTTTTCCGCGCCTTACTCAGGTTCCTTGTGTGCATTCTCGTTTTCCTGCTTTTTCCTTTCATCTGCCTCTTCTTTTATAGCAGCACTTACTCTTGTCTTTTTTCTTTTGCCTCTACTTTTTTAGCAGCATTTACTCTCTCTCTCGCTCTTCCCCCCTATTTTCGAGGATATGGGGATGTGTATCTCGGCCAGTTTCTTTTTTTCTCTAAATTGAGAAAGAGTTCGGTGGGTGGATAGAATGAGAAAGGCAGCGAGCTCGATTGAAGAATCTGGTGGGTTTGTGATTGGAGGGATTCCAAATTTGTGGGTTTTTCTTGTTTCTCGGGTAGTTGGTGTTTCTCTTCTTCACTGAAGCGATTTTATGACGTTTTCTGAATTAGAACGAGTAGAGTTCTATCTTCTACTCTGTTTCTCGATCCCCAAGTGGTTGGTGTTTTTCTTTCTTAATTACGGTCCCGAGATAGGAAAATTCGCACTAATTCTTTCCCTCGCTTGAACTTTTTGGTGTTCTGGTTTCTAGTTACAGTTCGATTTGGTTGTTCTTTCACCAATTATCAGAAAATGGTCTGCTTTTTATTGCCTATCTCATGGTTGGTTATTTCATAGGCTACGGTTTCTTAGCTGAGTACCATTAATTTCGTTTTACAGATTTGGGTTCTCGAAATTACTCTTCTCTTAATCTTACTTTTTTTTTTCACGCCCTGTAGTGTGGATAATTCGGATGAGATTTTTCTTTTCCAATATTTTTCCTGAAATTGCTGATATCCTTTATATGCTATCTTAGCTTAATTTAGCTTTTTTCCATCTTGAAGCCCTTTTCTTTTGGTTGAATGTTATATTCGGCTGCCTTGTTTTTTGGTAGCGTAGGAACTCAAACTAAGCAATTAATGGCACCACTACTTGTCTAGCTCATATATTTATCGCACGAGGCTTGTCTGATGTTTTCGTTCATTTTCTATATTTTCCTTGTGACGATTTGTCATATTTGGGGCTTGTTCAATTGAATTGTTGCTTTTTTGTTATTAGCACCTTTTCGTTAAGATCGTTTCTCATGGTCGGTTCTTCATCCAGGAACGGAGCCATCAGCAAACTTCTACATGACTGAGTTGATGTAAACTGGCTATCTCTTGTGTGTAGGTATGGTCTGGTATCTCATTGATGCAATAAGATGAATCAAAATTGTTCTAGGTTTTACAATCACTGCAACCTATGAGATTCCTTCCAGCCTGAACTTCTATTTTTGCATTTTTCTATGCCAAATTTGACTGTGTTTTCGTTCTTTGTTTCAGAATTATGACTTCAGTGGCTAAGGTAAGGCTAGTATATTGCCCAAAATGCCAACACCTTCTTCCAGAAATTGCACAGTTTCCTGTTTACCAGTGTGGCAATTGCAAGGCCATTCTTCAAGGTGATTCTACTTATTTTGGCTTTTCGGAGTAAAGTTTGTAAAGGCCTTTCTAATTGTCATGTCAAAAAGTTTTTGCTCAATGTTTGTGTTCTATTTCTGCAGCAAAACATGCAAAAGCCAAACTTGAGGTTGAGCATCAGAAGGCAGATTTGAATTCTAGTTGCAATGGAGCAGCCTCTTCCAATGGAGATCTCAATCCAGGAAATGCACCTGATTCCAAGCACAGCAATGATAAACACCGACCTGGGGAAGTTTGTCAGAATAAACTTGAATCGACAGCAAAAAGAGTCTCATCCCTTCCTGTTGATGAATTGGGTTGCAATATAATTTCTGAACTTCCTCAAAGCAGGAAACATTCAGATGGGAACTTTGATAGTAAGGGTTCTAATTGCAGGGTGTCCTCAACTGCGTTGAAACCAAACCACAAATCACAGAAGGTCAGGGAAGTAGCTAGCCAAAACAAGACATTGCATTATCCTCTAGGGAATGGCTGTGATGATGCAGTGGCAAGTAACGGTCGAAAGGAGCACAAGAACAAAGAGCACTATGAAAGACTCTCACATACTTCAGGTTCTAATAAAGTCAACATAGAAGATGCTGCTTCAGATGCACAGATTGATTGCAGGAAGAAAGAGACTGATGAGGTAACAGCAAAATGTCCAATCTATAATGGCTGCAGCTCCTCATCTCCTGGTATTGATTCTGACGACCTTGTTCCTGAGCAGAGACTAAGGTTATCCAGAAGGACATTATTTAAGCAACAAGAAGATGAAGTCACTGATGGGTTAACAGAATCAATAGAAAAAAATTCAAAATCCAGCTCCCCAGATGCAGGAGCAATGGAAGCACCAAGTTGTTCTTCAGGCTTCATGAACAAAGGGAAAATGACAAATCATCCTCCAGTGTCTAAAGGAAGCAGGAGTCCCTCAAAGACAGCCATGCATGTGCACCACACTCAGATAAAAGGTCATGAAGAATTGTATCCTTTGACTCTGATCCAAGAAAATCTTGAGGATTGCCACAGTCAAGCAGCAGCCCGAAGAAACATGAATTCCAGATTTCTGTTGCAAGAACCATCTTGCTTTCTTGGTGCGTGTACGATGGATGAAGTTCCATATAACTGTATGGAAGCGATGCACTCTAACCTGGATTATATCCACGATGATCCTTTGGTATTTGACAGAATCGAATGCCTTGAGCATGAGAGATTTGAGCTTCTGAGAAAGGTGGATGAATTGAGAGACTATATAAGTAGATCACCTCTGGCTCCTGGTAGAACAAATGGAAGGGTTCCAACTGCCGGACTTCAATTTTATGAAACTGATTCTACCATGGAGCCCACATGGCATGCATTACAGAAACAGTTTAGATGCACTCCTTGTTTTCATCAAAGTGAAGCCAAAATGCAAGATTTGCATCAATATCACAAAAATTCTATCCTGGAAGGAGATTGTGTAGAGACACATAGGCAATCTCCTGGCTCCCACCCTCAGTCAAAGGGCATGCCAGAAGCATGTAGGTTCTCACAAAGTCCAATTTTAGCACAGCCAAGAATTTGTGGATGTGAATTTTGTTTTTCTGCAGCAAATATTATAGAGACAGGTCGAGAAACTGGCAGGAGTCAATGTGCTGATAACAATTCCATCTGCATGTTCAGCTCATGTGCACATTCTCTTAGAAATTATGAAAGACCCTCACAGCATTCTTCTTGCATTTCTTCTAACCAAGGTCTGTGTAGAGCATGTACAGGACCTTTCCATTACCATGTTAATAGTCCAACTCATGCCCTCAGACGAACACATGTGGATGCTAGTGTACATTTCCAAGACTCAAACAAGAAGGTGCTTATGGAGCCTGAACATGAAGACATGTGTTTGGAGAGCTTCCACCAAGCTGAAGAGATTGCTATGACAATGAAGACAACTGCTTGCCAACCAATATTTGGCGGTGCACCTTTCATAACATGCTATCGTTGCTCAAAGTTGCTCAAGTTACCTGACCTTCTGCACTCAAAGAAGAGAATTAACAAAGTCAAATGCGGTAATTGCTCTTTGGTTCTCAATTTTGCTGGTTATGACAAGAGGCACATCACTCATGTTAGAAAGCACTGCAGATTGCCACCAGCAGAAATGGATGAAAAAGGTGAAAATGCAAGTTATGAACCCTGCACAACTTGTGATCGACAGGAAGCCATAGGTGAATTTGCTGACTCGAGACCCACAAATGGGGATGATTTTCAGTCTGGGCCTGTTTCTTGTTCTGAAGTGTGTGGAGCATCAATACCAGGAAGTCATTTTTCATCGGATGCTGAGCCTAGTTCCCTACCAACTCCATTTCCCATTCTTCCCGATCATGTGCTTGAGAAAATGGGTGCTATGACTAATTCCCCAGAGTGGATTAGAAAAGGTATGAAACAAACATCCAAGGACTTCATGAATAAACAGAAATACCGTAGATATGCCAATGAAAGTAATAATATATCAGAAGGTATCGAAGGATCCTTCAGGGCTGCTGCAGGCGCGCCACTTCATAAACATTTTGGATATCTCTCTGCAAGTGACCTATTAAGAAGGGACCGTAATGGAAGCAAAGAATCAGAAATTGGAATAGCACATTCTCCAGTATTTGGGACAAATTGTTTGGATAAGGACTTGTTTTTGCATGAGATGAAGTTGGAACCATGGGCATCTCCAGGTCTTCCAAAAAAAGTTGATAGAGAAAAGAAGTCCAGCAAAGATTCTATAGTTCCTGGATTTATAAAGAAAGGAATTAGGGATCTGAGCCTTGGGTTGGAGGGTATGAAATCAAAGGTCTTTGTGAATGGGCGACCAATACCAGATAGGTTAGTGAAGAAGGCTGAGGAACGAGCAGGACCCATTCAACCTGGACATTATTGGTATGTTGTTTTTGCATATGATTGCTTCACATCTCTAGACCTTAGGTTGAAATTATCTTTTCTGGCAAACCTTTTCTCTAGCAATTATACGATTAAATTTCAATTTTGATCACATACAGTAACCATGATCTTTTTGCTATGTATGTGTCTTCAGTATTCTAGGAGATGGTAATGCTCGAGTGTTTTAGCTGATCATGCTTTTGTGGTACCCTGAGAATGAAAGGAAAATGAAATGATTTCTTAAAAGATTCGAGGGTGAAAAAGTGGAACTATTAGAGACTGCAGCCTATGATGTTCATAAAGGAAAATTGAACTCCATTCTATAGATGTCCTAAAAGCCCAAGTAGATAGAGGCTCTCGTTCTGAAACCAATTAGATCCTCTCGCTTGACATTGAACCTTACCTCAGTAGGCAATCAGCTATAAACCCGTTTGGCTGACTGAAGTGTACTTTTGTCTGAGTGAGTTTTCTACGCTTGCAGCCATTCGAGTTCCTAATCTTGAATAACCAATTATCATGTCATGGACATAACATAGCTGCTAACCAGTGGATCCGACCATTCTTGCAGAAGGATGAGTTTGACTGGCTTAGTTTGCAATTCTATTGGATCTGTAGCAGCTATCATTATTGGTGGAAGAGCATCAATCCTTTAAAAACATAGTAATTCTTTGTAGAACCAAATTATAAATAAGTTAAATTTCGAGTGCTCATAAAAGAAATCGAGGCTCAATTTTTTGGACTTTGTGTAAAATTTGCTTGGTACTTTCGACAGTATTTGATGACTACAAATGGTCCAATTCCATTAACCTTCACAGAATGAGCCCTCCTTGTTGCCATCGTTTCATCAAATTGAAAGAGCTGTATGGTACGTGAATAGGTTAACTTCTCGTCATAGCTGAACCTTAAAAATTTCCGCAAGTTTGGACAGCACACAAGTCAAAATCATTCTTATGTCCTGAACATTTTCTTTTTCTTTCTTTGTTCTCCTTTTGTTCACGAAACAACATCTCTTCCTGTACTTCAATTTTATTTCCCTGTGTTCTCCTTTTCAGGTATGACTATGAAGCGGGTTTTTGGGGTGTCATGGGTCAACCTTGTCTTGGCATAATACCTGTAAGTTCAGTTATCAGCTGGTGGAATGTTTTCTTGTTTGGATTCCGCGACATAAATGTAGCGATTCTAGAATATTTTATCACGTTGCGTGCTGATTTTTTAACCCGCATTGACAGCCGCACATCGAGGAGTTCAATTATCCTGTGCCAAGAAACTGTACTGGGGGGAAAACAGGTGTTATTGTAAATGGTCGAGAGCTTCACCAGAAGGACTTGGACGCCCTTTTTGACAAAGGCCTTCCACTAGTAGCCAATAAGGAATACATTGTTAACATTAGCGGTCAGGTGATCGACAAAGCATCTGGTGAAAGATTCAATCTTGTCGATCTAGCACCAACGTAAGTTTTTAGATTTTTGCGTTGTTCTGCACACTTGAAGATATTATTCTTGGGATTTTCTCAGCTAAAAATGTCTCTCGCTTGTAACTGAAAAAGGAAGAAAAGTTTGGGCAGACTGAAAGGGAACAGCTCATACATTTCAATTTGCTTTTAATGCCACCGCCAGCTTCTGTTCATTCATAGATATCATATGCATCCAAGTTCTCTTTTCCTCACGAAATTCAGGCCTTTGTTACTTCAGGATTGTGAAGGCAGGACGTGGGTTCGGGATGCGAGCTCCAAACAGTATTCAGTAACGGTTCCAAGCACAGTTCAGTATATATTTTTCGTGAAATTGCAGCAGGGCCGCTTTTTTTGCGTTCTTCTTTGTGGAAAAATATATTAGTCTCCGTAAAAAAAAAAGAAAAAGAAAAAGAAAAAATCAGTCCATGTGCGAACAACTTGGTGGTTGGTGGAGATCATTGTTGCGGAACATCCCAGGAACTAAACTTTGTAAGTCATATGTTAACCTTCATCAACTCCCGCGCTCATTTGTTTTGATCTTACATGTATTATTTCTTTTGCTTTCGGGTATGGGTGGTCATCCAAGAAATGTTACTTTAACTGGTCTTCAATATCAGGATCATCTATTTGCATCGCCTTTTCTTTTTCAAGCATGCACATGCAATTTTGCGGAGATTTAATGAGCTTCCTTTGCTTCATCGCATATGCAGGTACTAAGCGCTCTCACGCGCGTATGTGGTCTCTCACTTGTTCCTTCTGTGTATGATAAGAAATGAAGAGCTTTCTTTTCTTTTTTCTTTTTCTTTTCTTTTTTTTTCCTTCTCGTTTCTTTCTTTTTTGTAATTGGGGTTCATTCATTATTCCATTTATTATAAGATCTCTGGTGCATCTCTCTCTCTCTCTTCCGCCTGTTTGGATCAGCCTTTGCACATTGGAAATTGATGATGAACGATGCTGCCTGGAACTTTGGCGGCGACAGGAATTGAGCAATCCCAACGCCGTGATTGGACACACACTCTCTCCCTCTCTCTCCCACCTAGTCGGATCAGCCTTTGCACATTGGAAATTGATGATGAACGATGATGCCTGGAACTTTGGCAGCGAGCGGAATTGAACAATCCGAAAGCCGCTATTGGACACACGCATACACACTCTCTCTGTTTCCTCCCTGTTCGGATCAGCCTTTGCACATTGGAAATTGAAGATGAACGATGATGCCTGGAACTTTGGCAGCGACCGGAATTGAGCAATCCCAACGCCGCGATTTGACACACACACACACTCTCTCTCTCTCTCTGTGTCCGACCTGTTCGGATCAGCGTTTGCACATTGGAAATTGA
Source organism: Nymphaea colorata (assembly GCF_008831285.2). Classification (NCBI taxonomy): domain Eukaryota; kingdom Viridiplantae; phylum Streptophyta; class Magnoliopsida; order Nymphaeales; family Nymphaeaceae; genus Nymphaea; species Nymphaea colorata. The sequence continues at coordinate 21,297,283 of NC_045147.1, forward strand.
TGATGAACGATGATGCCCGGAACCTTGGTCGCTACCGGAATTGAGCAATCCCAACGCCGCAATTGGACACGGGAAAGGGTTTCCCTCGTGTATAAATCACAACACACGCACTTGGGTTCTCCATGCCATAAGGTTGTTCATACGGTCTGTTTACATAAACTTTTTAGGGCTTTCAAGTACTTTGTGAAATCTTAGACAATAAACCATGCTTAATAAAGGGGTATTTGACTGCTTGAGTTTCGATTCTAGATTTAAAATTCTAGAAACAGAAATGGGTGGAATGAAAAATCCAGTTTTAGTTATCCTGTATGAAATTTTGATTTTAGAATAGAAAATGACATCTTTGATAAAATAAGAACTAAAATTCCAGAATTGACAAATTAAAACCATTACGACATATGCCCTAAAAAGAGTAGAAAAGATTCTAAAATTCTGAAATCAAAATTTCAGCACGTAAGATAAAATTACAATTTCGATACTTTGGTTCAAGAATAAACACATAATTTTGGAATCATTCTGAAATCAAAATTTTTTGTTTAATAATGCAGTTCCTATTTCATAAAAAATGAGCATTTTAATTATAGAATTCAACGATTCCGGAATCATCAAACATCTCCACAAAAAAAAAAAAAACGAAAACATACCGAATGATGCTCAACTCTCTAAAGGGTAAGAGAGACACTGTTAATTTTGACTTTTTTTTGGGAGTTACGCACGAAAAGACGGTTAAATAAAATAATTCAAAACTTGAGATTGTGTTGTATTTTGGGGCCTTGGGTTAATTTGCATTACAATCTACGCGTTTAGTATTGATCAAGAGAACACTTTCCTCAACAATCGGAAATGTATTACATGCCTGCACATCCAAGAATAAGTGCAACACTCCTGAAAGATAAAGTTGACGGTCAGGATACATATCCACTGATCAAGCCGACAACCATCAATTGAGTTGAAAGAAAGAAGACGGAACTTCTCCCTTTAAGTAGATGAAGAAGATACATACGAGTAACAGGCACCTACGATCGCCACTTTGTACATTTTGATCACAATTTTCCAGCTACATACATTATACAAACAACGGTGGCACGTATCCCAAGAGAGAAGCGTACTATAGCCACTACGAATCACATCTGTGTCGTTCTTCGAAATGAATTCTTGTTTGCATCTCTTCTGTTGGCAATGGCAACTCTCTGGTCTTGAAGCATGTTTAAATTTGGGGCCAGCAGTCTGGTATAGCGATCGAAATACAGAAGCTGCTTTAAAAGCAGCGCAAATTCACGAGGAAACTTCAGCCCATAAGATTCGCTCACTCTGACCTGTTATGTAAACATTCACAACTTACTAGTGAAACCAAGACTGAACCCACAGCCCAATTGGAAATCTTCAACCAGTTTCCATAATATTTTGGTGCCGTAACAATTTTATCAAAAAAGACCAGCTTCTCTCTGGAGATTTCTCAGACAGATTCCAATGGTTGTGTAAAATTTTATGAGCCGATTAATGTGCTAAAAAGTTTATATTCTATAGAATTCATCAAAACAACCAAGATTAGTTCAAAATCTTATTGCTTTGAAATTTGAATGACAGCAATGGCTTATCGCAAGAGCAACTCCCGATACTGAAGCAATGGAAAAGATGGAACTTACAACATCAAGGAACAGAGCATTCATCTGCCTCTCGTCAACAACCAGGTTAGCAGAAACAGCAGCGGTATTTGGGCCCCTGGCTGCCGTAACAATGAGTTCTGTATCCAAATCCTGGAAAAACACGGCAAATTAGATAAGCCTGAACCTGAAGTGAAGCTACATCGTATTCCGAGAGTATATCGAATGATCAGGACCTCAAAACTCTAAATCCAACGAAAGAGCTAATATCTTCAGATAGCTTAGGTTTCTCAGGACACATTAGCTTTGGCAAAATCTGGCTCAATAGGTAGGACCATACAGGGGCACTTGCTTTAAAAGCACCATGAACAATCATTTACCAGTCAAAGAGGTAAAAATGTCGCAATAATCATCTCAGTATGATGTGAGAAAATGTGAAGAAGAGTGAAGAACAAAAAGGAGAAAACCTGAATCGATGAAAATATCTTCTCCAAGTCACTTGCAAAGGCTATAGAATCAACATCCTTATCTGTTGCACCCATCTCAATTAAAGCAGAAGCCATTTCTTCATATTCCCCTGTTACTATTGATGTTAAAAATGTATCCACCGCAGCCCAGGTCTTGGGGGATATCCGCCCAACTATGCCTGAATCATTTTACTTCAAAAGTTAAGTTTAAATTTACCAACTTGGATCACAATAACCAAATTAAAAATTGAAATATCAAACCTTACATTGAAAACATTTCCCGAAACAAACTCTAATAACTGTCTCTGTGTTAAGACTACATGGATACTCTATTTTGGGTCATGTCCCTATGTTGGTACAGAAATTCTATAACACAGGCACTACAGCATACGAGGTACTCCACAGACCCTTCAAGGCATTTGCAACCCTAATTTTGTCATTATGATGAATATGAACATTATTTTTATCTTTAACTATAATGAATTATGTATGAACTTATAAAACTATTTTGCTTGAATTTTGTGGATCACTCCAATGCCATATGTACGATATACAAATTTATTTTGCACAAATTTTTCTGGACCATATTATATATATACTGGATTTTTGTTGTCAAGGTTTTTCTCGGTATTAACCAAAAAAATCTTTTTTCCTCAGAAGGAGCATGAGAAATCAAGAAATTTAAAAACATACAGAAATATTAGAAAACATGATGAGATTGTAGGGTTTTATACTATTGCTCTTCCAAAAACATTGATAAAAATCAAATTAGTTCCTGAAATGTTAAAAGAAACCCCAAAAAAACTTTTTTTTTGTGGCAAAAATATGACATTTTCAGTTGTTAATTTTTTCATATTCTTTTGTTTTCTCATATTTCCATTTGTAACAAGATATTGTATTTTAAAAAGAATGTGATATTTGCGACAAAGGTATATATAGTGTACGAACGTGTATCTAGCCATACCCACAAATGCCCATGTTTTCTGAATTTACCCAAACCCACACTCGCTGCACCTATGTAACTTCACCTGTGTGTAGACAGTGGTCAACAAATGAAGAGGTTGAAGGAAAACAATCTCAAGCACTGCTCTCATTCCTACTGGGTAATTGCATGAAAAAGTATTTTCCAATTGCCTGCTCTTTATGTGATTATGATTGCGAGTACAAGTGCCAAGTAAATCATTGGCCAGGTCATAATTGAGTTTCAAGCAAATTTATGTTCAGTGTTTAGTCTATCAACAGGGACAAAAAAGGTTGCTAGTTTGGTGTCCTGCTACATACCAAAATCAAGAAACCCTATGCGACCATCGTTCAATAACCACAAGTTTCCAGCATGTACATCTGCATGAAAGGTGTCACAAGCAAGCAAACTTCCAAACCTGTGCAAAAAAATAATGGCACATCATCACAGGCTAAACTCCGCCAGCAAGAATTTCCACATGTCAAACATCTAAAATCAACATCATCACCAATCATAAACCAATATCGTTCTTAAGAACCTAATCTCACTTCCCACAATAATTGTAGCAAAAAAACAAGAATTGTGAAATGTGAATTTGCTAGATCAAGTTTTCTGAGAAAATACCACACGTTTAGAGCAGTTATCAGACTTGTCTCTGGGCTGGAAACAAGTGAACGTATTGAGTCAAGGTCAGTTAGAGGAACACCATAAAGCCGCTCCATGGTCAATACTCGTCGTGTACTGCAGTGCTTATAGACTTTTGGAGCTTTTGCCTGCCTTGTGAGACCCATAGTTTCCAAGTATCCTCTGAAGGACTCAATATTTGCTGCTTCTTTATGAAAATCAACCTCTTCTAGCATAGATTCCCTTATATCTTGCACAATTCCCACCTAATAAAACCAGTAAATCAGAAAAGTAATAAAACAAAGGTCTAGAGAGTACCTTAGGATTATTTCATGAATTTTTAAATTTATTTTGCATATACGCTGAAATATGCAGCACAAATAAAAGCATGGTCATCACCCATCCAATGGACAGTGAGAGGATCCAATAATTGAACCAAGTATCGAGTACTTTCACCCTCCATGTTAAAACAGTACAATTGTTGGACCTCACTGTACTTATTGGGACCCTGTTGCACATTACTATTGGAGGATAAGGGACCAAGTATACTTGATCCAATTAGTGTAACTTCTTTCATGAACAACAAGGTGTTCAGGCGTAATAATAACAAGTCAGATGCTGAGATAGCAAAGGCTCCTGAGATGAGAGAATAGGATCCTTGCACCAAGTCAACTTCTACATTGTCATGATCCTAGAATATCTAGATGTCACTTACACAAAAAAGTTTGAATATATTTATATGACTTTCGATGCAACATATATTGTATGACTTAGTGAAGGATGTTTGACCTGACACACATGTAGCAACACACACACACACATATTACTAAAGCCAAGGGAGTAAATCCTGATAATTTAAGTACATCAGAACTAAGTTCAGTTATGAAAATAGCCTCTTAGGACAATAAGAGCAGTAGAAATTCAACTTTATAAACTGTTATAAACAGAACCAAAGAATCAATGGAATTATATTATAATTGAATTAACAATATATCAACAGGATAATGAAATAACACTAGCACCATCCAAAAAAAGTAATAATGGTGTCGTGTCAGCAACAACCAACAACCCAACAAAATATTAGAATGATCATACATTCAAGCAGCAAGGGACAACCCAGAGAAGGCACTTGTAGGAACTAAGAAAAGAAAAAATGGACAACCACAGGTTGAGAGCAGATGGTAAGAGGGGAATGTGAAGGCCTGAAGGGTGTTGGCAAAGACTTGGGATCAAGTCCCAACCCTGCCACATTGCACCTTGAATTATCCCATGGTGTTGCCCTCATTAGGCATGGCAGTTGGGGTTCACTCAGGGTTTTCCTCTCAAGAGGTGGGCTCATGTGGTCTGGCCCATGAACAGTTCATCATCATATAAAGAAAAAAGAAAAATTGGAAAATTAATGAATGAAAGTAGATTCCAATCTGGAAAACGTCCATGTGAATGTCAAATAAAAAAAAAAGTCTTAAAGATTAATATCTACCAGTGATGTACGGCTAATCTCTGGACTCAAGAACTCTAAAATTCTAGCAACAACATATACAAAATTCAGGTCAGCCACCAAGACATCTTCCATCCCAGGCTTTAACACCTTGATGACTACTTCTTCAGAGGAACCCCTGAGCCTTGCACCATGGACCTGCATGCAGAATATCTTATCAGGATATTATGTAAATGATCATTCCCAAAAAGCAGCAGGGAGAATCCTAATGAACAGATTTCACCAACCTGAGCAATTGAAGCAGAAGCAATAGGTACTGGGTCTATGTACTCATAGATGCTGTCTATGGGTCTCCCTAAGTCTTCACGCAAAATTGCCTCGATTTGTTCAAAGGGAACAGAAGGAGCCTTATCAAAACAATTTTGGAACTCTTCAACGTATTCTGAAGGAAACAATGTGGGAGTTGATGCTATAAACTGCAACATTACAAAGCAAAATAAGCCTCATCCAGTATAACAGAATTCATGGATCAAATAAAGAGAAAAAAGAAATTTTTAAAAATAAATATGCAGATAAAGTACAGAATAACTTTAACTTTTTAATATGACCTGTAATGCATGCCCCCTGAACCCAACATTTTCCTTCAAAATCCATCTGATTGAAGGCAAAGGCTTTGCCTAGGGCAAAACATTTTCTAGGCGAAACTTTTGCTATGTTTAATTTATAGGAAAAAGAACATAACACGTTTCATTGTCCAAAGGAAACAAGAGAAAAGAACAATTAGGAGGTTGTATCCCCATGACGGGTTTAGAGTCTTTAGACAAAAGAATGAGGGAAAAAGCTTTTTGCCAAAAACACGTAAAAGGACAAGTCGCAGATCCTTTCGCCAGGAAAAGTTTGCCCTGATTGAGAGAACATAAAATGAGTGGGACAGACCACTTTTCGCAAAGACAAAAGTTTCTCCAGGTCTATCAACAGGGCCTGACTTCCATAGAAGAAGTATTTGGGTACCGGTACTGAGAAGCATATGAAGTTATTGTACGCCTTTCACAAAATTATAGTTTTAAGATCCTTGAGTTTACAGTTTAACATGAACAGAACATGTACATTACGTTATCAAAAGATTCAAAACACATAACAAGGTTTCAGTTTCTTTCAAGGTTGTATCCATAATTCTCAGTATGTTTCAGTCCACATGGGTTTTAAGACATGATTCATCAGCTATGTCCCAGGTGTATTCTCTTTGTATTTTCTAAACCTGCCATATTTTAATTTCTCAGTGGCAGAACATTCTTATGTTCATTTGGGTTGTGATTGCCCGGAGATGGCACAATTTTCTTCACTTTGTTGCAGTCACTCAAGAGGCACCACCACATCATTAAGGATGATGCCTTTATAACTGCACAAAACCTTTCACCAATATCATGTTGAGTGATGAATATTAGGGCATTTTATTAAATATTTATGATTGCCCCAATGCATCATATTTTTTCTCTTGTTGCAGTACTTCTCCCACTTAGCAATACATGAAATAAATGCATCATACTAAACATAGTAACTGAAAGCATTGCTGCTACAGAAGATTGCCCAAATATTTAGTACCACGTGTTAGGTTTCACTTTCAAACATATATACACCATATAAGGCAGCGACTTGAATGCTGTTGAATAATACGTGAACAAACATAAAAATTATAAGTTCAACAAATTCGATAAATAAAAAGCACAAGATCCAGCCTTAAGTATCAAATAGTACATAAAAAAAGTCATCAAAATCTATCCAGTAAAGAGATTTACCTGAAGTAACATTGTATATGTTGCTATTACATCATAAATATGGAATCAGACAGAAGAAACGTCAATTACAATCTTTTGAGAATAAAGAGACTTGTCAAAACACACCTGACCTAACTTTATATATGTTGCACCCATTCGTTCAAATAACCGCCTCAAGTATAGAGGAGAGAGTAATCCAAGCTGCAGCTGAGATGGAAATTCTGCAGATGTATTCATTGTCTGCAAAACATTTGAAAGATCATTTTTTAGTTCCCTATGATCATTCACAAGTGAGGTATTGACATAAAAAATATTCACTAAAAGATTTAGAAACAAAAATGAAGAAAACAATTATTAAGATCCAAAAGTACTCAGAGAGAGGGAGAGAGAGAGGCAGATTGGTAAATCAGAGAGAGTTCACACTTAAAGCCTATTTGTTTGATCAAGCTTTTCTATCAAAATGCTAAGGTGGCAGCACAGTTCAGTCCTTTCCTCACGTTGGGTGAAAAGAAAACACAAACAGAAGGCTTGAGAAAAATCTAGCAGGTGGGCATAGAATTTCCTGCCCCAAAAACACTTAAAATGCACCCTTGCCTCTGTGAAAGGATTTTCATGGGATTGACATGCTCCAAGGAAGTTTCCAGAAAAGGTGTCAATCCCATGAAAACAGATCTCTTCACCTGCTAGGAACAGGCACACGGCATGCCCTCAGTATCAGTATTCTGTTGACATCATCTTGCAGGAAGCTTTCATTTTAAGCCAAACAAATAGGAGGAAAATAAATACTTGGAATTGGTGCTAAAGATGGAGCCTTAACCAGGATCAAGCATCCAAGGATTCCAAAATTTCAAATGTTCATGCTCATTTTGTCACAAATTCAACTTCGATAAGCCAAACCCTTAAGGTGTTACTTTCTCTATTACAAAAGTTCCAACTCCATGTAAACAAAAGGGCTTCATTCAAACTTTATTTGTATCAAGAGGAAAAGATGCCGTATGATCAAAGAGATAACAGGCAAAAAGGAAAAAAGAAATTGAAAATTACTTTTTTCTTTTGGAGAAAATTGTTGTAAAAACAAAAAGCAAAACTGTCACAAAGTGCATCTCTGTCTACAGGGATAATCCTAACATTACCTTTGACGCATCTGCTAGCCACTCGCCACCAACAGTAACAACTGCCTGAATACCTTGAGCCAATCTCACAGCTCCACGCGGCCCTGTGCTGATAGAGATTTGAATAATGTCTTCCACCAACTTAGGTAATTTGTTGATCCTGTCTGCAGTAGATACATAATGTCATAATGACCAGACTTTATGCCTACATTTACATGCATGCTCCATGATGACAAGTGGCGGAGTCAGAAATTATAGGCTGAGGGGCCAGAAATTTATGATATCATGTTCTGAAATATAACAAATAAAATAAATTTGACAAGGGAAAGTAGTTGTACGCACTAACTTGCACCAATGATCTACGACCCAGAAGCAATTTGCTGACACGCAATGAACAGAATGCACAAATAGAAGAATTTAAAGTTTAAATAAGAACTTTAAATAAGACAGAGAATTGCATACCCTGAATCGTACTAGTAGATATAGTTTGTGCTGGTGAGTATCGAGCAAGCGTGAGTGCACCATTTAGGTGGTGATTCTGCTTTTTTTGGGGACGAACAGGATACAGACCAGCCAACTGCAACAGGCGAAGAAAAAAGTTAAATGGAAACCAACCAAGCAAAAAAACGAAAGACCCTTTCTCACCTGCAGGTGAGTGTCTGACTGGAATTCAAGAATGAACTATGAGCCACATGCACATCCATGGAACAGAAATTTTTTAGATTTAAAATATCAAGCTATGAATGTGTTGAAATACTAATTCAAACTTCAACATGTTAATTTACAGATGTATTCAAGGATTTAAGCCCCTCAATTCTCAAATCTAATGAATCTTATTTAAAGACAATGCATTTGCTACGCATGTATCTCTAGCTAGAATCCCCTCGGATTGCAATACAAAGATGAGCAAATCATCTTATAGAAACTAAAAGGGTCGTATACCTTATAAGACTTGGTGTCGTCCCCAGGTCAAAATAATATCGGGCTGCAAATTCTTGCAATCGAAGCCAGAAATGGACTTCCATTTCTTAAAGTTTTTCATTACTGGAAAGACAAATCTCTTTGTTCAAATAAAAACAAATCAAAGAGAAAAATATATTGTTTGACAGGTTAGTATCCATTGGGAAGTGAGATAAATGGACTTCGAAGTTAATCCAACTAAAGATTCCGCAGTTGCCTTTTGCAGCTCCTCTGCTTTAGATTATGTTCACTGTTGCAACTTTCTTGTCTCCTCTATATGAACTCATTAGCATCGACATCATCTTCTCTTGATTAATTACAGTTGGCATGTGGAATATGTATTGTCGTCTTGCTAAATATCTCCCCTTCTGAAGGATGGCACGAAATTGAAACAGTTACTAACGTTCGTTTCCCTCAATATACTTCAATATTACCGCATGATTAACGGCACAAAAAAGACAAAATGACATATTAAAAAGCAGAGATGATAGTTGTGCAACATTTGGCCTTCCTGCGTTCATCCAATGTAATTCAATTGTTTAACTGATGAACCCAAATGAAAACTGACAGCGATGTGGTCCTAGGCCGGTCGCTTAAATGGCCGGCATACAGAAGTGCAGTACTACACTGGCAGCGATAACAATACTTGCTGCAGTCAGTAATCATGCACAATCAACAGATACATGAATAAACCAACAGAAAGCTGAACACAAATAGTGGGCGCGGTTATTTGGGTAATCACTCCCAGTTTCCCCCGTAACACCAGGGAATCGATTACCAGAAATGATTCTTGGGAATTGTTTGGGAGAGAGGATAATAAATTTTTGAGCCAATAATTGAATTAATGTGGAATTGTGAGGCCTATGGGAAGCATTCAAAGGATCGCAAATGGAAGAGAGAGAAAGAGAGAGGACACCTGGGGGTAGATACGAGGAAAGAACCAGGATTGGCGACCATGGGTTAGGCCTCTGTAAGCAGGCACCACCATCGCCATCGCTCTCGCTTCCTCTATCGAGAGGGACGAGAACTGAAGAGCTCTGCTCAAGGAAGACAACGGCAAAGACCGCCGAAAGATTTCCAATCGTGACCCCGCCAGAATCCAGATTACCTTTCTCTCTACCCCGACTCTTCTTGCGCCCTTTTCTTTTCCGTCTCTCTCTTCCTCCTTTTTTTAATTTTTAGCGGCAACGATGGGAGACAACGTGGTCCTTCGTGCCTCATTCATTAAACTAACGGGATTTTCCAAATGTATGCCTCACTCTTAAAAAATTGAGAATTTACTGCCTACTTCTTGCGATTGACCAATTCAAACTCTTTGCATGAAACAATAACACCACGATAACCAGCCACAAACTCCCCACAAAAGAACAAGGCACATTTTATTATTATTATTATTATTATTATTATGTTTGTATGATTGCAAGTTTGTTAACAACAGCTAAAAATCCTTGCGTTGAATTTCCACACTCGATTTAAACTAAGTGGACAGTTTGGAAAAAAAAGAAAGAAAAAAAAAAGCATTTTCATCGTCTCTACTACATCATTTTTTTCCCTCCTTTTCTATTTTTATTCAAACGGAAATGTTGAGAAAAAAAGAATCACTTTGACATTACTATTACAACTCTAGCTCGCGTGTCTGACAATTGACCTTTTTCTAGATATTTATTAATTAAAAAGTAATGGGTTTTATTACTGTTTCACATAGAAAAGCCAATCTTTAAAAGTATGTTTTGTATATGACTTTTGGCCAAAATTAAAAGGAAAATTAAGGGAAAATATATAAAAAAAGCACGATTTCGTCTATATGTTATGGCCAGGCTGCCTATTTTTCAAAATATTTATTCTAGAGAAAACGTTACTTCTAATTCAAAAAATAACTTAAACTATACAAAATTTATAAAACAATTTAAATAAATGTATATTTTCACCCATGTTCGTCAAGTTATACGTTCAGTCACGAGGCACAAGAGGGGAGTGTATAAGAAGGACTCAACCACGCCCTCCCATACGATCGGTCCGTATGATGGGTGCACACACGGTCGGCCTTCATTAGAAAAGAGGAAACGTTACAGGCGTGTTTGAGAAATTAAGGATAAACTTTGGGCTCTAAATGCATATCTAAAATTTCACCGACCCGGTTGCTATATAAGTCCAAGATTTGGATGGTGCACACGCTTCGCCCGCGGACTGAAGGTGAAGCCGGCGGGAAAGGCCTCGCCGGCTCTCGCGCGGGAGCGCTCCCTGTACGTCTGAAGCATTTCCCGATAGCTTTCCGAATGGGTAAGCGGAAGCAATCTAAGCCAAGGAGGTCCGATGGAATTATAGGGCATTCTGTTCCTAATTCCAATCAAGAAGAGCCCGCTGCTTCCACCGATTGTCCAGATGCCGGCGTCGACGATGAAAATTTTGAGCGAAAGAAGGTAGTCTTCGTTGAAGTAGACACGAATTCTTCACCGTCCGATAAGCATTTCAATGTGGCGGATATTAGGGTTTGCGACGTCAGGTTCTCGGAAGGCCTTTCGAGCGCGGAATTTGTGCGCGAGAGGTTTTGCGAGGCGGATTTCGCTCTCAGGTTTAGGGTTTTGATGGAGCCGGGCGAGAGTGTGCATGTGGGAAATTGGCCGATGCTATCGGCTGGCAATGTTTACCTAGAGTTCGTCGTTCGTCGGGAGGATGATAGCGAGGGGTCAGTGGTGTTCTCGGCAGGGTTCGATGCGTCGGATGAGGGAATCACGGGGCTTGTTCACCTTGTTAGTCAGAAGTTCTTGACGGTGAGGTTGGTGATGGAGGATGCGGTTTCCGAAGGGTTTCCTTCGTTCAGGGCCCGGATAGATATACTGTGCAAGGCTTTTGACTCCTGCGAATCTCTTTACGAGACGACGAGAGCGCCTTGGAAGAAGAGCATGATGAACGTTATGGCATGGTTACGCCCAGAAGTTGTGACTTCCGAAGTTAGATATGGGTTTCATAAATCCGAGTTTATTCAACCTGGTTTACGCTTCAATAAGGAATCTCCCTTCGATGCTTTAAATTTCTATGAAGCCATAAGCCCATCAAAGTGAGTTGTTCTTTACTCTCCATCTAAGGTTTTATAGGACGCGTTTTTATGTAACGGTCTCAAACCTTGTGTGTCACTGAATTGGCCTTGAATTTTAGCTAAGTGGGCAATCCTTTGGCAGGCAAGAACCAATGCTGGCAGATGAGCTTTCGGACTTGCTTCCTAAGCTTAGACCGTACCAACGCCGGGCGGCTTATTGGATGATTCAACAGGAGAAGAAGAAGACGCAGGAAAAAGTGATCCATGAGAAATCTGACCCACTTCCTAATCCCTTGTGCATACCCGTGGATGCGGTTGATAAAAGTGCTCGGATATTCTACAACCCGTTCAGGTAAACTCGGCTGCTCAAGTTGACGCCTCATCACTATTTGGGAGTGCACATTTGTATCATTTGGTAACTAAGTCACTACTTTGGTGCATTTGGTTATGACTATTTTTCATGTTTGCATTAGGCACAAAAATGGGGCCAACAAGTACTTCCGACAATGTTTTCCCTCTGTACTGTATTCAAGATTTTTTTTTTAAATTTTAAATGTGATGTAACTTCTTTTGCATGTGCATGTTTTCACATTATTTTCAGTGGAAGTTTATCAATGGATTCAGAGGATTGCTCGTTGGACATCTCCGGAGGTATTCTTGCTGGTAAGCGGAACATCGCTTTTTTGTGGGTTAAGTTACTGTTACTTAAAAATTCAAACGTGCTATTTGAGAAATTTTAGCTGGATATGCACACATGTAATATGTATCAATGTCTTAGTTTTCTCATTTTTTTCAGTGTTATCCATATAGAACGATATGGGCTATGTATAGGTTTGAGAAACCTATCCGATATGCTTACGATACACGATATGCCTGTGTGTCGTAGGCGTATAGCCCGTACCGTGCAATACGAGGGAGTATGGGGGCAAAACAGAAAAAAACCTTGTTTTTTTGGTGCTTCTTTTTAAAATAGCTCCTCCCTTCCACTTTCTAAACATCTTTAAGAGCTGTGGGAGAAGGTTTTACTAGTTTTCTAAAAAAAATCAATCATTTACTAGTTTTCTAAAAAAAATCAATCATGTGTTGGTGAAGACATTCCATTTGAAGGCATTGAAAATTAAAATTTAAAACAATTAACAAAGAAAATGAGGATGAATATGAAGATGATGATCATTGTCATTCATTGATGATAATCATGATATTTGTTACTTGGCAATAACAAATTATATGGTGTTGACTTGTGATATAATCTAAAACATTTTAAACTTGTGCTTGATGCTTATTATGCTATTCTGAATTTATGATTTCTCGTTTCTGAATGTGTTGTTGATATATTATAGCTTATGAATAATGAATCATGAACATTCTTTATGTAAGATGTGTTTTTTATATGGAATACTTTTTTCCTGATTTTTTCTGTTTTTCACTATTTTTTTATATTTTTTGAATTAAAAAATTAATTTTACGATACGCTACGCTACGCTACATTTCGATACATTACGATACAACGTATAGGTCGGCCAGACCGATACACGTTATGGTACGCCTTTTACAACATTGATTTTTTCTATGGAAACGAGAATTTGTTGTAGAGGGGTAAGGTTTTACAATTTCTTTAATAGGATGGGAGGAGGGTAACATTTCTACTTGCAACTTATGTGATATTAGCATGGCAGTGAATGTGAGGATTCAACAGTGTTATGCAATTTACTGTGTAACATTAAATGGTGCAAGGTGTAAGGCAAACAAATGATGTGCCATGGCTTACATTTTTACCAGAACACTTCCCTTTCAGTTTCAGGTCATCTAAATTGGCTATAGGCATTTTATAGCAATGCAGCTTCTCGAGGGGTGTTAACCATTAATTATATTAGTGTCTTGTGCAGCATGTATCGGCTTCTTTAGGCCCCTCAACATTTCTAAGGTGGCTCATGAGCATCAACTGTAGGATTTAGGCTTAAGACTTTTGCCATGAGCTTCTACACTGGTCCTGGTTTCACTAGACAATGTTTCTTTGACTCTTAAGGAGGCCAATGGTCTCCCTAATATCTGCTTACGATGGCCTTATTCCTCTGTAACACGGGTACGACTCCAAAGGAGGAGTACCCGTCCGGTACCGGTACGACACCGGTACGGCAATTTGGTGCGTTGACCGTACCGGAGGCCGTATCCGTCCATTTTTTGACACGGTCAAAGTTGACCGAGTCCAAATATGTCCGTTTTTTTATTTTAACAGTTATTTGATTTTATCTTTTAACACTATTTTAACGTTAAAAAATCTTAAGTTCGAAACCCTTTTTCGTTTTTCGTTTTACGTTTTCTCCTCTTCGAGTCTCCAGCGACGACAGCGGCAGGGTCCTCTCCGGCGATGGCAGCAGCGAAACAAAGGAGACATCAGCGGCGGAACGGCAGGGCGACGGCAACTGTGAGGGTATTTTTCATTTTTTTTTCATTTTCCACCCCTGCCTTCACCGCCGGCGACGACCGGCAACGACAGTCATCGATCTTGAGATGACAGTCGAGTTATTGCCGGCAGCGGACCATACCGGCGACGGCAGTCGAGTTATTTCCGTTTGCGTCTGTTTTTTGTGTTCTATTTTCCAAATGTTTCGTCGGAGATATGCATCGACTGTCAGAAATATGCATCTCTGTTTGTGTTTGTGTTCCCTTTATTTGACCTCTTAATCAGAAAACGACTGCGATGGCAGGTTCTGAGATATATTGTTTCGTGATCATCTCTGCGTCTGTTTTTTGTGTTCTATTTTCCAAGTGTTTCGTCGGAGATATGCATCGACTGTCAGAAATATGCATCTCTGTTTGTGTTTGTGTTCCCTTTATTTGACCTCTTAATCAGAAAACGACGGCGACGGCAGGTTCTGAGATATATTGTTTCGTGATCATCTCTGCGTCTTCCCTAGTTATTGCTGTGATATTTTGTTTGCAATTTTTTTGATATATATGTGTGAATATGTTATTTTGTTTGAATTTTTTTGATATATATATATGTCCGTGTGTGTACGGCCGTACCCCCGTACCCAAATTTTTTGAAAATGGTCCGTACCGGTACCCGCACCCGTACCTGTACCCGTACCTATGTGACATAGCCTTATTCTAGTAGCTATCCTGATTATGTAACTTGTCTTTACAACCGAGCATTGAACAAGCCAAACGTACTTAGCTCTGCACGGCAGGTTGCTAGATGGGTTCATTCTTTGTGGGTGGCAGGACCTGATAATGGTGTTAGTCTGCTCATCCCTTTACTCATGCATATGTAAGAAAGATATACTAAGAGCAATCAGAAACGTTATGGTAGAGTTTAACTGTTGCAGTCTCACAGCTGAAGGTTCAATGTCATGTTTGTACTTTGTACATTGTGTGACAGATCTAAAAGCTTTTGTTACTTGAGATGCTTGAGATTGAATAATTGTCTTTTGAAAGTCTTATTGCGATGGTTGGATTGCCATTTCTATGAATGATGATAACAAAATCATATGTGCAATGGAGCTAATGAAGCAAGAGAGAGTTTGCTAATCGAGATCATTGACTTGGTGTTCTGTTGGGGTTACAGTTTGCAAGTGTTATTGCTCCATTGCAACCAGTTACTTGAAAACAGTAAGCAAAATATACATGTAAAATGATGTTGACAAATGCGACAATGGGAAGGCAGGAAGCGTTCTGAGTGCAAGTGTGAAATGCTGGTGGATTGGCAAATGCAACAGGTGCACTCCTCCTTGATTAGATGCACTGACTCCATGTGAATCACATGAACATTTTAATCAGGGATGCATGGATGTGTGATTTGAAAAACTGCTTAAGATAATTCAGGCAAGATTTCATCCTTGATTAGTTGTACCATTTACATGTGGGTGGTGTTGCACGTCAATCATGTAGTCGAATTGCATATGGTGATTCTGCGAAGAATGGAATCTAAGGAGTTGGCGCAACCTGGAAGGGGTGGAACCAGTAGACACCTGGTTATAGGTTCCAAGGTCACTGCTGGCCATTGAAGGATAGAGCCCTAACATGCTCACCCTTATAAAGGTTCTTGCCTCTTGGGGTTCAAAAAGCCTCCCCAAAAGTTGTACACCGTTTGGAAGTGGCTGTATGTTCTACAGGCCAAATGAGTATGGCAGGACTCAGCAGGGGGTGATTTCTTGACACAACTATTAGAGATTTTGCTCTAATCTCCGTACCAGAATCTAAACTAAACAACAGAAACTAAGAGGAAAGCAAACAAGCAGAAAGAAAATAACAGAAAGAGAATGTAAAGAAGCAAATTAGGGTTTTCATTAACCAAAGACTGATTACATGTGAACCCTAAACACACTTATATAGACTGAAAGTGGATCCCTGGATCTGGATCTGAAACTAAAATAATAAAGTCCATTTCAACCTACTAAATGAAACCCAAGAAAGATCCAATACAACTGAACTAAAATGGATCCTATCTAATTTGATCCGAATGGATTGCTCCTGCATCATTTCTCCATTGTAACTTCCATTTTCGCCAGAAGTGTGCGTGTCCAAGCTATTGTCAGATTAACCATTATTCTCTTTTATTTGTTCATTGTTTCTTGTGGTTTTCTCAGCATGTCAATGTTGTTAATAAGATCTCTGCCCGCTTCTCTAATAGAATGCCAATCCGACTTTCTTCATGGGGTGGTGTAGATTTATATGCATGCTGCTATGCATATCTGCCTCTGTTATTTTTATGCATACTTTTGCCTGTCTATCAAGTGTTTGTTTAATATTTTGTTTACTGCAGATGA
Source organism: Nymphaea colorata (assembly GCF_008831285.2). Classification (NCBI taxonomy): domain Eukaryota; kingdom Viridiplantae; phylum Streptophyta; class Magnoliopsida; order Nymphaeales; family Nymphaeaceae; genus Nymphaea; species Nymphaea colorata. The sequence goes on from NC_045147.1 coordinate 21,314,030, forward strand.
AATGGGTCTAGGGAAAACCGTTGAGCTGCTTGCTTGCATTTTTGCTCATCGCAAGGTATTGATCAATCATTGTGTTGCTCCTAAAAATCAATTAAAACAGTCTGGAACGGCTATAAGTAAACTGAACAGATTGAAAAGAGAGCGTGTGGAATGTGTTTGCGGAGCAGTGAGTGAAAGCGTTGAATATAGAGGGTTATGGGTACAGTGTGATGTTTGCGATGCTTGGCAACATGCAGATTGTGTTGGGTTCACAGGTGCTAACAGGATTTCCAGAACAAGAGGTTGTCAACCTTCTCCTGCTATTGGCTCACATAATAATGTGAAAAAGAAAGGGCAACTTGACGTTGATGGAAGTTATGTGTGCACAACTTGCATCGAATTGATTCAAGCTTCCAACTGCTCAGATGTTAGTGGTGCAACTCTTATTGTCTGCCCATCCCCAATTTTGCCACAGTGGCAGGAGGAAATTGCACGGTACCTCCCTCCATTTTGTTTTTGGTTGGTTGCCTCTATTTCCAACATAACATCTGCATCTCTTCGTTTTTCCTTGTTCTAAAGGTTGGACTGAGCCTTTGATCATTTTCTTACGGTCTGACCCCAAAGTAGGTAGAAAAAAAATATCAGACATGTTGGGGTATTTTGAACTTTTTGATATTCTCAAGTATCATAATAAGGATGGAACAGCAGAAAATCATTGTCTTCATATACAATTAAAATGTTTGAAGAGTTTTACAAACCAGGATGGCATAACCTGAAAGAGCTAGGACAGCCTAGTCTTTGATGACATAGAAATCCAAAATATAATCAGCTGTATAAGGCTGAAGTTAGTTTAAAGGCGTTTGCAAGAAAGCACGCTTGGTATAAATCAAAGTCACATAAAAGGCGTTAAAAATGCCAAAACCAAGTCAGCCAAGAAAAAGGTAAAAAACATACTTAAAAAAAAAACATAAAAGGCGTTAAAAGCGCACTTTTGTGTTAGTTTTTTTTTCACTTTTTTTTAATGCCAAACTGCTTGTTTCCAATTTTGTAATTTTTATTTGTTTCTTATGTACTTATTTTTTGATGTTGTAGTATTAGTTTCTCATTTATTTTATTTTCCTTAATCTTTAAGATTTTTAAATTTTTTTAATATTCTTCCCGGGTTCTTTTTTCCTTTTTTAAAGCTTGCAGTATTATAAACCAAAACAAACCTTGCCATTTAATACACGAAAAAAGTATTTGTGACTATGGACTGTAAATAATATGTACTCTGCCAAATTGTGTCCTTGTACAATTCAGCTTAATGGGATTTATGGTTAGAAGTTTTCAATTTATAGATAAACTATCCTTATCTTGAATATGCAACAAGATTCGGGCGTAGTATTGCCTGGTAGTATTTCATTAAGTCTTCCAGGTAATTATTCCAAGATATGAAATTGATTAAACAATGAGGGATGAGAATCAGCAAGCAGCAGGCATTAGTTAAACAATCAAAAATTTGCCTAGCACATTGTCCTCTTGGATGGGATTAATGAAATATATTATGGATCAGGTTCTTGCTGACATAGACTGGCCGATATTCCATCATTTTACTACTTTAGTTATTTCAATCCTTTCATTATTCATTTGAAAATAGAATTGATCTCTCTAGAGGAAGAATTAGAGACACAGTTTGTTAGTATTAATAATGGAGTATCCACCGGTGTGAATTGGGTTTAACCAGCCTATTTTCTGTTTTTGCTATTTAAAAGTAAACCAAAACTGGTTAACTAATTGAAAAATAGAAAGAAAGTTACCAAGATTCGTATCTATATCATGTGGGGTCCAAACATGACACTTTATCAGCCTAAATAGGTTGGTAAGTGATGGTGTTGATAGCATTGGGAAAACCTTGAGAGAGCTATTAGTTCAACATGCATTTGGAGGGTAGACCAATGTGTACTCTATGTTCACCAATACTTTTGTTGGGGGTGCAGATTTTCATTAGAAAATCTTGATAACATACCAGAAGAATTACAACCTTCATTAGGTAGGTGGTTTCAAGATTTTTCTTGTAAAAACATAAAGAAGCCAAAATAAACAATTTTAATATATAGAGTAAATGATAAAGATTATTAGAGAGCCTCCACAAATTTGGGAAAATTTTGCATTTTTTTACGATATTTTGGATCGTGAAACATTTAGAAACTATCATGTAATTACTTATTTTCTTGTATCATTGGATGAGTGATAATATTTAAATCTCTTTAAAATATTAAACTTCCTTCTGTTCTTGATCTTTATGCATATCCACTTCTGATGTCACAGAGGTATATCTGACGGGGACTACTCTGAGATTTATGGTTGTCTTGTTTTTTCTTGTGGATTTTTGTTGTTGTCGATCTGGTCCTGTAGACTATTGTTTCATGGAATTTCTCAAACTCTAATTAGGAATTATTCTTTGCTCGTAGTTGTTGCATCTTATGGTTGCTATATGTCAATTTTATACATACTCTGGTACTCTGTTGCTTATGTGAGTTGAATCTGAAACTTGATCCTTAATGTAGACACACAAGAGCTGGTTCCCTCAAGGTTCATGTATATGAAGGTGTAAAGAACATGTCTTCATGTTCTTCATTCATTGATCTGGAGGAACTTGCAAGTGCTGACATTGTCTTGACAACATACGATGTATTGAAGGAAGATCTTTCACATGATCATGACCGTCATGGTGGTGATCGTCGTGTTATGAGGTTCAGGAAGAGGTCTGCCAACTTGTTCCATTTCATGGCTCTTTTCCCCCCTTGTTCTGGAAAACCTAAAGATTGCACTGGAAGAAGCTTTTCAATATATTTAAGTGTAATTGTGTATGATGTTGACAAAAATTATTTGTTCTTAAACATTACTAGAACAACTTTTTTTTTTCTGACATAATTGATTCCTCAAGGCTGTTGCGGTTGTTGAGATCTATAATGTTATGGGATCTGAACTGCATATGTTGTCCCTTTTTCCTCAGAAAGGCTGATGGTAGAAAGGTGGTGTAAGAACTTGAGCTTTTCTCTGCTGTCTTTACCTGTATGTGCATATTTCTCATGTTAATTATAGTGGGAAAGTTCCTCACGCTCACGGACTTCACCAAAGCTTTTTCTTTGTTCAAGGCCTCTTCTTTTAGAAGTAAATTAGAGCAGGAAGTGGACTGCTTCATGAGGAATATGCTAGCATAAAGATTCAACAGAATTGCAACTCTTGGGTAAAAGAATCTTAAACAAATTGTTGGATAAATTTATCACTTGTGGTTAATGGAGTTTATCACGGAGATATAAGTCATGTCAAACAGACCCTGTGTAGTCTATTGTTGGGGAAGACTCTTTTATAATCGAGGCAATAACATAGAAGGGAAGTTTTTTTAAAAAAAGGCCATCATTGACTTAAATATATACAGCTTTAGTTTTAAATTTTATTTATTGCCCTTTGAAGAAAGTGTTGGAGAGATGCTTTATTGGTTTAACTTATCAATTGTCACATTTATTTATTAATTATTTTCTTACAAATCTTGGCTGCACATCACTCTCGAAGCAAGTCCTACTTTTGCTTCTAACTGAGTTTCTAAATCACTTGGGTGTTTGGATGACACCCTCCTCTAACCCAGTTTTGTGAAAACTAGGTTTTAGGAAAACCAAGTTTTTTGTTTGGGTGACACATCCAAAACCTGGTTTTTGGATAACCTACAGGGACCGGGTTTTTCACTCCCTTTTACAAAACCAGGTTTTTGTCAAAACTGGGTTTTCGATGGCACCTAAACACTCCAAAAACCAGGTTTTGAAGTGTCAACAAAACACCACCTTAACCTTTCTTTTTTGCTTCTTCAGCCACCTTAATAAGTTGAACTCTGGGGCTTATACAATTGTCTTGCTTTGATCTTGGTTGGTAGAACGCTCCACCCATATGTCTTCCATCTTTAGAGTATGTTGAGTTCTTCCAGTTGCTTGTCAGTGTCAATGATGTCTAAGTGTCAGATAGGAATTGCATATTTATCAGCCAGAAACACTTTTGCAATATTAAACGGAAACAACAAAATGAAAAAGAACATTCCTGCATCATTTGCTTACTGCACTTACTAATGTGCTCAGTTGCTGAAGCAGACTATCAGGCTACAATAAGCATCATTTATTGTTGTGTTCTTTAGGAAGCTGTTTCTAAATTCATGTCAAATTTTTGGCTTCAATGTAGAGTCATGTTAAGGTTTGCACATTATGCTAGCAGCTGAGTTAATGTGCTGTCAGTTTTTATCTGTAGAAAATACTGGGGTTGTGAAAGATTGTGAATAATGAAAATTTCATGTTTTTAAAAGAAAAGCTAAATTGGAAAATTTGTATGATAGTTTTTATTGATAGTTTTTATTTTAAAAAGTCTTTGGGTCCTAGTCTAGGGAAAATAATTTTTGTTCTCTTCTACAAATCCTTACTGTAACGAAGTCTGATTTCAGGTCATTGAATCTGTTTTAAGGTAAAATTCTTTTCTGGACTTTGCACTGAATGTTGTATTACCCCAACCTTTCTGAGGTTCCTGATCCTTATTGATGCTTTTCTTCCCACTGATGGTGTGGGCTATCCTTTGGGGCGTAGAAGTTAGGACATTTATGAGAAGTCCTTTAGTCAGTTTTGTTTCTTTGTCAATCTTCTTTTTCTGAAGCTCTTTATCTTTTTAACTTTTAGGGAACCTTCTGCTTTTGGCAGAATTGATAAATAACAATTTATTTAGTGTAATGGGTTTATCTATATGCTAATATAAGGTATTGCAGATATCCTGTAGTTCCAACACCCCTTACAAGAATATTTTGGTGGCGCATTTGTCTTGACGAGGCTCAAATGGTTGAAAGCACTGCGGCCTCTGCAACTGAAATGGCACTGAGATTACGTGGTCAGCATCACTGGTGCATCACAGGAACTCCAATTCAAAGAAGTCTTGATGACATGCATGGGCTCTTACGTTTCCTCCGGGCTTCCCCTTTCGATTTGCATAGATGGTGGATTGAAGTTATCCGGGATCCTTATGAGGTGAGGCTGGGTTTTCCTACATAGACTCTCTGTTGGCAAGATGGTTTATGAGTATCACAATTTAAGTTTGTTTAAGAAAAGTGAGAGCTGCATGACAACCTAGTTGAGAAATCGTCCGCCACTACTTGCACCTTGTGTTCATTTTGCCCAAAAGAAAGATATTAAGATGTTACATATTCTTTTCTGCTTGTTCAAGCCACAATGGTGCAGAGGCAGTGGTTTGCATTCACACTCATTCGGGTCCTGCCAAGTAATGGAATTTGAGAAATCATCTTCATGGTTGTTCGCCTGGTTAATGTGGTGATTCTGCGGATATTGTAACTCTGCTGAATTTTAATCTTATCTGTAAGGTTGGTTCTAACTATTGAATGTGGAGTCTAAGAATATTAATTATGACTACTATACTGCAGCCAAGTAGGGAACAGTCAAGATCATGATGGTTTATCCAAACAAGGTTTCGCGAGGCAGATGTGAAAAGGTGTTTTAATGGGAGTTGTGCTTAATTGAGCATGGTCTATCTTTACCTGTATTTTTTTATTAAAAGACATAACCATTTTTTGAATGTGACCTGAACTGCTTAAAACTATAGATGGTTTTTAGATGGTCACAGGAAATAAGTGTGGTTGCCTGTTCTCAGAAAATTGATTATGCAATATAGTTCGTACTTTCCACTGAAGTTGTCTAAACAGGTTGGTAAATTTTCTGTTTTTTCATCATGGTTTTTATTCCCATGTGATTTCAAGTGGTGCCTTTGGCTCCGCCATGTGGCCCTGAGAACTTGAGCCAGTTTTCATCTTCCCTTTTATTTTTTGTTTCCTCTCTCTTCCTCTTGATGTTGGGGGATAGAGGTTGCAAGTGAGAGGTTATAAAAATGTTTGTCTCATCTAGCATGTGCATTATTGGGTATTAGGAAACCTTGCTTCCTGCATATTGTGCTATTTGTTTTTTTTTTGTTTTTTTTTACTGACAATTTCGAGAAATTAATTGAGCTTTTGAATTTCCTTAATCAGAGAAGCTTTCCAATCTGATGATTTGCAAAGCAAAACAACTGTTTTATGAAAAATATTTTACAAAGTCTTTCATGTAATCTATGAGCATTGTGCTATGGTATCTGGCTTGTCTTTCTTTACACACAAGGGCTTGTTTCTCAGGAAGGGCTGTCCAGTCTTTTGTTAAAGGAAGTAAAAAGTACATGTGATGTGATAGTTATTGCCTTATGGTAACCTTATTAATGCAAATCAGGTTTCGGTTTAATTTTATTTCTTTTATTTTATATTTTTACTTCATTGTCAGGGGAAAGATGTTGCAGCGATGGAATTCACATACAATTTATTCAGGAAAATTATGTGGCGTTCTTCTAAAGTTCTTGTTGCAGATGAGTTGCAGTTGCCTCCTCAGGAGGAACACATATCTTGGCTTTTCTTTTCACCAATAGAGGCACATTTTTACCAGAGACAGCACGAGACATGCTCAAGTTATGCCCACAAGGTCCTTGAAACTTTTAAAGATGAAATGCAGAAAAGGAAAATGACGCATGGTAATTTTCATGCTGTTGTTTGTTTTTTTCTTTTCATGAGATTATCAATGATCATCACTGTGTACGTTAAATGTTTTAGGTTCTGATGTTCCATGCGAGCTCTTTCTTTCTCATGCGGAAGTTGCAAATCTACTAGGTTCACTCTTAAAGCTTCGACAAGCTTGTTGTCATCCTCAAGTAGGGAGTTCTGGTCTGCGTTCCTTGCAACAGACACCTATGACAATGGAGGACATATTAGGGGTGATGCTTCTTTACCAAAGAAATTTATCCTCTTGATTGGACCTATTAATACTCATTTTATGACTGGCTATAGGTTCTCATTGGGAAAACTAAGACTGAAGGAGAAGAAGCTTTGAGGAGGTTAGTAGTTGCACTCAATGGGTTGGCTGGTATAGCAGTTCTGGAAAAGGATTATCAACATGGAATTTCACTCTATAACGAGGCATTAGTTTTAGCAGAGGAAAGTTCTGATGATTTCCGTTTGGACCCTTTGTTGAATCTTCACATTCTTCATAACTTGGCCGAAATAGTGCAAATTGTTCCACATTGCCTACAAAAGTGCTTGGAGTCAGGAGGAAGATCTTCAAAAATCTTTAAATCATCTGCAAAGCTATCTGAGGTTAGTGAGTGTGAACCTCATTCTGCAAAGAGACAAAAATTGTCTGATGACTGCAGTAACGGTCTTAATCAGTCAAGTTGTTGTGAAGTGCGGACTTCTCCATCTGATAGTTTGACAATTGTTCCAGAATGTCAAGAGTTCATGGGGCATCAATCAGGATGTGGGTTTTTACCTCGACCCATCATAATTAGTAATTTGCTTGTGGAGTGTGAACATATTACAAATAAATATTTGGCTGTATTTGTTTCAAAGCTTTCGGTGGCTCGGCAGGAGTTTAAAAATTCTTATGAGCAGGTATGTCGCACCTTATGCAATTACTTTGATGTTTTTCCTTTTTCAAGAAGCATTAAGTCTCATCCGATTTTTGTGTTTGTTAGAAATGAAATGGTATTCTGTTCTTCTCTTTTGCTCTTCTCAAAGCATCCATCATCACTTCTGGTTAGTCTTCCTGATTTTTCTCTGAAATGTTACTGAAACTTGGCTCTTGCTATGATTAAGAAATTGTCTAGAAAATGTGTTTGTCTGCTGCTGATTTGCTTGACTGTTTTTTAGTAATGTAATAAGGGGATTCACCTGTGTTTATTTTGTTCCTCTAGAAGTCCATTTATAACAGTTCCCCGTGATCACCTTTTATCCTTTGTTTGGCACATATGTTCCCATGAAGGTGCTATTCATTTAAATGATAGTTTCCTTTGTTTCATTCAAAAAATGTCTAGAATTTTCTTTTCGTTTGAGTACATTACTTGAAAATCTTTTTGCTTTTATTCAAGGTAGGCAAGTTACTAACTGAATGTGAACATGAGCACTCAACTTGGTGGATAGAAGCCCTTGATCTTGTTGAACAAAAGGGACATGAGGAGGAGCTGATAAAGAAGATTACTGAAGGGGTAGCTGGAGTTATAAATGGTTCAAAATCATCAAAAATTTCTTCAAGGTTTGCTATCCCTTTATCTCTTAGTAGGTTTTGCCTTGTGGCTATTTCATAAGCTACAGGGGATTTTCAAAGTAGGTGGTTTTAGAACTATAAAGTGTTAGTATACAATTTGATTTTGGATTAATTGCTGATCTGCTTTTCTCCTTGTTGTTGTGACCTTCAATGTTATTATTAGTTATCAAGATTTTTGAGGAAGAACACTGTTAATGCAGAGGGGATATTCGTATTGTTTCCCTTTCTTTTCAGCTTTGGTTTCAGATTCATCTTACTTTTGGCTTTCTACTGCCTCCAAAATCTCTTCTCTATGACTCTATCAATGGACATCTCTAGCAATTCTTTTCTGATCAAATTATGGTTATGCATATAACTCCTTTGATGGATTTTTTAAAATTATGGTGCACTTATTTTTGCCATATCTTTTGACTTGTCATTTTAAAGTGTACACTCTATACCATGTTCTTTTTTCAAATGAATTAGGTCATTTGAAAAAAAACTTGAAAAAAACGCGATAAATTAAATGGCTGTTTAAAACTTCTAAAAAAAGCATTTAAAAAAACGTTAAAAACGAAAAAACACATTTTTAACCCGTTTTTAACGCTTTTTTTCACTTTTTTCATTTTTTTCTGTTTTTTAATGCCAAACAGTTTTTTTATTTTCTATTTTTTATTTGTAGAAAATCAACTTATCTTTTGATGTTTGTGTTAATAGTTTCTCAATTATTTTATTTTTCCCACATTTTTAAGTTTTTTAAAATTTTTAAAATTTACCATATTTTTCCTTTTTCTTCTCGTTTTTTTCAAGCTCGCCGTATTATACCTGAGAAAAACCTTGCCATTTAAAACTCCGAGACATTATTTGTAACTTTAGTTTGAAGTACACTATGAGTTTTGAACTAATTACTGAACATGTTTGCTTCCTAGGTTGCAGTTGACTTTCTCTTGTCAATTGTTAACTTATTTATGTACTTGCAACTAAACAGGTTTCGTACATTAAGTGGTTTGAAGTATCTCATCCAAACAGGGTTGGATTCATTGAGAACTTGTAGAAATGAATTGCTTAGTCGTCTAATGGAGATTGACCTGACAATGGACAGCCCTAGGGCAGTTGATGTGGAACGTGTAAGATATTGCTCAAACTGTCAGCCTAATGGTAATGGCCCTTTATGTGTTCAATGTGAAGCAGATGAGCTGTTCATGGTCAGTCTTTTGAAAGTTCCTATTTGTTATTTCATCTGGAACATCCAAAATTGATTTCATTTTTTTCCCACTTTGGATTTTGTTTATATATTTATTTATGTATTTGTTGTTGGAAGGCTTATGAAGCTAGACTCTTTCTTCTTACAAAAGGAGACAATATTGCATCAGCGGAGGAAGCATTGGACTTGCGGAAGCACAAGTCTGCATTGAATCGTTTCTTCGGTGATTTAGCTCAAGGTGATAAAAACATCCATGGGTCCAATGTGGGCAAGGAAGAAAAAAGGCATCGTGAAGCCAAATCGAGTGTAGTTGTAAGTTTTTTTAATTTTTGCTGCACAGTAGGCCATATTGCTCGATGGCTTTAGTAGCATCAACAACAGTTTTCTCTTATGCATCTTTTTTGGTTTCCCATTTTCTTTTTAGCTTTGATTGAGTAGAGGACCCTTCCTTAAGTCTGACCCTTCATCTGTATCCTTTCCAACCATGTTGCTTTTCATTTGTTTGTGCTATGTATTTAGTTAGTATGTTGATGCGCTTGACATGATAATATTAAATATGTTTTTTTGAAGATCTTTGGTGAGTTCTTGTTCTTTATTTGTTATTGCTATTGGAAAAATTGCTGGTGCCACTTGATGATGTGATGAAAAATTGAACCCTATGCTCATAAACTGGCTTTTGTGCAATAACCTACTCTAGCAGTTTCTGCTCAATCAGCTTCCATTTTAACTTTGATCCTCCTCAAAGTTGAGTCAACACCGTGTTATGTGCTTTCTAGAAATTTTGATGTCAAAAATTGAGAAGATGGCACTACTCGTAATTCTTGATGGGATTCTGCATAGAGAATTGCATCCCTGTTGTTTCTCTAGCTTACATATTATTGTTTTTATTGACAATCAAATTTCCTCAATAGCTAAACACAGTTTCTGTACTGGACCTGAGTCTCGGCAAAAATTTCAATGAAAGAAAAATGATATTTATCAGAACATGGTAAAATAGTCATCAATATCATTGATGACTTAAGAGAAGGTGGAAGTTTTCAAGTGTGCTACATGCTTTGGCTCATCCTTCCCTTAATTACAGATGGAATCACATGCCTTTATGTTTGTTGGGGTTATGTTCTGTAAATCATGCTGTATACTAGACACATATAATATACGACGATATAAACTATATTTGTAAAGTTGTGAACATACTTATCATTTTTTAGTTAGTGGAAGGCATGTTTCAATTGAAATTTTCTAATAAAAAATGCTAGTTTTCTCATTTCAACTTCTTGGTCCTATATGAGCTGTTTATTTTTCAATGAATTGAATGTGTATGTGTGTGGATGTATCTATGTGTGAATGTGTGTTAGCATACGAATACGTGCACTTTTCATATTAAATGTACAAGCAAGTATTTTCATGCCTGATCAAGCTCCCATTCTTCTGCTACTGCATCCTGTTAGCTATGGGTTCTGAAGGAAGTTATAGTAAAATTTCATAGATAAAGGAGAGGAATTCCTGAAGGATGGAAGCAGGGCATAAACAACTAAACAAGGCAATTTGGAGTTGATGATATGGTAGATTTTGCACGAAGAGGCTATCCTAATGTGCAGTATGTGCTTAAACTAGGCAGAAACTATGTCATGCTGGTGCATAAATGTGCATTATGCAACTTCAAAGAGTTTGGGTGAGTGCAGCTTCATGCATATCTGTGTATATGCATGTACGCATGTATCATGTTGTATATATGTATGTATGTATGTATATGTTGAGAGAGAGAGGTCGATAAACAACACAGAATAAATATGCACATAATGAAAACAGGTTTTAAGGGAAAAGGATATTGTCAAAGTTGTCCAAGTCAAGAGATTGGAACCTTAAGATTGGTCAAAGATTTGCAAGTCCAACATCAGACAGGCAAAAGGTATTGGGTGCTTTAAACACGCCAACATGGCTTTGTCCATGTCCTAAACATCTCAGCTGCTCCCGCATCCTGAAGTGTTGACATAGGTGGAACTTTTATAGGTGTGTCCTTGTGGCATTGCATGGCAAAAATGAGCTGACAGATTAATGAGTGAAATCATAAATAAATGTTTCATGATCATATTAGATGATTTGTAGATCTCTGGCAAGTACTTAATTTATGAACCATAATTTATGAACCAGTCCTTGCTCCATGTTTCTATATTTTCCATTTCTCATCATGAGATGAGATAGAGTAGATGACTAGCAGATCTCTGGCAAGTACTTAATTTATGATTCTGTCCATGCTCCATGTTTCTAGATTTTTCCATTTCTCATTGTGAAGAATCTTCATTTAAATTTGTATTTTCCCCAATTTGATTATTGTCCCTTTTGATTTTTATTCACTTATCTTGTTTCCTCATAGATTTCAAGATCTCCATCAGAGGTAGAACTTATTCTCAGTATTTTAAGGAGCTTTTCAAAGTCACGTCTAGGCAAGGATGTTGTTGCATCTGCTTCCAAGCATCTGTTACTCCTCGAGGTATTGGTTATTGTGTCACAAGGGTTTGTATTGGCGTTTGAAATTTCTCCTGGATATGGCTCTGATAGTGAGAAAGTAAGAGAAGAAAATTACAACATTCTTACTGGTGGCAGTGCTATCATGTGGTTTCTGTTATGACCTTTCCATGTCTACTGGAAAAAATAACAAAATAACCCTTCATCAACCTATACACAGTTTGGTGTGTGTGTCTTCGTTACCTTTTTTCCTTCAAGCTATCCTGACTTCTATGGTCCTGCAAGCTTTCCTGTGCCTCTTAAAAGTGGATACTTATGGTACTTTATATGTGAGTGAGCCTAGGTGGTACCAAATTCAAGCAGGGTTGTTGCAGTTGCTATTTTTCTTTTGTTTTTCTAGTTATAGGATCCCTCTTTATCTTGACTTCTGTATCTGCTCTCCCGCCTTTCTCCCCAACATAGATGTGTGTGTGTGTATATATATATAATCCCTCATGTTGAAGAGATGTTGGAACCTCATGTATTAATGCTCCATTAGATATTATCCTTCTATTAGACATAAGCCTAAATGCCCAGTTTGATCTTTTTGTTATTTTTTGCAACTACAAGGCATTGCGTAGGGAGTTTTCACAGGCAAGGTCATTTTCAATCGCTCAAGCACAAATACTAAGAGCACATGATGAGATCAAGATGGCAACTTCACGGTTGCGCCTAAGAGAGACCAAGGATGAGGTGTCCACTATTGATGTGTTAAGCCCAGAAGAGCTGATCTCATCTAACATGCACTTTTCAAGTGAAAAATTCATGTCTCTGTCAATGCTTTCTCGCGTCAAAGGGCATCTTCGCTATCTGAAGGTGATTCCTTTTTATTTCTTATAGGCAGCTTTTTTCATGATTGCTGGAAGCTTGCTAGTTAAGGTGAATGCATCTCATTCTCTGCTTGTGTCTGTCACAGTAGGCCTTGTTCTTTTTATCAATGTTCAACTGAGCATGTAGTGCTTACCCACTTGCTGATTTAATTTGCATGAATTTATACCAGTCATTTTAGTGGCATATCATGAGGGCCATCATTCCATGCTGGCTCAAGCTATCTATGCTTGAAAATAAAACATCTATGCACCTTTTATTATATCAAAGGAAGGGATGGTCTTATTCATTGGTATTCAATACTTTAATTTCTCTTGATTTAATCTGGAAGCTCCATATTGCATTAACATGGCGTTGATCTTTGAGTGGAATTACTTTATTTTATTTATTTTTTTGAAAGTTAATTTTCTTGTTCTGTTTAATATGTAGAAATACTAGCTGATATTTTTTTTTCTCTCATTGAGTCTAAACAAACTTATTAGCATGATTGAGTGTATTTTTCTTGGTCAACCTTGCTTACTTATACACTTAGGAGATAGGGTCAGGCATAAAAATGCAAACCATGGCTGAGCGTTGCAAACCTTTTCTTAGAAATATCTGTTAGAAGATGAATTGAATATTTTGGTGTTAATCTTGCCTTTCTCTTGTTTGGAATATGTAAAATTTTGATAAGAGAGGATGATCAATAGCATATCTGTTAGAAACTAAGTCACAGTGGTACGTGTGGGAGCCCATGTACCTGTACCAGGATTGGGTATGTTTGGATCGGTTCTGGGTCGAAATCGATCCCAATCACAAAAAAAACATTGTCTTGGTCTGTTTATGTTTTTTTTTTATGAGATTATATGTAGAAACTATGAAAGGAACATTGTCTTATGATGTGATGATCAGTGTTGTACCTATCCTACGATGCGAGGCCGTATCGTACGATACATATCGTTGCGTTTCAAAAATGTGTTACGATACACTACCTGTATCGTACAGTTACGATACAGACACCATATCGTACGATACATTTATGATACATAACGATACAGTTAGGTACGTCACGATACGTTAATTTTTATTGATTTTTTTCAGAATTTTTTCTATTTTTTCTGATTTTTTTTTTAAAAGAAATACGATACAGTTACAATACATTGCGATATTTTACGATACAGTGTATCTTAAAGCTTGACCGATACGGCTTACGATACGCTTTTTACAATTGGTGATGGTATCAATTTTGTTTTTTAGAATTAAAAAGATATAATTGTCGTTGTACCAAGGTTGGTGAAAATGCCGTACCGCTTTCATGTACTTGTACTTGTACCCGTACCCGTACCCGTTCCTATGTGACGTAGGTTAGAAAGATTGATCTAAATGGTGTTATTGATGAATTTGTTACTTTCGTTCATAAACCATTACATGACTCATCTTTACAGTGTGTCTAAGGGGTTGTGGGGTATCTTCAGCAATAAGAGTTTCTTCTCTTTTACTGAAGCCCTAATGTTATGATGACATGAAAATATATTCAGTTCAGGTCTCCACCTGGCTAGTTGTGCTTAAGATCTTCTAGTTGGGAAGAAACAAGAATTGGTACCTTTGCTGTGTCTCCTAGCATAATTTGGTACAGTCTGACAAAGCGCAACTTCTCAGACCCCAAGAATCACCCCTCCCCTTCCTGGCAGTGGCAAAATGTATGCCTTACGTTGCCTTCGCCTATGTGCTTTTCCTTCAATTGTGTTGTTCAATTACTTTCGTTCTCTTGATTTATTTAGAAGTATCTTTTAGATGTGTTGAACAATGTGGCTAGCTTCCTTTCTTTATTCCCTGTAAATCTATATTGATTGATTGTCCTCATTGCTGTTGTTGTTTCCTGTTCTCTCATAAACAATCTGTTACAGTTGACTAAATTTATTTCGGTGGGAAACCTTTAGGGTCTGGCAGTTGCTAAGCAGAGGAAGAAAGATGAGGGATCCAGTCCTTCCTCCTCAAATGAACATTTGGGGATATCAGCAGGAGGTTCTCAAGTAAAAGCAGAGAAAGTTGAATGCACGGATAAAGGTGAAGATGAGAGTTGCCCAGTTTGCCATGAGAAGCTTAGTAACCAGAAGATGGTATTTCAATGTGGACATGTCACTTGTTGCCAGTGTAAGTGTAGCTTTTTATGTGCGGTAGATTAGCCACATCTTCTGTTGACATGCACATTAGGAAAAGAGGTGTGGTCTGAAACCATCGCATAGTTTAGGTTCATGGAACATTTCATTTTCCTATCCAAGCGGGCACATGCCAATTGTTGCAATCTATGTAATGATCCAGCCTTCCTGGTACTTATAGTTTCATGTTATCTGGTCACTAGTCTAAAGTTTCATCCTTGCACTCTGTTCTATCTTATTACACATGGATCCAGGTTTATATGTGGATTCACTTATTATGGCATTGAGACAAGCATGCACACTTATACACATATTTTTAGTGCAAACTCTTGAACAGCAGTTCCAATCCAAGTCACCTGAGTGTGGGTTGTGGGTGCGGTATGCGGCAAATCCCAAAAAAAAAGTCAGTGCAGACTTATGAAAAGAAATTTAAAAAAAATAAAATAAAAATTAAAAGTGTGGACGAATATGACATCAGTATACTTTGACCGCTCCCGACTCACCTTTGACCTGGGTTGGGTGCATGTCCAAACAATCCTGCCACACCAGTGCCGAATCGGCAGTGCACACTCATGTGCACACACATTGCATCGATGCGCGTGCGGACGCCCTTCAGGCATGTCCAGGTGACTTGGTTCCAAGTCATCATATTATCATAATTAAGAACTACACATAAGGCATATGAGTGATAGCAAATTTTGTCAGAAAGAGAATGAAAGTGAAGACAAATTAGTATGTTCAAGATGATAAGGGGAATGAATAATGTCACTGTTGGCCGTGTCAGATACTTGTTCAATATGTTCAAGAATCATGTTATGTTGACATGGATGTGCATGCTAAGGTGTGATGTGCTCCAAGAAGACTAGTTGAGATGGTCATGAGAATGGCAATGTTTTTAGAAGTTAGAACCAAGATTCTATGATGTCTCTGTTTGGCCTAGATATGTGTGAACATGTGCTGAAGATCATGGTTGCAAAATTGCTGCTTGACAAAGAGAGTTCTTTGCATGGCAGTTATTACATTTTGGTTGTTAATTAGTTCAATACAAAAATATATAATCTCCATTTCTCTCTGTCAACAGCGACATGTCTCTGGCGTGTAATAAACATGTATATAGTATCTGTAATGTGTATAATTGTGTATTTAGAATGTATGCCATTCATGAATTGTATTATGTGCTTATTGTTAAAGCTGAAGTTGTTCAATTGGACCATATTGGGCAATGTTGTAAAAAGCATATCGTAAGTCATATCGGTCTGGCTTTAAGATACGATGTATCGTAAAATATTGTAACGTATCGTAACTATATCGTATTTTTTTAAAAAACAAAAATTAATCAGAAAAAGTAGAAAAACATTTGAAAAAATCAATAAAAATTAGCGTATCGTAGCTATATCGTAACGTATCGTAGCTGTATCATAACTGTATCGTTCCATATCGTAACTGTATAGTATGATACGGTGCCTGTATCGTAACTATACGATACATGTGTATCGTATCGCATTTTTGAAACGCGACGATACATATCGTACGATATGGCTCTGTATCGTACGATACGTAGAACACTGATGTTGGGTGCTATGTCATATAAGTGCACTTCCAGGCACGACATTTCTCAAAAAGCCTTGGATGCATTTGGGAGGGTCTATGGTCCATGTTAAATAGATAAGATGAAACCTGTGTTAACGCACAGGATGAAACTCATCGGGTTGACTGGCCAGAATATGGTTTCTCTGCAAACAATTGGTTGCATTAATGTCTCTTATAGTAAGCATATGTCAATTGTCACTTTTAGGCAAGTGTCATAAGAATGTGCAAATGTTTCCCTTTCAGCAACAACTTAAATGCTGATGATATCAAGTTTGGAATCACAGCTGGTAGCTGAAACTCTTGCTATTAGGATTAAATCAGTGATGAGTAGTCCCATATTACCACAACAGTGATTTTTATCCAAACTATAAAATCTGTGGTTAAGGAAGCTACTCATTGCATTTGTTCATGTTTCTACTTTCCTTTTGCAAGTATACCTAGCAAAGTGTAAATAAATAACGGCATTGATTTATGTTGCAGATTTTCATATGCTAAATCTGTTTTGTACTCCATATTATTGTTTGAGAGTGTGACCCTTTAGCAGGGGATACTGGTAGTGAAAAAATGCCCACATTCTCAAGTAATATGTTCTTTAGTGTCATGAATGGTTGAGTAAGCATAGTCATCTTGTATTGATTAAGCATGATCATGCTGTTATAAGTAGTTTTGTTTCACTAGCTTATGTTGCTCACAAAATCTTCTAGATTGTCATAAATAGTATTATCTTCTGGCTTGCAGGTTTAATTGCGATGACTGAACATGCATTTGTTCTTCATGGAAAGACACAAAGAAAATGGGTCATGTGTCCAAAGTGCAGAGAGCATACACATTATGAGAATATTGCTTATGTAGATGATGACCGAAATCAAGCTTATGATGCAGTGCACATTGAAGGATCTTATGGAACAAAGGTGGTTCTTTGTTTGTGCTAAATTTGTGCCTTGATGCCTATGAGTTATGTCCATCATGGTAGAATAATAACCACATAACTGTCCTTGCAAACATATACAAGAAAATAGAGATGCATGTAGATAACACCGGTTCTGCAATTTCAGATATTTTATCTTTTACAAGTGCTGCTTTGATATTTCCGTAAGATTCTAATATCATTTAAAATGAAATTTATCTAGTTTTCTTCTTTAATGGTGTGGCTGTTGAGCTCTGTTCAAGATAACCATTATCCTGCCTTCTTTGTCACTTTAAGTAGTGACCAGTTCAGATAACCAACTTGTGTAATGAAACAAGTGACCCGTTGGTTAGACTAAGTCAACTGGTCTTCATGGTCATTGGTCAACCAACTAATCGCTGATATTATGCATTTTTATCTAATGTGTGTGTTTGTGTTGCTGTATTTATTCCTGTATGAATATATATAGTTATTTATTTTTAGCCAATCAACTCGGAGTGAGTCAGGCTGACTAGTCCCTTTATGATCTTGAATTATCTGTATCCGATTTCCCATTTTTGACTACTTAGAAGAGAAGTGATCGTATGACTTGACAAACTAACAATATATTGACATATCATTATTTGAATTTTTAATTAAAGAGGCATTTATGTTCTTATAATAATTAATGATAATGTAGCTTTTCTTCTTTTCTCCCTGTATGTCCGGCTAGATTTTGTTTGTTGTCAATGTTCATGATAAGATAAACACATCAAAGTAGATTTTGTTAAGTGGGTTTTATCTGTCTATGCACACTTTTTTACTAAGGCTGTAACTGATGCAATTTTTTTCTTTCTATGCTTGAAGATTGGAGCTGTCACAAAGAAAATTATGTGGATATTATCTACTGATCCACAGGCAAAGATTTTAGTCTTTTCAAGTTGGAATGATGTTTTGGATGTTTTGGGACATTCTCTTGATGCAAATGGTATTACCTATGTTCGAATGAAAGGTGGAAGGTGTGTATTTCTGAATGTGTAGACTCTTTCCATGTGCTTTGGCTGCTTGTGATTTTCTTCAGCTTGTTACACAATCTGGTGTCTGTGTATCCATTTGATATATTGCTAGCAGTTACACTTTTGGAGCCGGAGGATTTACACGATGATTTGTTGATGTAGGAAATCACATACTGCTCTCAAGGAATTCAGAGAAGGGGTTACCAGAGATACTGACAATCCAATTGCAGAAATTAATCAGTGCAAAGCAAAATCAATTCGAGTGTTGCTGATTTTAATTCAACATGGTGCTAATGGTCTTAATCTTTTAGAAGCACAACATGTAGTTCTTATAGAGCCACTACTAAATCCTGCAGTTGAAGCTCAGGCGATTAATAGAGTTCACAGAATCGGACAAGAGAAGCCTACTTTTGTTCATCGCTTCATTGTATGTCCACTCATTCTCTATAACCAATAATTTCTGAACGAATCTTGGATTTGCTTTGTCAAAAGATGTATCATGCATGAAGGTATGTTTGAGCTAGACAGATGGTTGAGTCGTGCACAATTAAGCAAGTCTGGGCTTTGAAGTTTGGCTTGCTCATTGAGTTCCAAAGTTTTGACTTGGTCTGGTATTGCTTTTAAATTGCCGAAAGATATGGATTGTTTGGGAGTCTTTTGATGGTAATAGCTTTAGAAAAGAAACTATTGCTTTTATTCATACAACTAGGAGAACATACCTTGAGCAAGCATAACTGCTTGGGAAGGTCTGAGGATATTTATATGCACGCCTGATGCATATATGCTTGTTTCCTGAAATGACAGATCTTCACTGGTAGCTCCTCATAATTATTGGACTCATGAAGCTTCCCCTGTTGAAATGTATAATTTTCCACTTCTGCAAAATGAAAAAAGGCAGGTGTACCATACTGTCTATTTGTAATATTTCTAATTAAAAATAGATTCGTTCAGGCAAGACTGGTTTTCTTGATTGTGTTTCCCATCATCTGTTAGGTAAAGAATGACAGTCCAAAAAGGCTGGTGTACCATACTGTCTATTTGTAATATTTCTAATAAAAATAGATTCATTAAGGCAATACTGGTTTTCTTGATCGTGTTTCCCATCATCTGTTATCAGGTAAAGAATACTGTTGAAGAGAGCATCCACAAATTGAATATAAGCAAAGCGGCCACATCAGTTATAAATGCAGTCCGTAGAAGTCAGGATCAGCCGACTTTGACAGTGCAAGATTTGGAATCTCTTTTTTGTAGTGGAAAGCCAGCTGAAACAGGTGAAGACATGAGTAGCGCCATTCGCCAAACAGAATGTTTAAGGCATCTGCCTCCTGCAGTCGCTGCTGCTCTAGCTGCAGAAAACAGACAGCGACAGGGACAGCAAACCACCTGTGAATCCTATGAATAATTTAATCTTTGCAAGGCGTGACCATGCAAATGTAATTTTAATTTCCGAATGATCTCGTTTTGGCATTTTCCTCTACAGTTTCCTTTTTCTCCTTCCCCGGTAGCCCTTCTGCGCCTGTTTGCATGCCAAGAATTTAACAAATGCTGTTGTCTTATGTTCTTTTTAGGCACAATTTTGTAGCAGAAAATCCAGATAACCACGACGCTGCTGTATCATGTACAAAATTACGTTGCCACTTTCAGAAGCTTTCTTGCTATCTATTCTTGGTGGGTTTACTGATATTTTGTTGCTTGAATAATGTTGTTTTCCCCCCACTATAGTCCGTTTTATTCTTCCTGTTATTGAAGCTCATTTACTAAATAAAAATTTATGAATGCTTCAGCTGACGGCTTGGGATGATGCCTGGATCTTGGTTGTACAAAGGTGGCTGGATGTGTACTTGGAATGTACTCTAGTTGGGTAGGGAAGATTTTTTGCCCCTTCTGCACAGGAAGTCGAGTAGCACCATTTTTTGTTTATTTGTATGTAACTTATTTTGTAAATATAAGAAGTGAAAGAACCTGAAATCTGTATACAGTCACCTTGGAATATATTCTGTAGCAGGTCGCAGGTTGCTAGGTAACTTATGTTAATTCCTGACCCAGTTGCAATAATTAATGAAATTGTATGCTTTCCATTCCGTGCGTGTTGTATATCGGTCGGTCGGGGGCTTCAAGGGGAGCAGGAAGTGGCCTTCCATCCATTGTACGTTTGATGACCTCAGAGGAGTCTGAGGTCCTAATTTCAAATCGACTTCCTACAATGGGACTTGATAAAGTATCTTGTATTTAAAAAAAAAAAATCATTTCATTGGTATTTATTACAAGAGCCCTTTGATTTCCAAATGGAAAATGGTGTCAGATCACGATCATGGCGTCGGTCTCAAATATTTAATGATTTTAAAATGCGGAAAACCCATCCTCTTTTTTCCCTACCTCAAATTTGAGTATCAGAATCGAAATCCAAATAGATCCAACAAAATGGAGTCAAATCTGAAAAAGAGAACCCCGTAATATAACAGTATCTGATAAAAAGGTGACAGAAAACATATTGGATCTGATAAGCAGTGATTAAAAATACGCTCTTTTCATGTAAAAATTGAAGTTAAGTTGGATCTTGTTCAGATCCAAACAGACAGTGATTTAAATGCCGGTGTCTGCACCTGAAGTAAATCTGAATTAACCAATCTATCAAATCTGAATCTGATCCCAAGTAAATTTTGCTTTTATTTAATGAGTCAGATGCATAAGTAACATATTATTCCAAATAAGACATGACTTAAACTGATCCATTTGATTCTCTAACAGACTCCGATCGACCTAAATACTAATTGGACCTCGTTTTTCTTGATCATCAGATTTACATGCGTCTTGAGTGCAAAGTGGGTATGTGTCTCATTCATACCCACTTTGCACTTCATCTTCTGTTTTTCTGTTCGTTTAAATATGTTGAAAAAGATGTGTGTGCGTTTGTTTTTGGTAGACAAAAAGTTGCTTTCCCTCGTTCTTAATTAACTCAACAGATGTGAATTAGTTATATCTCCAAGATTCATCTTAGAAGAACATGAAACCATATAGACGGGACCTTCAAGTTGCAAGTCTGGGAATTAATGCCTTTTTTAATCTGTAGGTACAATATACAAGATCGCAAAGATTGGACAATTGTGGCCATATTTAAAAAACAACTTTCTCTTATGTGAACATCACTGTGTTCTCCTTATCCCTCCAACACAAGTCTCACCTCTGCGAGCAAAATTTGACGTGACCGAACAATTACCTAGCAAAAACAAATAGCAGTAGTGCATGAGGCTCTAAAATTTCAGATACATTTCCACTTGAAAAGTGTACTGATTTAAGAAATTCCAAATGTGGGCTGGAAATGAGAAATACTATAACATTCTCCAAAAAAAAATTGTTTGGAAATCCTACGCTATAATTAAATTTTATTTTTTCCTGCAATCCAAATAAAGAAAAAAAGGAGGGGGGGGGGGGAGGGAGGCAACTATGAAGAAGCCCCTCTTGAATTTAATAAACAAAGATCCAAAACAGGAGATCTCTTTCCTCTTTAGTTTCTTGAATTTAATAAACAGCATCTTGTTGGATACCATGATGAATCCACTGATTTCAGATTTTGGATTGGGTAGAACATTTGGTGGAGACCAAACTCATATTGGTACCAATAAAGTGAGAGGGACATGGTAAGTAGGACGATATCTTGCATATGATACTTAGTCCACATCATACAAATAAAATGATCAATTCTACATAAATTACGGTCGGATAACAGGTTCCATTCAAGGGTCTGACAGTGCCTCCAAAAGCCTTCTTATCTCGAATCCGAATGCCACTATACAAAAAGTTGAAATCGAGCACTCCCATTAACCATCTAGACTTCTTGTTGCAGAAATTTCAAATCCTCATCCGGCCTTCCTTCTCGAAGCTTAATATAATTCATTCACAAGCATGAGAAGAACAGGAAACATGGTTGGCAAAAGCCACCGTCATAAGTCTATCCGATAAGGTAAGCAACCGCTATTCATCTACAGCGGTGACTTTCGTCGTCGCTATATGTACTTATAGCGGTGAAGATTTGTGTGTGTGTTCGTTTTTTGTAGACAAAAAGTTGCTTTCCCTCGTTCTTAATTAACTCAACAGACCTGAATTAGTTATATCTCCAAGATTCATCTTAGAAGAACAAGAAACCATATAGACGGGACCTTCAAGTTGCAAATCTGGGAATTAATGCCTTTTTTAATCTGTAGGTACAATATATAAGATCGCCTATCCCTCCAACACAAGTCTTATTTAAAAAACATCTTTCTCTTTTGTGAACATCACTGTGTTCACCTTATCCCTCCAACACAAGTCTTCCCTCTGCGAGCAAAATTTGACGTGACCGAACAATTACCTAGCAAAAACAAATAGCAGTAGTGCACAACGCTCTAAAATTCCAGATACATTTCCACTTGGAAAGTGTACTGATTTGAGAAATTCCAAAAGTGGGTCGGAAATGAGAAATGATAACATTCCCCAAAAAAAATTGTTTGGAAATCCTATGTTATAATTAAATTCTATTTCTGCCAGCAATCCAAATAAAGAAAAAAAGGGGGAAAACAGTGATTATGAAGCTCTTTGAGGCTCTGTTTGATTACATGGAAGAATTTAACATCGTAAATTTACCATGGAAAAGAATTCTGGATATCCTCTTCCGATTTAAGGCCCTATTTGATTGCAGGAAAGTTTTTTACATGTAAATTAACTGTATTTGGTGCACAAAGTAAAAAATATAAGGGACTTTTTTCTTGAAGCTGTTTTTTTTTTTTTTTGTTCTCCTCCAATTTCAAGTGGGTAGAAATTGGAAGATGATGTAAAACCATTTTGATTGATTAAACAACAATCCAATTTCACGTGGAGCATAAAAGTGAATGAGGAAGAAAAAAAATGGAGGAGCATGAGTGCCAAAGCTTCCAAGACTTACATCTACTATCAGGACACATTTGCATCCACAACCTGCCCTCCTCATTGTAATCATATATACAACATACAATCATATATCTATAGTAACAGGAAAACATATGCAGCAAAGCAGCAAAACAACGAACTAACATGTAAAGAATGAAATATCTAACATCAGAAAATACACTAGACAAAAAACAGGAACATCTGCTCTATATATAGATGCAGTTTGGAAAATCAAAACATAATTCATGTAAAACAAAGAGTTGCTAAACTATTTCTTATCAATGCCCAATAACCAAAACCTCACGGAAGGCCAAAATCAATAAGAAGATCATTGCAGAACAAGTTGCTAACATACCAACAGAGCAATTTTGGATGAACAACCTCTAGGGAAGTCGATTGGGCCAACTACAAACGTTTCTCTTCTTGGGACCTCAAGAACCGCAGGGGAGAAGGAGCAAGCGATTTTCCAAGCTCGCTTAAATGTCTGAACCAAGATATTCGCGGCGGATGAAGACAGTGAGAAACATTAAAGAGAGAACGGCAATTCAGGAAAGGGAATACAACAAGAAAAGACACAAATTACTTCAGTATCAAACGGGAAATGCAGCTTTTTTCAGCCAACCCTGCAGAGGGAGAGAGGAGAAAGGGAGAAACAGAGAGAGGGAAAAAAGGGGGATCTTACCGTGTCTTAGGAGCAGCGCCAAGGAGGAAGAGGAAGATGGAGAGGAAGAAAGGGCTTCGACAGTTCCGGAAGAGGAAGAGGCAGCAACGGAGAGGAAGAGGCAGCGACAGAGGGGATGAGGATTGAGGAGCTTCGACAGAGAGGAAGAGGCAGCGACGGAGAGCTAAGATGGACAACTTTGACGAAGAGGAAGAGGCAGCGATGGAGGGCTTCGACGAAGAGGAAGAGGCAGCGAGGAAGGAGGGCAGCGACGGAGAGGAAGAGGCACCGACAGAGGAGAAGAGTGGCTTCGACGGAGGGGAAAGAGGAGAGAAAAGGAGGTGAACGAAAGAGCCCCAACGGAAATTGTCCGTGGTAAAAAGTCGGACCTCCTCAGCTCCAACTTTTTTTCCGCGCTAATTTTTCCTCTGTCGTACAACTTTTGCGGGTTAACTTTTTTTTATGTTTGATGCGCTCGTGTCAAACCAGCTTAAAATTTCCTTCGTCGTACAGTTTTCAGCCGTCAAACGGGGCCTGAATTTAGTAAACAAATATCCAAAAGAGGATGTCCCTTCCCTCTTTAGTTCCTTGAATGAAGAAATTCATTGTGCCAGAATGGTCTCATGCTTCGAGACTGAAATTATGGTATGTCAACAAAGAATTTGTTTAATCTTTGAATCTCCAAATCATGTGCAGATCAAGCTTTGAGCAAGCGCTAGGTTGGGGAAAACGCTATGAAACAGTAACTGGCATCGATCGAGGCCTTCAATAACTCCACCAACAATCAAGGCTGAAAGTGATTCCCAGAGACCTAAAGACCAGCAACATGTTGTCGGATACCATGATGAATCCAATGATTTTAGGTTTTGGATTGGGTAGAACATTTGGTGGAGACCAAACTCATATTGGTACCAATAAAGTGAGAGGGACATGGTGAGTGGGACTATATCTTTAGTCAACATTATACAAATAAAATGATCAGTTCTACATAAATTACAATCAGATAACAGGTTCCATTCAAGAGCCAGACAGTGCTTCCAAAAGCCTTCGTATCTCTAATCCGAATGCCACCATACAAAAAGTTGAAATCGAGCACTCCTATTAACCATCTAGACTTCTTGTTGCAGCAATTTCAAATCCTCATCCTTCCTTCTCCAAGCTTACTGTGATTCATTCACAAACATGAGGAGAACAGAAGACATGGTTGGTAACAACCACCGTTATAAATCTATACCGGTGAGGTAAGCGACCGCTAGTAATCTACACCGGTGACTTTGGTCGTCGCCATTCTGTTTTATATCGGTGAAGAGCTTCCCCGCTGTACGACCTTATACCGGTGCTTTATGTCACTGGAATAAGCTATCACCGGTACAGGTCTATAACGGGGCAATTTAGCACCGGTATACGGCGCTATAACCGATTAAACCGCCACCAACACATGCTCCATGTGTTGTTTGAGGCGTTTGAAGCGCACGGCTCAAGCGCGACCCTCAACCACGGCAAGGCACACACATGAACTGCTCACCTCAGGTGCCTGCTTCTCTCTCTCTCTTTTGTGATTAAAGCTTATACCCTTTTCTATTTTCATATAGTTATATTTTTGTTTATTTTTTGTTACAGCAATCATGAAAAGGGATGCTAGCATATCCTAGGAGGTAGAGGGAGCATGTTGCATTTTCTATTAGTTATCAAATCAATCTCGCTCTCTCTTCCGTTGGTTTCTTCAAGTTTCCTTCCACTTTGCTGCTTGTGTGCTTTGTTGAGTTGTTGTTTTATTATTGCTGGGACATTGCAGGTTAGATCTTGGGTGGAACAACAAAGTTCCAACATTAGTATCACAGCCCTAGCCTGCAGGATCAAAAGCAATGAATCAAAGCCTCGTATCCAAAACCAAAAAGCAATGAAACAATAAGTTAATAAAAAAGCCTCAGGCGAATGATCAAGGAACTAGCATGATCAAATATGGACCTCACATCTTTGTTTTTTCTTACAGAGCTGCACATGAATCTAAAAGCAACTATAGTACAGGAAACGACACATGACCAAAATCAATGCATCATCTATCAAATGGATAAACCAAATCCGTAGTTTACCTTAATTTATGATTTCAAAATTGCAAAAACAAGAGGTTTCTTAATTAAAAAGTTAAACATTAAACAGACAATCTAATATATCATAAAAGACCTTGTCATTGTAAACAGAGGTCCATGAATTGAAAAAAGTTACACATGCTGGGTTCTGGTTCCTGATAGTTGATTGAGTTGCGGTTCAACATCAACCCAACAAAATTTGGTCGATTTTCAAGGCACTCATAAAGCATTGCCAAATTGGATAATGGAGGTTACATTCAAAGTCGCATATAAAAAATAAGAAAAATTTCTCTCCATGAACGTGCATAACAGGTAAATGCTGCCTATGCTACCTACTGAATGCAAAGTCCCATTAGAAGAATAAAAAATGACCAGTAAAATTACTCTCAGTACTTAACAGTTACCGAAACAAATAAGTTCTTATTATGAATGATTACTCCTCGTAATCTTCAAATAACTTAATGATAAAATTTGAACTTCTATCAAATCTTTGACAACAAATATAGACTCTTATATACCATGGAAGTTTTGTGTTAGCTTAACCTTATAAGTCAAAGCCCCTTATGAGTCCCTTATAAGTCATAAATCATTATTGAAATAAAAAAAGTAAAAAAATGAATTGCAATAAAATTAATTTAATAATTTTAAAAACATATAAAATAGTTGAACTATCAACTGCTTTCTGGTACACATATTGCGTGAAGGTAGATCCCTTAGTGTGTTGATGGTCATGGTCTAGCTGATTCATATTGCTATTGCTATGCAATGTTTATTCTACTGTGCACGGACGCACATGAAAGAAGAAAAACCAAGTACACTTGTTGCTATTTGCTGGCTTAGAAATTTACTAGGGACCAGATGAATGTCACCATTTCAAATGCATTCTGCACACAAAAAAACTACGGATAAACACACTGACAAAATTTGAACAGGAGGACACTTACTTCAGGTTAAAACAGATTATATACATATATAATATATTATATATATATATGACATGATTTGCATGTTGTTTTTAGCTTTTAGTGTGAAATATAGGTCAAAAAACAGGGCCATTAGGAAATCAATTAGTCAGAAAATTAATTTTCCATGGGAACATTCACACCATTTTCCATAGGAATATTCACACCATTCAAACATATGTTTGTGCTGCTGGAGACATCTAGAGACCGAAGTGATTGTTTATTATTTTGTTTCCATCGCGCAACAAAAGTTATCACCTTTGGCAACAAAGGTCGAAGCGCCATAGCTGTATTATATGGACAAAAAGGGTAAAGCAGCAGAGATCGAGCCATCTCTTGTGCTAATATAGCAGCAGAATCCATCTCTTGCGCTCTGGCGCCATGCCAGCGACATGTGACACGAGCGTTTGTTCCACAGTAACCCGTTATAGTTCATCACTGATATGTATTCAATCCTAATCCCAAACAAAATCCAATCAAATAACAAGTCATGCTTGAAGATCTCACATAACAAGCATAACATAATTAAATTGTTGGCAGCACCTCTCAAAGAAAAACTAATCTGCCAGAAAACACTAAAGAAACAACCTATTAAACTCATATCCTATTAGTCAAAAAGCCATTAACCCAAGTGAAGTAAAAAAGAAACAAATTACCATCATAAATCCACAGAAATAAATGAATATAATGCAGCAGCAATAGAATGGAGATTGCTTACCTGACAGATTTTTACGTGGAAGAGTGTAGGTCTAGGCATTGGTGCATTCATGTGGAAATGCCATACATCAGACACAGACTAGAAAAACAATCAAAGCTAAATGTTAGTTTCATCCATTACTTATTCCAGCAATTCAGCATAAAGCTACCAAAGCATAGAATTGAGAAATAAACAAACAAATAATATCTACCAATCATTTGCATATGGCCCTTACCTTAGCAGCATTTCAGACAATTTTATTCTTCTTTCAGAGAAAAAAATGAAAGTGAAAACACCTAAAATTTTAGACGATTCATATAGTTAATTACCGATGTTATCAGTAATGAAAAAAGAGACAAACAACTCAAAAACAACGATAGATAATCAAAACCTTCCTTCTTTGGCGCTTGCTTCTTCGTCGCCTTCACGTATAGCTTCACCTTCTCAAGCAAGATCGGAATGCCAGTAGCAACAAACACCTCCTTGGTCCATCTCCCGATGTCGTCCTCATCCTTGATGCTGATCTTGATCTCACATTCATCATCTGTGTTCTTGTCGGCAATGTAAGGAAGTCGACGAGGCCGTCACCCTTGAGAAAAGTGTTAGCCCTGCCCTCAAAAGAAGAATCCTGGGCCTCGCCCTCACAGGAGAACTGGATGGAGAGCTCGTACGGGATGACCTTGCGCTTGCGGATGTTGACGCAGGCCTCACCCTCCACCATTAAATCCCTTTTGTAAAAAGGATTTCATCAAGGATATAAAGCAGAGACAAACATAAAGTCCTTACACAGCTGAGTCGATGAACAGGTCCTTGAGATCACTTTTAAAAGCCAGCAAGGTGAGAAATGGTTACAGCTGATAGGTAGAATGCTTCAAGTCATGCCTTAAAGTAGCCACACAGTTCACATTTTTAACCCGTGCAACTGTCTCCTCAAGGCTCAAACACAGAAGGATAAACACCCTTGTCTTCCTGAATTTTCCTCCTTGCTGTATACATTCTGACTGCAATTAACCATTCAATTTAGAACATTGGGAATGGGGGCTAAACATAAAAACAGAAGATAAATGTCCTGAAAACCCAAGATAATCAAAATAAAAGCCACTTCAACTTCAAATAAAGACACCAATGTGTTCTACTACCTCAGGAACGGTAAATATAAAAAGACAAAATCCACTGCAAGGCACCAAAAGGCAACAGGTTTTTCAAATTCTTCAGTATTCCATTCAAATAATCACCACTCCCTGAAAATTTTCGTCAACACAATAATAACCAGATGATTGTAAAGCTGTTATCAATATGTGATGATTCTGATTGGAAAAGGGTCCGCCATGGTGCTCAAATACTTAACGAGAACTTCAAATAAAATGGAACGTTCTACATCTTGCGAGAAATTAAAAATTCAATAGAAATCGGTACTACAAGATAAATCAATTTTTCGTGGTCACATGTTCAGCGCCTTTTTCTTTCTTTTCGGCTTATTAAACCAAGCCTACATAAAAAAATTGTTCCAGAAAGAGTACATACAGGAAAAAAAAAAGAAACCCTAATCTTCTTAGACTAAAAATCATATAGTGTCCATAGTTTCTTCGGTCAAAACAGATAAAAAAACTTAGCCATCGAGTTTCATAAGAATGACTCAGAAACAAGCCGCGGATTCGATGCTCACAGCCTTCTCCGACTCGAACGTCAACGTGGCCTACCAGAGATAAAAGGGTCCAGAATTTGCTGCGCAATCGAGTGCCAGACCAGCCAAAAGGAAAGAAAACCAAAATAACCTCAAAAACAAAAGCATTTGATCCATGAAAGGGTTTTGAGGGGAGGGGGGAGAGAGAGACACACCTGATTTGGCGAACTTCAGGAAGGGGTTCGCTGCTGCAGACGAGACGACGACTACGCACTCGGCACTCCGGCTCGGCCTCAAAATAAGAAGAGGAGAAGATGACATAGGAGGTGCGACGCGCCTCTCGCGGAGATCTCCAGATCGCTGGGGACAGACGGAGGAATGAGGGTGGCTACGGTGAAGCTGCTGGGAGAACTGTTCTCTCTCTACCCAGCCCTAACGGGCAGAAAAAAGTTTTCCGGGATGTTCGTCCCACCGGAAAACCTTTTTCTGAAATGTGCTCAACAATGTCTCCTATCGTGTGTAGCGGCGGCCCACCATTTCTAGTACTTCCTTTTCTTGGACTTGGACTGATTGCAATCGAAGGACGTTCCAATCCCTGCTCAAACAAACCAATTGTTGCTCCCGCAATTCAGGTTGCATTTGGTATTTCCAGAAAATGTTTTCTACATTTTCAAATGTTTGGTAAACATGGAAACATTTTGTGTTTGATGCACCCAAAAAAAATTATGGATTTTTGTACCTTGGATTTTTTTTCCATAGAAAGTGAATGAAAATTTGTTTTCCATGAATTCTGATTGCATTTTGTAAGTCCAGATAATATTTCTACAAAATATTTCAAATGTTTGAATCTCTACTCTTATTTAGTTCATTTTGTGTTTGATGCATCTGAAAAAAAAAATCTCTGGATCTTTGCACCTTGACTTTTTTTTCTTAGAAAAAAAATTCTGAAATAAGGCGAAAGGAAAATTTTTTCCCATGGATTCTGATTGTGTTTGGTAAGTCCAGAGAATATTTCTACAAAATATTTCAGGTGTTTATCAAACAAGGTAAAATTTATTGGACAAAAAATTAAATCACCTCTTCAAAGAACATTTGGATTCATCATCTTTCCAGCAGAAAAAGGGCCGATGCTTTATTCTTACAAGCATTGAACTGCATTCGATATGAGAGTGAAAAAGAAATGTTTTCGTTAATAAACTTATGTCAGCAACAAGAAACAAGAAAACGTTTCCTATGTTGTTTCTTAGGCTATCTAATAAGGAGATTGTGTTTACTTAGTTAATTTTGTGAACGGATTCTTGTATTTGTTCATTTAATAATTTAGTTTTCAAAATATTTTTTTTTTCTCCAAGTTAGTATAAACTCATCCGACGCATTATTTTTCACAAAATTTTAAAACGGCGCAGCATCCCTTTTAAAAAATTACCTCGACATCCCACTACTTCTTAGACTTTTAACAATACTCTTAGTTCCTAACAAAATTTTACACGAACAACGTACGACCTATAAAAAAAAAATCATATTTAAATCTTCTGTTATTTTTACTTGAAAAATACATCTCAAACATGTTCCCCGTTTACATGATTTTGATATTGATTTGATAAAAATATTTAACAAGATGAAAAAATAACTTTTTCTAACCCTTGCATCCCCCACTTGGTTTATGGTAAAACTCATTTATGTTATCATTCAAACGCGCCTGAAATGGCGTTTTGGAAGCAAAACTTTTTTTTTTTTTTTTACCTCTGAAAACTAGTTATGCTATGTCATTCAAATGCTCCCTAAGACTTGGATCATCTGTAGACATTACTAAAATGAACTAAATAAGAGTAGAGATTCAAACTAGAGTTTCCGAACCTAATTTCAAATCGAGATGCTCTCATGTGGATGAGATTTCCTACATTGGGACTTGATAAAGTATCTTGTATTAAAAAATTCATTTCCTTGGTATTTATTACAAGAGCCCTTTTCTCCCCAAACGGAAAATGGTGTCAGATCACCACCATGGCGTCGGTCTCAAATATTTAATGATTTTTTTTCTACCCCCGTAATATGATTATTTATACATAGAATCTCATTATAAATTTTAAACTTTTATGCTCAGACTTATAAGTATAGAGTTAGTCATGTGAATCACCCAAATGTGAGGTGCGTGCATCAGAATTTGGTTGGTACTGAAATGCGTAAAATTTTGTAAGATAAAAAAAGTAGATGGATTTTCGGACTTGTTGAATATATTTATGCCGTTGGATTATACATATATAAACTTTCCTGGTAGTCATCCATCTTAGGTGTGCATATCGATAGCTGTTAAGATGGACGGTTTGTATGTGAACCTCCAGGTGTTCCCGCTCCAAAAATTATGAAAACTTCAAATCTTTTGTTGATGATGTGTTTACTGTGAAGCCTGTTTTGTTGAATTATATATATATAGTTTTGTCAGAATTATCCAGCCATCCATCATTATAGATGGTTAAATAAAAAAACAAAAAGAAATAAGTGAT
Organism: Nymphaea colorata; assembly: GCF_008831285.2. Taxonomy (NCBI): domain Eukaryota; kingdom Viridiplantae; phylum Streptophyta; class Magnoliopsida; order Nymphaeales; family Nymphaeaceae; genus Nymphaea; species Nymphaea colorata. The sequence goes on from NC_045147.1 coordinate 21,345,733, forward strand.
GAGCATTTCCTTAATCTAATACGATTTTATACCTTTTTTTTGTTTTCTCTTAATTATTTATAATCTTATATAAAGCAGATGGATTTGATTAACTGGGTAGGTGACTCTAGTTACCATATATATATATATATCAACGAAAAGACATTTAAAAATCCGTTTTTAACAAAGTTATGTTTCCATTCTGAGTAGAAGGCAAATTAATTACTTTTGACCGCAGTAGTATCTTTCTGTTGTTTTTCTGTTTTTGTTTTCTTGTAAGTCCGGCCGACTCTACGTCTGGCCTAAAGATGAAATGTGGTCCAGTCGACGACACTTCTCAAAAAGAAATGGAGAATTTGACGTCTAGCCACCGGTGGCGGTGGGGCGGACCATATCCCTCCGCCACTGGTGAGTCTGACACGCCATGCAAATGCATGGCTTGTGCGAATCTGCTTTCCTTTCTCTCTTTCTTGAACTAAAAAGATTCTGCTCCGATAGTCGTTCCGACCACTTAGCTAGAGGTTTTGGACTTCAAAATCGGAAAAAGTTCAAGTCTTGCCCCATCTCTTGGTACAAAGTCACATACAAAGTGTGACGATGCTTTGCCAAGAGAAGAGAGTTGCAGAGAATATCATTAGTGGTTTTCAGTGTTCGTTTCAGTCTGTTTGTTTTGGAAAAAACCGTGGATTGGCAAGGCACAGTTGTTGTCTGCAGCTTTTTGGCATCAGGACGAAGGATGCTGCAAATACAGTAAACCTTCTCCAGTCTGGCCTTCTGCTCAATGGTGCAGGGAGAAGCACTTGTGGGTATGAATTGATCATACTGCTAAGCCTCAACCTGGTTAGTGGTCGACGCTGTGATTTTCTGAAACTGAACCCCAACTCAAGCTATTTAAGAACTTACTTCTACATTAGATTAAGATTCTTGCAAATCTCAGAGCAGTCTAGATTTGAGCTCAACTACAAACTATAACATTATAATCCACTTATTGATCCAATAAGCCTGAGCAATCGGATCCAGCCTCAGGTCAGTGGAACGATAACTGTGGCCCATTTGCATCTCCATCTTTAAAATCTGAAAGTCCTGAAAAACGCATATTCAAATTATTTTACCACGTACTAACATGGTTTAACCAACTCATCCTTTCGAGTCCTGGATATGGTTCTGACTGGATTTTGATTTGGACCCATGTTAGTACTTTGGTCCGGCCTGGATTCACCCGTGTCTGATGGAGGCTCAAGTTTGGGATTGGCGCCTGGTTAACTCTGCTGTACCATACCGGATCTGAGTCCGGATCTTTTATTTGAGGGGGCTGTATTTAGTACAAGGGTCCATCCAACCACTAATATTAAGCTAAACTGCCAACAATGGACCTGGTTCAAAATTATTGCAGCCCCACATTCTGGGGCTTCGGTTCCAAAACCTGCTGAAGTACGGTTCGACAAAATTCAAATATAAGTAGCCGTTGCCGCCTCCCCTTTATTTCAAACTACTGACGGTGGTTGACGATCAACCTCCTTGACCCTCCTTCAAGCACTCTGCAGAGAAACATGGCCTCAACCAGATCTCGCATTACTCCAAAGGGCACTTTCAAGCCTAAAATCCGACGAATACCATTGGCCCCAAAGAATATTCCGGCTACCAACATCAGTAATCTTGATGGAAACTGTGAGACAGACTGCAAATGGATCACCATTGCTGTTGCTGCAACCGCAGACAAGGAGAACAAGGATGTTGGTCGCATTACGGCATCTGCTGGGAGAGATCTCCAATGGAGAAAACGTGAGGATGCGTCACAAATTGGTCCTGCAGGTCGTCGGTGCTCAGATGATAAATGGATAATCATTTCATTGGCTGAAGACAAGGGAAGCGGAAAATTTGTCTCCAATGTCGATCCAGGGAAGGTAGCATTTCTGCCGAAAAATGACATGGATGCATCTCTAGCAGAGGAACTGGAGATGATTCGGCAGAAAAATGAACGTCTTCGTGTTGAGAGAGCGAAAACGGATGATATTTTTAAGGCGAAGGATCAAGTGATGAAGAGGATGGAGGAACAGTTGGAACTGAGATGGAAGGCACAAGAGAGGCTAGAAATGGAGCTCGAGAGATTGCTGAGTTTGAAGGAGCTGAACGATTGTTTGTTAGTAAGCATTTAACTCATGAATGAATTTCGATGTTCTGTTCTATGAAAACCAGTTCAGTCCTACATTCTGTTTGCTGTTTAATAATCAATCTGAGTTTGATTCCTTTTACCTTTTTCTTTTTCAGGGTTTCCAACCAGTAGTTCCACTTAGAGAGAAGCATCGACCAAAACCAAAAACAGGAGACCCGTCGCAGGTAGGTACCTAAACTACATTCTCTTCGACAAGCTGAACCTCACACTGTAGTTTCTTAGACAATAATTTTAGCTGCCTAATTGGTGAAAAACAGGGCGTCCGTATCCCATAAGTTTGATAAACAAGAAAAAAAAAACTTCTGATGATGTGGTACTAGAGTACATCTTGAGCTGCCCAAGATGCAAGCCCACTAATAGTGCCGAACATGCTGTAAACCCACTAACTGAGATGATCCACCCCATGCCCTCATGAATTTGATGATGGTTGATCCTCTTTCTTGTTGAATGCAAATGGATGCCTAGTTTACAGTTGACAACCAGAAGAGAGAGTTTTCTAAATTTCTTGGAATTTGTCACCACACTAGTTTAAGTGCACGCCTGTAGGGTGCCAATGGCTCTTTGCATCATCAAAATTTCATGCTAGACCCGGCACGTGCTAGCCCTGCAGTTTCAATATTTAAAGCTTGTTTATATGTAAACAGAGGTGCCAACAGTTCTTTCCATTTACCCCAAAAGAGTTCTCAAGTTGAAATTATTTTTGGAACAGCCTCAAGAGAGGAACAATAAAAGAGGCCTATTTATTTAACCTGCCGGAAAAAGGGCAGCAAGTGGATCAAGTTTCCCCCCCTGCACCAGCGATCTCGGCACAAATTAAGAGAACTGCTTCTTCAACTGCAACTGGACTCAGACCTCCTCTTTGGCACAGCCGTTGAGGAAATTCAAACTTTGTCTGCTGCACAAATGTGAATTTTTCACCATGGCAAAGTTAACTATGAGAAAATATTAAATATGTCTTTTCGATTGAAGGCCCCGGAAAATAAAACAGTGATTAGGTTATAGTCTTCCCCATGGCTCTTTCCTCATAAGTCGTAACCCCAGGGCATCGTCACCGCAATAGAGCTTCACCACCAAGTACAGGACGATTAGGTAATAATTTTCTAATTTAGCAAGACATGAACTGTAGAATGAAGAAAGACGGGAAGGTTACTATCTAGAAAAATTTAACTTATTTTTAGTGCTCGCGACGAATGTTAAAATAGAACCACATCATGTTTTCTGTTGGTAGATCAGTGTCAACGAACAAGGTACCCTTTGTCCAACTCGTCTCACCATCAGATGTTCTACTACACCTTAAACTATCTCAAAGAGATGTTAGTAGCGACCTTCTTTTATACAATTTCTGTTCATTAACTGCTGCAAATTTTAGCTATTAATGGTCTCTGTTTTGGAAAGCCCCGACCAACTGCTTGTGAATTCTCACAGCTTCTTATCTTCTTTGAGGGTATCACATAATCACAAACCACTTTTTCCTTTAATCAGGTAAAGCTGGAGAATGCAGAAAATCGTGTGGCGGTGGAAGCAACAGGAGACAGGATAGATCAAATTCTGTAATTTCTTTTTTCTTTTTTGCCTCTGCTTGAGGCTTTACATGGCCTACCCCTTTCATATCACGGTTTCGCATTTTTTATACAAAGCAATGCAAATGTTTTCTGCATATTCTTCAGCACTTGAAGAATAAAGAACTTTTTTTGTTTTCATTTGTATAAAACATGAATTTTCATGTTCATGCTATACGTGACTTCCCTTTGTTTTTTCTGAAGTGCCAAGAAGTTGTGAGCGATTTCTGTTGGATTTCCATTTTATGCAAATGATAGGCCAGCAGAGTATTTTCACATCTATTGCGTCTCACTCTCCCATGTGATTTTCAAGCCATGGAAAAAAAAGGGCTCCCTCCACCTGGCCTTAATAGTTGGATTAATGACCTTCAAGAACGTCGATAGCCATCTGAGTCTTTATTGCATACCCTGGTAAGAATCCTAGCCTCGACTTGCCCATCTAAAATTTGGAATATATATATATATATACCGAGGCACTGGATTCTCACGGCCCACCGGGCAGCTGTGTAAGAGGGCGGCGGAATCCAACTATATATATATATATATATATATATATATATATATTGTGGCTCGAAGAATGAAAGGGAAACAAAAGACCAGGGTAACCCAACTACAAGTGCCGAACAATAATAAATTCATTCTTTCACGAGTGAATTAACAAGTAGCAAATACACTACAAAAAAATTAACAAAATTTCCAGTGATTATTACAGTTCACACATGTCACAAACGTTGTCATTGGTTCGTCGGCACTCCGAGTTTGCAACTGGTAGTATGTGGTTTTCCTCTGTCCGCATCGGCCGCATTTGAACTGATCAGTTGTGGCTTTTGCAGGTCCTCCACGTTGACAATCAAAGAGTGCCTTTTCTTTGATCTGTTTGTTCTCTTGTTTTCTCCTTTCACTAGCCATTTCTTCTGGCGTCATAGTAATAAGCTTTTCTGGCTTCACCTCTCCTAGAAGAACTTTCCTACGCAGATCTGGGTTGTTGGCATCTTTCAGATTAAACATGACGGATCTGTACTTAAATTTTTGGGCACCATTAGAGCGACCTAACTTCTCAAACATGACAGACTCAACAGTTACAGCAACACGAATGGGGTCACATTTATTCACTTCATCGATCGTATCATCTTCAGCTTCACTTGCAACCTTTGTGAAAGCTTCAGCAAGAAGTTCCCGGAGCTTATCACGCACAGGATCATTGCATTTCACCATGGCTGACAGCTTAGGCGGAATGACAGAAGAGGAGGCGGGTTTCTTGTCGTTAACCAGTCCCTTGTCCTCCTTGGCCACCTTCACGACTTTGACATTTTCAGGCCTTTCCAATTTCTCCACCTTACTTATTTGTGGTTTCAGAAGCTTTTCATCTCTCATGGCTTCCACACTCGAGGTGGTCTTCTCAGCCTTGTCATTCTTCAATTTCACAACCTCTACCTTTTCAGCTTTGTTACCAGATTTAACTGAACTCTCACCTTCTGAGCTCAGTGAGCTGCTACTTTTCCTATTGTTTCTTGCTGTCTCCTCCATGACTACATTTTTCCAGAGCTCAATCAACTCTGAAGCCTTTGACTGGATTTTCTTCCTAGGGTGCTTAGTCAAGCCTCGAAGCCGCTTTCCCACCTGAAATTAAATAAAATACCACAAATACATGAAACAAAATCAATCATTAGAATTTAAAGAGAAAGATGTATCAACAACCCTTGGCTCAAAAAGACCTTGTTAAAACCCACAAGATATCTTGCTGAGGAAAAATCAAATCCAAACATAATTTATGCAGACTTGGACTCAGACCAGACTCCCTACATAACCAACCAAGTAAACCACAGCCCTACAGATCAAATTTTAGATGCATAACTAGGGGGATCCAAAACGAGATATTCTACCAGATACGCATACAGGACTACATTTAATTTCCTCTATGACTCTCTTTAGGAACCCATCTTCATCCCCATAGAGTATAGTGAACTCCCCATAAGATTTCCCATCATAGTAAATTTCAAAATTTCAACATCGCCCACAGAGTCATCTTTTCAGTCAGAGATCCTCAGAGCATGGATATTCAACTTATAACTCTTCTCCATTGATGCCAACATTGCTTACAGATATTAGTCCTTTTGACCCAAAAGTTTGGAGTCACTGATGGAATTTTAAGCTTTTGCCCAATCTGTGCATTGGTTCCTGGCACTGAGGAGACATTCACACGTAGTCTTCCTAAACTTAGATCAAGTAAATGCACAAGAAAGCATGATGAATGGCAGAAATTATGGACTTCAATCGCTAAATTTCTCATCTGCAGGAAAGAGAACAAACTAACCCCTATTCCTCATTCATCACCATGGCGTCCTCCCATAGGTAGAATTGTACTTAGCCAAAACAATTAAAGGTTTCTAAGACATTACAATGAAACGAGAACAAAAACGTTGCTACGTTCCGGCTATTATTTATTATTTATAATTTGCCCACCATGGAATCGGTTCTCCACAGTCTTCCTCATGTAAAACTACTCCAATGTGAGTGAGGGTCGGACTGAAGTTACCAAAAGAGACGAGTAGCATTTAGGCAAACAAAAAGCCAAATCAAGAAGAGCTCACAGCTAGAGTCTATTATAATAGCAACATTGAATCTGAAGATCCTAAGGTTTAAACTCCATGGGCAGTAGGAAGCCAAGTAGCCAACAAAGCTAAAAATTTATGATGAGGTCTCCAGCATGCATCAACGGACAACGGTCTCAAGTTCATATTCCAAAACAAGCATCTTTCTAGCCGAGCCATTGACAATTTTAGAAGTACAATAAAATAAACATATTAACACTAAAGTTCTACTTGTGGAAAATGTGACAGCAGCGAAACGAAGATGTTATTCTAATGATTGCCCTGTCGATTCATGGAGATGGAAAACTGATTCCCCTTAAAGGTTTTCCATTAAGCAAGTTGGAAGAAGTTGCCAATAATAGATTACCGTCACAGCATTTGAATTCCAAATGTAAAATGAGAGGCAATGGAAATTTTACCTAACAATTGAACATTGCTACTTGGTTATCTTTTGGTCCATGTTATGTGGTAAACAACGTAAAATCGAATTCCATGGATTGCATTTGCGCTTCCGGTTCCTTCAGCCAGACACGCTTAACGGGAAAGTAGCTGTAAGGGAGAACACGAGAAGCAAATAGTCCGATGATTCATTGGATCAGACGCAAGAACTGAACGAGCTTGATACTAGTTTTCACAAAAGATTCAGAATTTTCTTCTCGAAACACCTCATAATGATACATAACTGGATGACTGAAAAGATGTGTTGGATAATCAGAACTCGAACTGAACCACAATTGCCTTTAAAAAAAATGAACTTCCATTACACGGAGGGTTTACATTTGATGCACCTAAAGAGTTAGAGAAGTGGACAAATTGGGGCATCTACAAACGAGATGCAGTCAACAAACGATATAAAATCTTAAAACAAGTAGAGCACTTAAAGGGAACGCAGAGGAGACAACTTAAACCATGCCAACAGCTCCCGTCAATCACGCACTCAAGCACGCCACTCAATTTTTGGAAAAGAAAAAGGCACCAAAAATCCGCAGGCCGAATGACTGAAGCACATCCAATTTGCAAGAAAAGATCCTCCCCAATCAATTTGCATCGAAAGAAACGAAAGCAAACGAACAAAGGGGAAAATTCATAATTCCTCGTTTTCCCAAAGACTGACTGTTAGAAGTGTCGATTAAAGAAATCCTTGCCTGAGTGGATACTAGGATCGACATGTTGACGGGGAACTCCTGGAGCAGGCGGAGCGCGTCCAGGCATCGCACCTCATTCGCGTCGACCGATCCGCCGCCGGACGCCGCCAGATCGGCCGCTTTCTTGGCCTCATCGAAGAGGCTCACGAGCTCCCTCTCGGCAGATTTCCCGGCCATCCTGCCCTCCTCCTCCTCACAACCTTAATTGGAGGGCGAGAGAGAAGGAGCAAAGAATTTTGCCCTAATTGAAGAGTCAAATCGGCAGGACGGTGAATAACTCGAAACTTCGCTACCAGGTGATTGATTTGGTAAACATTGTCCGATTTGACTTGGACGAAAAGAGCTCGTAACTCATCAATTTCCGTAGAAAAAAGAAAGCAGAGTAAGTTCCATTCGGAAATTGGAGGAAGTTGACGGCTGGAAGCTTTTGAATAGACGGTAGGCAACGTGATCATGTAGTTTTCTCTCCCCCGTTTCCAGAGAAATTCCATTTTCGTGCTTAATTTTATTGGTAATATTTTTATTCTCTTTTTATTTAAGGGTGGTGTCCAAAAAGCCAAGCTTTTTCATTTCTGTGAGTTCGAGATTCATGGCTGTTTAGGAACCTAGAATGAAGCACACCTGTCAACTAAATTGTCGCTTTTTTTTTTAGTTGTAGAAATATTACTAAACTTCACTTAACTTCTCTTTTGAATTGCCTAATAAAGTTCCTTAAACCGGGTTTTTCTGAGAATAACTTTTCCCAAATGCTTGACATTTGGTCTCCAAAATCTTTACTCGAAAAAGAAAGGTTATATTGCACTTGTTACATATAAGAAAAGGGTAGTTTTGCTTCTATAATTGGGTCTCTCAATTTGGAAAACACTTTAAATTGTCCCAAAAAAACTTTTTTCTCGCTAGTCTTTCAACTCTATCTGAATTTTCAACGTTTCAAACTTCTTCTTTGTTCTTATCAAATAAATATTAAAAAAGATTCTTCTTAACTTGGGAGTGAGGAATATGTCGCCTGTCCAGTAAACATTGACACCCTTGGCCCCTCCTTGTCCCTACAAAAATCGACATGATATTTACATGCATTTCAAAACTACTTTTACATAGTACCCAAACAATACCATATAAAAATGTAACTTTTGTATGCATAATTCGCTAATTTTTTATAAAACCGCTCTATAATATTTTACGTGGAAGGTGAAACTTAATTTTTCTTTTTTCAATGGGACTAGAACATCTATATCCCAAGAAGACTCCTCCCGATATTTGTTTCTTCTTTTCGAAGGCGTTAATTTTTTTTTTTTTCATATTGTTTGAAAAAAGGGGTAAAGATTATCATATTTAATTCCATTGAATCGGCATTTAAACTAAGTTACGAGACAATGGTGAAGGTAAACCTTATATGCCTGTGCCACTAGCCAGCTAAAGTTAGATTCTTCGTAAAAGTATACAAAACATGTACTTTTCGCCTTTAAAAACAAAGAACAACATCACAATCTTTTTTCTGTATAATATAATATAATATAATTCCTTTATCCTAAACAAACATAGAGAACCCCCAATTTTTATACTAAAAACCTGTTTATAGTTTGACTAAAGTCGGCGTTAGTGATCCGATGGTGTCGAGACCTGAGCTAGGCTTGTTCACGGCGACTGTAAAATACCCTAATCTTGATTTTGCCACACCAACAAAATGCTTTGCTTTATATTTTTTTTTCTGCCATGTTTTGTGAATCTGAAACCATCAAAAGAATAAGAGAAGAAAATAAAGGCGTTGGTCTCATCAACATGCACAAGGAAAAGGGCCAGGTCATTTCAGAAAAACCGACAAATGAGAGAGGTTGATAGTGACAATTGAGCTTTTCACTAAAGCATGCTTAATGTTGCATTTCTTTCGTTTAACAGCCTTTTTTTAAATGTAATTTAGAGAGCGTAATGAATTAAACCATAACTTAAGGACACCTTTTGTTATTTCAACAAAACTTGAGAATGTTTTTGTAAAATTTCGGATGACAATTCAAGAAATGGAAAGAACAAAAGAGAGCAGATGAACTGAACAAGGAGGTGATAGTGAAGAATGAGCAAGTTCGTGGCTGGAAGTAGCCAGGGCGCTTTCCCGTGTTTGGTCGGGGGAAACCTTATTCCACCATTTTGAGTAGAGGGGTAGTTTTGTTATTTTATAAGGGGACATTTCAGAGAAGGGTCTTCTAGTTTACCATTAAAGATGTCTGGTCATTTATGGTTCCAAACATGTTGCTCAATGAGTCTCGCTTTAGAAACTTGACTCACTCAAACTTGACTCGTTCATTAAACCAGTCGAGTTCGAATTAAGAGTTGAACTCAACAACCTAAACGAGTCGTGGGCGCAGCTCAGTTAAGCTCAAAAAAGAGAATATATAAAGTACGTTTCATAAAACTGTCAAAAAAGTAAATTGCTCAAATGGGTATGCATTCGAGTTTGTTTCAAGACACTCAAAGCTGAATTAGAACTGGCCCAACTTGACTTGAACTTGCTCGTGAACTAGCCCTAAATGCACAGTCCCTGCTATGGGCCATAACATATAAACAGCTCCACTAGTAGCGCCCATCTTGATGACATAAATATTTTTCAGACAATGCTTGACTTATCAGCTATTGCAAAACCCTGCTGACTTTTGAACCTTTATTGCAGTTAACCACCTGCATTTGTAGTTGAGGTTTGAAAAGCATTATTATCGATTGTCACAAGAAGGGTAGCATCGCTAGTGGTGCTGGTGCTGGCGGTGAGAGCCTATCGGTCAATGCGATTTTTGTGGACACTATTCCTTTAAACTGCAAAAGATAGTAAAAACTGCTTTCAAATTACTTTTTAACTTTTGAACCCAAAGACAAGAAGGGGGCTTCGGCCTCTTACTCAGCAGTGGAATTGCCTCCCTCTCACCTAAAAAAAACACTATTATCAATTCTAATATTTAGCTTCAAAATAAGCGTTTGTAGATCAACTACTTTCAACTTAAAGGCCTGTTGGTCAAAATGAGCCATATGTCTAACGGGCGCGTAATGAGATATGAAAAAACTGCTGGCTTGTTCAACTTCCTAGTTCAACTTCCTAGTTTAAATTTCTAATAGGCGTATCGATAAACATTGATATTGCTGAATTATATTTTTCATTATTTTAGCTCAAGTTTTAATTCATGTGATTAAAGTAAACTTTCTTCAAACTTGTATTCGATAGTCTATATGAAACATGTGGACTTTATTTAAAAAAAAAAAAGGATGCCCTTGCCAGTGGAGATGATATTGTTTTATACATTTTTATTTTAAATTATTTTAAATATGAAAATAAAAACGTCAGTGGTACGTGGACTAATGTTGCGACGACGATCAAATAGAATTATTCCGTATCGGCGGCAGATACAACCCGTATCGGTCCTCCGTCTCATCAAACAATCATCATAAATAATATTAAAGCCTTTTTCCAACTTAAAATAAGGAAATGCGTATAAGCTCGATTCGATACAATCAATGCGGGCTGTATCGCTTTGCAAAATGGGACACATAAACTATCCGATACGGTGCTGTACTTGCGATATTTTATGTGGTGAACAATTAATTTGGGGCTTGTTGGGACACAAAACGGATTGATATTTTATATGATCCGATCCAAGATCCAAATCCAGACGATTGAGCAAGCAAGCAGCCACGCCACCAGTAGGCCTGGGCATCGGCCCTGCCCGACCCGAACGGCCCAGATAAGAGTCTGGTTCGGACTGGTCCGACATCTGAAAATTGAGTTCGAGCCTGACTTGATACCCGATATTTAAACTTATATTCAATTCAAACCCAAATCCAAACCTGATGGGACTTACTCGGATATCCGATGCCCAGGCCTAGCCACGGGTTGTGACCAAAGAGGCACGTCGCTGATGCAAACGGGGTACTGTGTAGTGTCAATTTAAACTGCACCGGAACCCCAGTTCTGGGTCTGGGTCATGAACCGGGTCTACAGTGTTGTCTTATCAGTCAAGTAGGCAAGCTTTGAGGGGGAAGGCTGGGACGTGGTCATAGTCACACGCTTCTTTTTGTGGACTCTTTACGTGGACTCCACTGCACAACCATAAACCACCGAGCGACGTTGCGGGCCCGGTTTGAAAGTTCCTCTCCCCCCTTTTAAGGCATGGCCTCCATGTCGCGAGGAGAGAAGTGGGATCCCACTCTTCCTCAACTCAACTCTGTTTGGAGAGTTATGGCCAATTTGAGGGTCACACGCAAACACACACAGGCGTGCAGGCGGTAACCTTAGATCCGTAAGAATGATCTTGACTTGAATATGCATTTTGTATTAATATGAATTAATATTAAACGATTAAAAAGGACTTGGTATCTTCTTCCACCAAATATATATATATATATATATATATACACTCATGTCTATATTGAATTACGCTTTGTTTATTTATATATATATATATATTTTGAGCGAGAAATCATACTACTATGTAAATTTAATGTACGTTCGTCCGTTGTTGTTTAGTGAGAGTAGACGTTCAAGGAGAGGACCACTTAATGGACCCACTTGGCAAAGGACCTGACTTTGTTGCAGTCAGCTTGCTCAGTTAAATGATCATATCGCTCCTTACGCATTGGACCCACTTAGCAAACGGCTTGATTTTGTTGGGGGCACGATGTCGAGGTAAATGATTGTATCACTCTGTATATGAATGTATCTTCTTGGAAAACTCATGTGGCCGCACATGCTCAGCCTTGGATGGCAAATTTCTAGACGTGCCACTTGACCGACTCAAAAGAGAAACACTTTGTGAACTCGATTGCGGTACTGAATTCTATGAACATGGCTGCACAGCTTTTCTTATAATTAGTTTATATAATTCGATGGGTAGAAGCTAGTTTATATAATTACAAAAACAATGAGAAGAATGAAGTATATATCCAACATTTGCATTGAACTCCCCTATGCATATCCAAATAACCTTGGGGCACCAACTTATGAACCAGTAGGCGGTTGAAAGAGTCAACCACCTAACATATGCGGCGCCAAATGCCGTTAACCGGAATTCATGGCGATCCCTCGTAATACACACGACACGAAAAGGAAGAAAAAATGATACAAGCTGATGCCGCTATCGCACAAAGAAACATAAGGACTTTTTTTCCATCTCAAAGCCATTTGCAAGAACCCGAATTCAAGATCGTTCGGTTGACTTTTACAATCTCTTGTCCAACGAGTCTTAATTATTTAAAATAAAGTTTCAAAAGTATCTGAGTCCCTTTTCGTTTAGAAGAAAAAAAAATCACTTGTGAAGTCTAAAAATCATAGGCAGAGTTTTTAATGCAATTTTGATATTTTTATTATTGAGGAATTAGTAGTTCTACCTTCAACCTAGGTAAAGACATAGCATTCATGAAAATCGAACTAGAGACATACCTTGTTACATGTTTCTAGCCTGACCAATTACGCTATGCCATGGAGGCTGTCATCGAGGGACTTGGCACCAGTACGTGCCAGTGGTTTAACCTCTCAACCCAAAATGGCCTTCCATACACCCAAAAAAAAAAAAAATCCAGAACTTCTAACATGGTTTTTTTATGCTTTAACCTAATGCTTCAATGCTTCAAGTGGACGAAAGTAAATTAAATGGTCCTTGCAGCTGCACCAACCAAATACAACATCTCAATGTCCCACCAAGCAACAATCATGCTTAAAAAGTCTTCAAAAATTATGATCATGGCCCCCCTTATGACCGATCCTACGTGGCCACCAACTTTCCCGATTAATTTTATAAATCAAGATTAAATTTACATAGAACAATCACTAATCCTCCTTGCTACAAACTTTTTATAAAATTAATAAATAAAGAAAAATTGTCGGTTCATCTTCTAGACGGCCAACACGTCGCTATCTAGGAGAAAAGTAAAGCTAATAGTATAAGATCAACTAGCTATTTTAACAAATAAAAATTTGGTATTTATTCAAATTTCTATTTGTTGAAGTAGTTGATCTTGTATGTATATTGTTAGCTTCATTCTTCATCTCAGGGGTTTTACATTATAAAAATGATGATCGTGAGCACGTCGCGCTAAATTAACGCCACTTGGTTTCTCACCTTGAACATGCTTTTTGTTTTTGGGGGCAGCAAAGTCGTTAAAATAAATGAAACTAAAGCTTTAAAATAACGTGAAAAAAGTTAGCAATGTCGTGGGGTTTCGCTACGACTTGCTGGTTGAACCAGCAAGCGATTAAAGCGTAAAAGGCCGTCGCTAGTTCTTTACCCAACCCCAACAATTTTGTCCGAGTGGCCGAGGACATGATCGTCGTTGATCCAAAAGATTTGGGGTGTCTTCGTATTTTTGGCTTAATCCAAAATATAAAAAAGAGCGAAAAGGAGAAAAGGGAAGACGACGCAGACGCCGTTCCGCATCAAATACGGACGCAAGAATTGTGCTTCGCCACTCATCTCTCTCTCTCCCTTCCTGTCCGTCGCTCTCCTGCGATCGCTTTCGCTTGCTCTCCCTTGCTCGCTAAGGTCTCTCTATCAATTCTTCTCAGACTTTTGCAGCAAAAACCCTTAGTTCCGATTTCTGGCCATTAGATCCGGAAGAGAGTCGAATCGGAAACCGAAGAGTTTCGGATCGATTGCACGATAAGGGAGAAGGAGACGGAAGGGAGGAATCGGTCGGATCTTCGTTCTCCTTTGGTGTTTTTGCTGCTCGTGCAATGCTGATCTCTTGATCGGCTCTGATTTGTTCCCGGCGTCGTCTCGAGGTACTGCATTTTCTTAGATTCGCATCTAGATGCTTGATTTTACGGGGATTTCGATGGCTGTGCGGTTAATTGTATGCGCGTTTCCGGACTCGGCGTGCTTGATTGCGGTTTCGTTCGTTTTTTCGTGTCGATTTGGGTAGGTTGTTGTTTTCTTGCCTTGATATTTTTTCTTTTTGTTTTTCTTGGATTTTATTGTGATTCTGACAGATTAGAGATCGGGGAGACCGAATGGAGTTTGGATTGGGAGTTTGAGAGACTCAGGTGGATCCGTCTTGGTCTGCCTCACCCTCGTTCGTCCGGTGCTTTTGTTTCCTTTTTTGCGTTCTTGGGCGAAAAAGCAGGATGTGGAGATGTTGATTATCACTTGCGTTACTGAGTCACCAGCATTGAATGAAACGCATCGAGCATGTAGACAGAGTTAAGTGATACCTGAGCCTTTTCTTTTCTCTGCACCCTTGGTGTTATGGTTTTCTTCTGAAGCAATTCTTCTCTCCTGGCGCTTCGTGTCCCGCATATATTTATTTCTCCCCAAGACAGTCCAGGGTTTAGCGATAAGTATGCTTAACGATATGTTTTGGCGATGTTTTATGGTTAAGGGGTCCTGGAAGGTATTGGCTACTGGACAATCCTGTGTTATATTTGCTTATATTCAGTAGTCAGCCGACTGAAGTCAGGGAGCTAGTAAATCTGTGGAAATTAGCTACTATTTCTTATTTTAGCAAAAGTGCATGATACAGATTAGTAGTTCCTCTTCGTGAAACAGATTTTGTATGCCATCGTTGAAATCCATATTTGCGTGCCAGCTCAAAGGGGAACTCTTGTTTCCTGATTCGTTGTATCTGAAAGAGTAGGAGATCGGATATCTTTTTTCAGAGAAGCAGCGCCAAGACACTCATATACTGTACATATCTACTTTACTGGAAGAGCTGATAGGTTTTCAAATTGGTGTTATCTGTGAGGAGCTCTTTGAGAAGTTAATATGGTAGACTAGATGGAATGGCTTGGTATCTCCTCGCAAAGGAACATGAAATTCCCTTGGCTAATGCATTTTGGCCAAGGACCGAAGGAGAAGAGATTCACTGGGGGCCTCCTATCTTCATAAAATTTAGAAACCCACTAGCTCTTTTGCTCCAAATGATCTGCATTATTTGTTCATTGAGTTCTTGCATTAAATTTAAATATTATGACTTCCAACCAGCCATTGTTATGCTCAAAAGGAAGTGCTGAAGTATCTTCTAATGGATCTTCTCCTCCGCTAAGACGTGGTTCATTCAGCTGCCTCTGTCACACTGCTTCTCATTCATCTTCCCACTTTAATTCTTCAGCTTCTGATTTTGAAGACACACACAGTAATTTTGCTGATTCAGTTGTGTCTGGGTCAAGGTTCCAATCAGCAGACTCTCAGTACTTTCAGGGTATTTTTGAGTGCCCTTCACAAAAGATGGTCACAGAACCAAATAAATTGCTGGATGTTGTCAACAAAAGTTCCCTTGAGATATCTGGGCCTGCAGTGTACATTTCACATGAGAAAAGATCTTCTGTTTCAGGTATCGAAAAGTCAATATCTCAAAGGACCCGCCATAGAAGTTTGGAAGCAAATGAATTTCTATCTTCAGAAGAGAATTCAAGATTGATATATATCAATGATCCAAGGAGGACAAATGACAAGTATGAATTCACTGGGAATGAGATCCGGACCAGTAAATACACTGTAATCACCTTTTTACCAAAGAATCTGTTTATTCAGTTTCATCGGTTGGCATATCTATACTTTTTAGCAATTGCTGCTTTGAACCAGCTTCCACCCCTTGCTGTGTTTGGTAGGACGGTGTCTCTCTTTCCACTTCTCTTTGTTCTATTTGTTACGGCGATCAAAGATGGATACGAAGATTGGAGAAGGCACCGTTCTGACAGAAAAGAGAATAACAGAGAGGCTGAAGTACTTCAAGGTGGTTCTTTTCATCATGAGAAGTGGAAAAAGATAAGGGCTGGTGAAGTCTTGAGGATCCATGAAGATGACACTATCCCATGTGACATGGTGCTTTTGAAAACAAGTGATCCAAGTGGCATTGCTTATGTTCAGACAATGAACCTCGATGGGGAGTCGAACCTAAAGACCAGATATGCAAGGCAGGAAACCACAATGATGGATTTTGAATCTGATGCAGTATTTGGACTCATTAGATGTGAACAACCAAACAGAAATATTTATGAATTCACAGCTGCTATGGAACTTGAAGGACAGAAAATTCCACTGGGACAGTCTAACATAGTTCTGCGAGGTTGTCAGCTCAAGAATACAAAGTCGATTGTCGGTGTAGTTGTCTATGCTGGTCAAGAAACCAAAGCGATGTTGAATAGTGCAATTTCACCATCAAAAAGGAGCAAACTGGAAGGTTACATGAACAGAGAAACATTGTGGTTATCTGTATTCCTTTTCGTCATGTGTGCTGTAGTGGCTATTGGAATGGGTCTTTGGTTGAAAAATCACAAGAATGAGCTTGATACAGTGCCTTATTACAGGAGAAGATACTTCACAAATGGAGCTAATAATGGAAAAAATTACAACTATTATGGCCTTCCCTTGGAGACATTCTTTTCCTTTCTAAGTTCTGTCATTGTTTTCCAGATTATGATACCAATATCCCTTTATATATCTATGGAGCTGGTACGTCTTGGGCAGTCATATTTTATGATTGGAGATAGAAGGATGTATGATGATAATTCAGACTCTAGGTTTCAATGCAGATCATTGAACATTAACGAGGACTTAGGTCAGGTACGGTACATTTTTTCTGATAAGACAGGAACTTTGACTGAGAACAAGATGGAGTTCTGCAAGGCTAGCATATGCGGGAAGAGCTACAGTGGTGGCACTTATGTGATGGATCGTTCAGCTCATGATACTTCAGACACTCATTTGGACAAGATAGTCATCTCAGGTATTTTGATTGCCCGAAGAGTGAAGACGTTAACACTGCTCCAATTTTGTACAATTTACCATGAACGAAAAATTTATTTTTTTCTTTTAGATCTTATAGATCTTAAATTAAGAATTAAGATGCATCCAGCTTATGAGATTGTTATTATTTATGCTTTATATTTTTCCATATTTTATGCTTTCCATTTTTCCATATTTTATGCTTTCTATTTTTCCATAATCATTCTTCTTTTCGTTTGCTGAACACATTGGCAATGGCAACCCACTGTTCTGGGATGCTGTTGCTGAGGCTCAGCCACTCTTGAGTGTGGAGTTTCCATCTTCCACTGACCAGGCATAACATGTGCTTCCATATAACAAAACTGGTTCACATCGATGGAATTGAGAGTATAAAATTTGTTTGTGGAATCACATGAGGAATGGGAAGTGGTGATTGGGGCCTTCAATAACACCCTTTGGTTGTTTGTACTTTGTGCAGCATATTAAATGTTGCTAGTTTTGCATTAAGATCTGATTTATGTTATAACTTCTCCGTGGCATGTTCTGCTCATTTTTCACAAGCAAGCAGTTAATATTAAAGGTGCCTTTGTGCCATTTTGCTAATGAGCCGAAACCTTGTTTATCAGTGTTTAAAACTTTAAAATGTATCGGCTTTCAAACTTGTTGCTGCCTTATGCTTTGAAATAGATGAGTTCAAATTTTGTAAAACATGGACCTGTTGGGCAGGTGCTTTTCTGCCTGTATAGCTGAATATAGTGGAAGATTTCGTCCTTTGAGAATGAAACTTGGACTTGGGCTATAAGTTGGCAGAAAATATTCTAGGATGTTGAAACTGCAGGTTGGCTGGTTTTCTTGAAGCTTTGACAATTATGTATCTATGTTTCCTTATTGTTGTAACTTGTAAGGATACATAGCTTAAAAAATGTGCCTTCTTTTTTCTGCAGAAAAACGGATACCCTGTAGATTCAATCTAGTGGGATCTCTTTGGCAGCTATTGTTGATGCTTGCTAGCTAATTTTTAAATTTTTTAGGGATAATTGGTGATAACAACTCATTCAAGTCTTGTTTGTTACTCCCATTAATAGATATCTCTCTCCTTGCTTGCTGACAAAACAACCTTAAGCACAGTAGTTGCTTTTATGGGATGGCCCAATAATATTTATTATATAAGGTTTGATATTTTTCAACAGATTTTAGTAAATGGAGAACTTAATAGAATCCAAATTGAGAAATTGATAAAATCTTCTATTCTTATTTGTAATAAACTTTTACATTTCTTGACCTCCAATAAGATCCATCTCCAGCTAGAAACTTAAAATGACAACTGGCAAACATGACCTGTTATATCATATTGTTAACGGTATGTATGCATTATTGTGACCAATGCAGATTCATATGCACTTTGGGACTAATAAGAAGTAGTGTTCCATTTTCTCTCCTTAGTACCAACTTGTGTTTCTACTATTCATAGCAAAAGCAAAAAACATCACCATTTGTTGGACGTGGTTCAGGGTGTCTTCCATCCATGTATTAACTTGATCAGAAATAAGCTTCATGTATCTCCGTTTAAACTAGACACATATTAAAAATGGACTCCAGCTAATTGTAGTGGTTAGCCAGATTAGTGGCACTAAAAACGAAACAATGGAGATGACCATCATTAAGATATGCAGACTTACAGTTTTGGCCATGGGGTTGTAGGTCCTAGAAATGCAAAGGCATTTTAGATGGTGGAGATTGAGCATTTGTTGGTTGTTGAATTTGCAGGTGGATAGAATTGTGAAGATGGTATTTACTTATCAGACCACAGTTGTAAGACTTTTCTATGACCTGATGATATAGTTGGTGAGCTCCTATTGGAGGGTGAAACTGTTTCTTGTAAACTGTGCTCAGCCAATGGCTGCTTCTAGGAACATGTGATATACATGTGATTGTAGCTTATGTTGTCTTGTAGTACACATGCCCACTTATATGCTTATATAACCATGATGTGGAAGCACAAATCGACAAAATTAGCTGTTGAAACTTGAAAGGAGAACTAATGGTGCTCCAATAGCTGCAAATATTATGTGCTTATATACGCCAACTTTAAGAATATGCACATGAATATTATATATTTTTGAAGCTTTTACTTAGCGGCTTGGCAATGGTGTTGATATGTGGATTATTTTATATGCTTTGTCGAACAGAAGCCAAAGAAAGACACAGATGGAAAACCAAGGCAGAAATCAAGATTGATGCTGAACTTGTCTCACTATTACAGAAAGGTTTAGTTGGAGAGGAGCGGAAGGCTGCACATGAGTATTTTCTGACTCTGGCCGCTTGCAATACAGTAATACCTATCATAACCCAAAATGCAGCTTCTGAAAATGGTGCTTCCGTTGTTGATGAAGTGGTTGATTATCAAGGGGAGTCTCCTGATGAGCAAGCTCTGGTTTCTGCTGCTTGTGCTTATGGATACACCCTTATTGAACGCACATCTGGGCACCTAGTCATTGATATCCATGGTGAAAGACTAAGGTGGGCATTTTCTCATTAACCAACACTTTATGTCTCTTTATTTGTTCTTTATCTATTATCATTGACTTTTTTCCTATCTGTTTTGTGAATAGGTTGGATGTACTGGGCTTGCATGAATTTGATAGTATACGCAAAAGAATGTCTGTCATTGTGAGGTTTCCTGATAACTCTGTGAAGGTTCTCGTAAAAGGTGCTGATAATTCCATTCTCAGCATTCTTGCTAAATCTTCTGATAGGACTGGTTCCAATGGAGCTCTTTGCAGTGGTATTAGAAATGCCACTCAGAACCACTTGAATGAATACTCGTTACAGGGCCTGCGGACACTTGTAATCGCAGCAAAGGATATCACTGAGTTAGAACTAGATGAGTGGCAGTGCAGTTATGCAGAGGCAAGCACTTCGCTCAATGATAGACCAGCAAAACTCCGTCAGACAGCAGCTCTAATTGAGAGTAATTTAAATCTTCTTGGGGCAACTGGAATTGAAGACAAACTACAGGAAGGTGTCCCAGAAACCATAGAATCGCTTAGGCAAGCAGGGATCAGGGTTTGGGTTCTCACAGGTGATAAGCAAGAGACTGCAATTTCTATTGGCCTTTCGTGCAAGCTTCTGACACATGACATGCAGCAGATTATTATCAATGGGACTTCAGAAGAAGAATGTAAAAACCTTTTGGCAGATGCAAAAACCAAATACAGAATCAAAACTGCAGGTTGGGCGAAAGATGTCAACAGGAACAGGAGTATCCATGGTGATCATCTGGTTACGCATGATGGTAGTGTCTCTTCTAGCATTGGCATTGTTGAAAACGAATTTCAGTCTTCTAGATTTAGTAAATCAATTAAAGATCTTCCTGAGGAGCAATCTAGGAGAGTAGCAGCCACGAAGAGGTCCTCACTGGCACTCATAATTGATGGTACTAGTCTTGTTCACATACTAGCAAAGGACCTTGAAAATGAGGTTTGTCTTTCTTTCTTCAATGCTTGTTTGCATCTGAAAAAATATATGATGGTAAATTTGTCATTTTATTTCAACATACCTTTCAATCCCACATTGTAGTTGTGGTAGTTGACTTGCTTACACTAGTTGGTGCTGGTGTTCCTGTGTACTGCACTCACCCTTCTTGGAGGCACACATTCTGTCCATATTTATATTTATCATTTAAAATCTGTCATTCAGTAATTAAATCAAATTTGGAAAACCATTTTGGCAAGAAGATTTAGAGAGGTGTGGTTGCCGAAGTAGGTCTCACTTTAGTATTCTGAATTTATGGGACCTGTTTGAGGTGAATGTTCATGAACTAGAGTATTGTCAATTGGTACATCTTTTGTCTACCTGAATATCTGATTTCTGTAATTTGTCTGTCATTCTGATAATTTGTTCCTATCTGCAGCTTTTTGACTTGGCCATTTCCTGTGAAGTAGTGGTTTGCTGTCGTGTTGCTCCTCTACAAAAGGCTGGGGTTGTTGATCTAATTAAGAGTAGGACCAATGATTTGACACTGGCTATAGGTGATGGTATGTAGCTTGTAAAATGTATCTCCACTGCTGATGAATTTTTAAGTTCATCTGTTTCCTGCATGGACTTGTTCATTTTTCTGGGTGTCCTTGCATTGACAAATGCTTGCGTCCCTTCTGAGTTCTGAGGAATGAAACAGCTGGGTTCAGGAACGCTGGCAATATAGTGGTGGACTGATTCTTTCCTCCTCAGATTAGTCTTGATTCAGTTGATTGCTGATGTGTGCATGATTTGCAGTGTTATCTTACAGTGACTGTGTCAAAGTGTTCATTGATTCTTGTGGAAAAAAAATTTCATTGTCCAACCTTAGAGAGTTACCCTCATTCATCTATGGTCACTTGCAGGGGCAAATGATGTTTCAATGATCCAAATGGCTGATGTTGGAGTTGGGATATCTGGTCAGGAGGGGCGCCAAGCAGTTATGGCATCAGATTTTGCAATGGGGCAATTCAGATTCTTGAAAAGGTTATTGCTAGTTCATGGGCATTGGAATTATCAGCGTGTTGGCTATTTGGTTTTATACAATTTCTACAGAAATGCTGTGTTTGTCTTGATGCTTTTCTGGTAA